>NC_060254.1:29735936-30042946 GCF_921293095.1 Ischnura elegans | reverse complement strand
TAGGCCTACCACGTGATAAGAAGAAATGCCAAAAACAATGCCCGCACGTATCAATAGATATAAAACTGATGACATAACGACCAGATGAGGAGATGCAAGAACCGGGTCAAAGATAGTAGCGGTGTAGATAAGTTGTTCCGTTCTTCGTCTGTGGCAATATTTACCTGTTTTTATTGCTGTTTCATTTATTAAACAGAGGTTGACTGTATTACGGCCATATAAGAAAGCAAGTTGGGGTTCATTCACCATAAGGAGGTTGACAAACTCATCAAAGTTACTCAATATTTGGGGCGAGTACATATGTCCAGGATCTGTATCAGTAGTGGGATCAAGAATAGATGTTGATGCTATTCACAGGCTTGAATTATGAGTAGGTATCTAAAAGGACTGATATTTTGCCACCAACATTGCTCTCAGCGATGTAATTCGTAACCGGTAAATAGTGAATGTATGCAAAAATATATTGGTTGTAATATTAACCAAAGAAATCATTTAGAACACAAGAAAATGATGATAAAGGAATTCTATCACTCTAGTCGCCTCAACAACCTGAACTTATAGATTTTCTCGAAACGGTTAATGATGACGCATAACTGTCAACTTAACTTAATTTGATATCAATCACAATAACTTTTTCTGCTACCTGAAAATCGTTTGGGTGACTCGCTTGTAGTGTATTTTAATCATAGCCATTATATGTAACACGCATTACACACGTATTTTGGTCAAACGACATTTATATAACTGGCGTAAATGACATACTTAACACACATGGGAAAGCCTTACCCATTTACCATTTACCATTAGAACCTTTAGAAAATGTCCCTAATTTAAACCCTATTTTCTGAAATAGGTATGGTAAGCCCAAGATTTGTTACTGTAGGCACTGATATGAGACGCGAGAACTAAACGAAATTAAAAGTAGGTGAGGGCCAGAGGAGAATCGAATCCGAAAACTCATGTGAATAAATTTAAGAATTATTTTACTACTATTTATTTTCATGAAATATTTGACTATTCCTTTTTTATTCTCATGAATGGTTTAACGATTCTATTTTTTTCCTATAAATTATTATTGAAAAAAGAAAAATTATGCTGGAAAAAAGTATGCATCGGACGTATGCTATTTACTATAAGAATAATAATGAAAGTAATTCTCATCCGAGAACATTTTCATCCATTCGAACAATTTTTAAGTAATATCTATCATAATCATCGTTTAATAATTAAATAACCAAAAATTATCCATTGCGATACTTTAGGAAGCTATTTCATTACATTCTTTAGAAATTTATTGTCAATTCTATAAGCAATTTCAATTTTACGGAGCGAATTCTTGTTGCTGATCAGTTATTTCCTATGCATAAAAAATTTTGTATTTATTGCCTTCTTAGGAGTATCTGGTTTTCATGTATACATTGTCATTTCTTCAGATGAACATAATATAGTTAATGCATGTGACTATGATTAGGCATTAATATTTGTGGCACAATTCGAAATAAGTATTCTCAATTGAATATATTTTTCTGGTTCCTGAGAAACTTAAAGGAGGACAAAATTTATTTTCTTCGTAGTTTTTTCATAAGTCCGAAAATGTTTACCCTGCATGATATGCATTGGTATTGGTGAAGGGAATGAATATTTGTCATCTTCCCTTGGATTGCAGAATCATACGCCACCAGGTGGTGGGAACCTACATTTATAAAAACTCGAAATTATAGTAATATAAATTTATTGTAGATTAGTTCAGTAATTAGCATTTGGTATTTCAACTATTTATCACTGTATAATTAAGGGCCACTTGGGGAAGCAAAATTCGTTTAAAGGTCACCGACTTAGCTATGACAAAAGGACCACAATTTACAACATAAAAGAAGTTGCCAAAATAAAAGCGGTGTCACCAAAAGTAGGAAAATGTTTCAGGTCTATTATTCATTACAGAAGTAAATACAGTAACAAGTAGATAACCAAATATTTTTATGCTAGTAACATGTTATTTATAATATATTCATAAGAAGTACCTTTAACAAGAAATTTATAGCCTTAATGCCAAAATATGAACCAGTTTTTTAAACATTTTACAAACTATTTCTCACTAGCAGTTTTAGAAACTCCTTTGATCACGAAACTAATTTTGGAGCAAAGTATAGGTAGGATATTTCGGTATTCTTCTATAAATATCAGTAGTGACTCTATTAAGGTCTTACCTTCTCGTTTTTATATGTTCCCCAGTCGAGTGCAAAAAATCGTAGGACTTGAAAAACATGGAAGGGCTCAGGAGGAAGGATATTAATTTCCTTACATAAAGGATGAGAATACGCTTTACCAGATTTTTGTTTCATTAATAGGTTTTTGAATGGAATGCAAAATTATCAATCAACAGCACATTTTAATGCGTATGTGACTGCTACTCGACGATATTGTTTTCATCTGTATTCGAAATAAGTTTCGCAATTGAATATAGTTTTCTAATTCGATAGATTTTTAAGCTATGAAGGACTAAATCTCTTTTCTGAATAATATTTTCCGGAGAAAAAGGTTCCCTGTAGTGTAATATATTTCGGTAATAGAGGAACGGAACATTTGTCATCTCACCTGGGTGGCAGATATTTAAACCCGTAAGTCATTTGTTTGTACCACTCAAAGAGGCTGCGTGGTTTTTTGTTTGTCCCCGCCCCCAGCATGCAAATCCGTATCGCATTTAACAATTTACCACCTCTTAAAAAATAAATCTATAAAATAGGGCGAAAGATCAAATAGGGCGGAAGTGACTCTCGTAAATAAATTTTTTTCGCATCTCTAATTTACTAATGGATTGAAGATTTCCTTAGGACTTATCTAGAATGGCGTATGGTATTTGGAGGAGGCGACCGACAACTAAGGTCATACGCGCCTGCGTATGTACGTAAGGAATGGCTGAAAGAAACCCGGCCTGCTCTCGTCGAAAGGCGCTTAAAGGAGCAACGCTTAGCGTCCCATTCAAGGGACGGAGTGTTGCGATAACAGTTCTCCATACAACAGTCACACAGGGATTACAATAAAATTTAGTACATGCAATACACAATACAAAAGTTAATACAATAAAAAGTAGATAATAATTTTTAATGCATGTAACCATGTTAATTATCTTAACAAGAAATATTTTAAACAAGAAATTTACAGCCTTTATACCACAGTACCGGCTTTTACTCATGTTTCAATCCTTTTCTCGTTAGCTGCTTTGGTAATCCCTTTGAGCACGAAAATAATTTTGGATACAAGCATAGGTTGCGCTGTTTTCGGATGACCTAAGAAACTTCTCAGCCACCGCCAGGAGTTGACCCAGACCCACGGGGTGTAAATCCATCTAAATATGGAAAAATCAATTTCGATAAAATCGAAAGTCAAGTTTTATAAAATAGTAAAAAATCTAGGAAGTCGAAATCGAGCCATAATCTTCGAGTTTTAATCCAAACTCGATTTTTCAACTTCGATCTTAAAAATTCCGTTTGATCTCAGCATTGTAACTTCCGGCCTATGATTACTTCATCGGTCCCATGGGAAAGCCTTTTACATAAGGCTGGTAAAATTGGAAAGACACGCCCTCGATCATCAAGAAAGCATTTAAAATATATGAACACTCTTAAAACTTTTGGTGAAGCCGAATAGTTGCAAGCGGTGATCCCCAAACTTTAATGTGCGTGCTTTTGTAAATTTTTACTACAAATTATTCAAGCATGTATTCTGAATGCTTTTTACACGATACATTAACGCGTACGAATTTATGTTTGTTTGCGTGAACGATTTTTGTGAACAGGAACAGATCAGGGAGGAATTAATGAACCAAATTAGGACAGGTTTTATTTTTTATACAAGCATTCGCAGAAGTTGGTTGTTCCACGGCCGTCTTTAAACAGGCCGGAGTGACCGATGTGGCAACGTCGCGCGCCCGTCATCTAGGAGGCCTGCGGGATTGCTCTCACCTGCGACCAAGTCTATTGTTTCGGCGTAGAATATCGGCAAAAGAAATCGCTTTACGGCAAGGAAATCCACTGAAAAACTGCTGTTTTACTTACCATGGGATAATCGTGCATCCATTGCTGATTGTGAAGCAGGAGCAGACAGGAATTATACAAATTAGTTATGTATAAAACAGATGATTTTATTGAAATATATAGTCACCGAATTGAAAGCAGTCACATAATTGTAGAGTATTTTATCTTATTGGAAGTGTGTCTAGCGACATCCAATCTGTTATTCCTCACTTTAGTATAATTATTTAGAAATACGTTTGTCAGAGTTTTAATAAATCTTGCAAAAAAATAACTGTTCGGTACATTGCACTGAAAACAGCTGTCTTCATAAATTCCTCAAAAAAATCGTCAAGGAGGATAATTTTAAGAAATGTAGCCTCATACTTGGGTTCTGCTAGAGTCATCATAATGGCCAATGCATGATGACCAACACTTATTACAGACATACGAGGAGAAATAAGTCCGTTTTACACGGTACACGGAATTGCGCAATCTGACGTACGTGCGAAGGCGCAATCAAAATTGCGTCGTGTAAAGCGGTGAATTGCTATAACAGATGCGAGACGGCAAAACTGTAGCCCAATACCAGGAAATCCTGGGTAAGAAACTAGAAGAAGGAGCAGAGAACCTGAGTGTAAATGACTCGATAGAGAGAAAATGGCTTAATATAAAGAAGGCTATGGAAGAGGCTGCAAAAAAGACCATAGGAGAAAGAAAGAGAACAAGGACTGAAGAATCGTTTGATAATGAGTGCAGAAAAGCTATAGAAAGGAAGAATATAGATCGAATAAACACCATCCAGAAAGAGACAAGACAAAATGTCGAAAGATATAAAGAAAGCGGAAGACAAGCAAATAAAATACTACGAAAAAAGAAAAAACAGTACTTAAAAGGGTATGTGGAAAAGATTGAGGAACTGAACACACAAAATGAAAGTAGAAATTTATACCAGGAAATCAAACGGATGAAAATAAATTTCAACCAAGAACAAACGCATGTAAGGATAAGAATGGGAGGTTGGTTAGAACAGAGGAAGAAGTAATGGGAAGATGGGCCGAGTACTTTAAGGAATTGCTGAATGTCAATGAGATAGATGAGGAGGATGGAGAAATGTTGGACATGAGGGTGGACACCAGTATTAGTAGGCCATCAATTGAGGAGGTGGAGGAGTCGTTAAAACGGCAGCGGAATGGGAGAGCTCCAGGGGAAGATCAAATTGTACCGGAGTTAATCAAGTATGGAGGAAAAAAATTAACAAAGAACCTACATAGACTGATATGTGAAATATGGGAGAAAGAAGAGATGCCTGAGAAATGGAAGATTGGTTTAATTTGCCCTATATTCAAGAAGGGAGATAAATTGCAATGCAGCAACTATAGGGGAATCACATTACTAAATGTCACTTATAAGATACTTTCTTGTATACTGCAGAGGAGACTTAACACATATGCTGAAGTAATCCTTGGTGAATACCCATGTGGCTTCAGGCCGGGAAGAGGAACAACCGACCAAATCTTTGCAATGAGACATGCATGCATGGAGAAATGTTATGAGTACAACATTGACCTACATATATTTTTCATTGATTTCCAGCAAGCTTTTGATAGTGTCAATAGAAGAAAAATGTTGAAGGCATTGGAGGGATTTGGAATACCAAAAAAACTAAGTTGGTAAATATGACTATGGAAGGATCTCAAGCTAAGGCCTATATCGGGGTCAAGACTAGTGAAGCCTTTAAGATAACAACTGGAGTAAGACAAGGAGATTCTCTATCGGCAGTACTATTAAATCTGTGTCTACGTGAAGCCATGAAAGAACGGGGGTTAGGGGGGACAATTGTGCATAAATCTGCTCAGGCATGTGCCTATGCCGACGACAAAGTTCTAATGCCACGGAATATGGATTCTCTGAAAGAAATATTCAAAATATTAGAACAGAAGAGTAAGAATATAGGGCTCAGAATCAATGAGAGAAAAACGAAATACATGAAAATGTCGACCACGGAAGACAGAAGATGGACTCAAAACGTTACATTTGGGCAGTACAACTTTGAAAATGTGAAATATTTCAGCTACCTCGCTACTAATTTAAACTGTAAGAACTCAATGACAGAAGAGATCAACAAGAGGATAATGGCTGGAAATAGGGCTTACTTTGCTAATATTAAGCTCCTGAAGTCAACTCTTCTATCTAAGGAGATGAAATTCAAGATCTATAAGACACTTATCAGACCGGTCGTGACATATGGAGCAGAAACGTGGAGCATCTCCGCTGGAAACGAGCAAGCTCTGCGGATATTTGAACGGAAGATTTTGCGAAAGACATATGGTCCCGTGACAGATGGGGTAACTTGGAGGATAAGAACAAACAAGGAAATAGAAAATATTATCCGAGGCGAAGACATAGTGAGATTTGTGAAGACCTAAAGGCTAGCTTGGCTAGGTCATGTAAAAAGAATGAGTGAAGAAAGGATGCCTAAGAAGATTCTACGTGGAAATATGGATGGAAAGAGAAAAAGAGGAAGATCGAGGAAAAGATGGATGCAGGATGTGGAAGAAGACATAAAGGCTATGAGGATTGTCAGATGGTGGGAGAAAGTGCAGAACAGGAGAGAATGGACAGGCGTCTTGACGGAGGCCAAAGCCCATACCGGGCTGTGGTGCCGAGGAAGTAGTAAGTAGAGACGGCAAAATAGCCCCTGTTCTAATGAAAATAGAACATGGGCTATTTTGCCGTCTCGCGTCCACGCATTCTCGCATGTGTTCTAGCAATTCACCGCTTTACACGACGCAATTTTGATTGCGCCTTCGCACGTCCGATTGCGCAATTCCGTGTGCCGTGTAAAGTCTTTGAAATAGGCATCTTCACTACCCTCATTTGAAATACACGAACATGCACATATATCAATGGTTAAGTGCTGTAATGCCTTCCTGATAACATACCCACAAACGTAATTGAGACCCGAATATTCCTAGGCAGTGATTAACATTGGTTTGCTCATAATTTCCAGGAGGTCGAACTGATTGAGTATGAGCTCATCATCTTCCAACGCTTCAACTTACAAATAAATAACTTACCTTCGACTACAGCTAATATGATAGGTTAAAAAATGAATCTTCTAACGTCATCTCCTGCAAAAATAGGGTTTAGAGGAAGAAAATTAACTTCAAACGAGTCATGTCGAGTATCTTATTCACCACGAGTCCACTGTTGTAGAATGATAAACAAATAATAAACAGGCCTCCTCCGCGTTGTTGCCAAATATCATCCCTCCGGCCTGTTTAAAGACGGCCGTGGTTGTTCACACGATGAATTTTCGTGTTCATTCACGCGTTCAAACATTTGGACATTAATTCGTACTGGTTAATGTACCTTGTAAACAGGCCTTAAGAAGACTTCTTTCACTACTCAAATGTGTATTATGCATGTTTTTCGAAAAAAAATTAACATGTTTTTATACATACACCCTTTTTAAGTAAAGATTTTTTAAATTAATAAATCCTTTGGTTCAAATTTCGATATTTGTTGAAAAGTCGAACTTTTCATTTCGGTTAAAAATCATTTTCCCGGAAAAAATATTTTGACCGACGTTTTTCAATCACCACCGTATCGAATCTCCGCCTAGAATGTTTGTTGTTATTAGAACAATCGATTTTCCTCGAGTTTTCCCCTCTCATCTCCTCGCTGGCAGGCCTCACCTCTTCTTGGCGACTGAAGATGCCTCTCCGGGTGAAAGCTTTCTCCTCGTTTCGCGCGAGGAACACACTTCCCCGCCAACTTAACACAATCGGAATACTAGCCAGCGGACAGCGAGGAATGGAATGAGTCTCATATCGGAGTCCATTCTGTTCCGCACCGCCTGACAGATTGGGAAGCGCCGACAACGACTCCACAGGAAACTTCCGTGAGGACGAAGTTTTTTTGGAGCGACCGTTTTCCTCGGGATATACGGAAATATTTACCAGGACAGTATTTCGTGTAAGTAACGGAGTCGATTTTAGAGACGAAGTCGATATTTAAATCTAAGTACTTTAATGCACAACCAAGATAATGCCATCACGACTTCAAAGAGGCCATCGTGAGGTTGAAGTTTTTTTTCTTTTTGGAGGGACGATTTGACGTGGGAAATAGGATTCTGTGCGGAAATATTTACCAGGACTGTATTTCGCGTAAGTAACGGAGTCGATTTTCGTGATGAAATTGAAATTTAGGGGTGTGAATTTCAATGACCGTGATGAAAATATTCAGTTAGTATTGAAAACTTTACTTCGGTCCAAGGTTTTGATTGCAAAGCAATAACTTATCAGGAATAATTTAAGTAAACATGGACTAGCCACGGCGATAACTTTACCCGAGACAACCTATGAGACTATCGCGAGGTCGAAGTGTTTTTTTATCAACGATTTTGCCTGGGATATTCTGTGCGGAAGTATTATCCAGAACTGTATTTCGCGTTATCGGAAGTGTCCATTTTCGCGTCACAATCGTAATTTATGCGTGTATTTCAAATTCACACTCATCTTAACCTAATTATCGATGATTATTACTTGCAGCGCCAGATGCGAAATCGGGGTTTACTGATTCGAGACGAAGGAAAGGCGGATTTTTTCGCCGGCTAAATTTTCGCATTTACGCGCATTTCTGGAAGGCTACGCGAAAGTACATTTCATATAGGTCCGCGATTTTCTCAAACTTCAGAGGAAATCAGCATTTCCAACGGTCTTATGACTTTATTGAATCTCTTTTATGGTACATGACGATAATATTCTCTTATCGTACTCCACACTTGAAAACTTTACTTGGTTGCAATCATTTGTGTGGAACTCGTTACAGAAAGTAGTCCGAAGATAGGAAATCCAAATTACAATTGAAGTTTCTTATAATAAAAAAATAAAAAGGAAGGAAGTATAGGAAAATAATTTTTAAATGTTTTTGTGATTTAAATGGGAAATCAAGTACGGGGAGAACAGGTGCTAGCCTAAGAATCACTGCTATTAAGTCTAATTGGCATTCGGATTTCATGTCTTCAGACATATTCAATTTAGCCAATTAATAGTACAACTTAATTGTTCAATTTTAACGTAAAGTAAAGTTTTAAGTTTGGATATAATGATAATCAGTGAATTTTTACGTCATGCTCAGTTTTGAAACTTATTGCTGTTAATTCGGAACCTGAGTCAAAAGGAACTTTTTAAAGTGTGGATATACAGCGTTATCATCACAAAACAATAATGCTGTTTTGAACATTGTTCACATGAAAAATAATTAGTTACCGTTTGTGTTCGTTATTTTTCAAACTTTTCGATTTAAAACTTTTGTTACATAATTAATAAATTTCAGTATGTGCGCCCTTAGTTGCTCGAAAATGTCCGAATGATACTCAACTTCAGTCCAAGCATTATTTTTCATTAATTCGTTAATGACTATTAATGCGTCATTAATTCTGTTTATAAAGTGGTTTAGGTCGTGAATTTTTGTTTATAAACAACGCTTTTGATGTACCCTCACAAATCGCAAGGTGTGAGATCTCGTATCTCCCTATGAAAATCTGAAACCGCACCATTCTTTTGCGTATTTAAGTGAATTTTTTCGACATGCATGTGACTAAATTCACATCTTCAATTCAACCACTATTCATTTTACTCACATTCTAATGTTGGCATCCCCAAACAGTCATAAAATTCCGCGGAATTGTCATTGATGTAAGTAACTTCTCAAAGTCACCTGAAACCACTCGAAGTTATAGCCAATTCTCGTAATACAACGAAAGTTAATGAGAATATTTTTCACTGTAGGTCTCCTTACTGTAGGTAAGAAATGTAGCTTCGCGTAGCCTTCCAGAAATGCGCGTAAGTTCGAAAAGTTCGCCAGGAAAAAGAATCCCTCACCACATTTCTTTGGACTCGAATCAGTTACCCCGACATCGCATCTGGTGCTTGAACTTTTAATCACCTATAGATGGTTTAAGATGAGGTAAAATATTGTTTCCTATGTGAGATTTTCCCACTTTGAAGGTTTTAGGCGAGTCACAAAATTGTTTTTTGCTAGAAAATTGCCGGCTGGTTTTGTGTCATTTTAGGCAAATTTGCCTTGTATTGATGGAAGAAAATTGAAAATTGTCGCCTGGTTTTGTACCATTGTAGGCTTTGCCATGTAATGAGGGAAGAAAAATATAATTTAATTAAGAAATTATATATTTGTGGATAATTGGAGAACTTTAAGCGTACCAATGCTGCTGGACTTGAAGCAGACAAAATATGTCTGGAATGGGGCTCAAATCCCACCCAAGGTGTAGGCCATGTATTTTTGGTGTTTGTCATGTGTGTTTTCAAAGCAATCATTTCACATTGTAGTGCATGGTGTTGATGACAACTAATCCCCTTCCAAACGTTAAATAAAAGGGTATCACGCAGTTTTAAATGGGAAGACAATGCTTATTCGTCATGTTAGGCTAATTAATCCTCATCGTACGAGGAAGAAACACGATTGCAACTATCGGAGTAGATAAATATAAATATATATACGTAATGCTATCAAAAAACTGACAACGCTTTAACAACATGCATTTGTAATTGCTAGAGATTTCTTGTTCAAACTATGATTACATAATATATTATCATTTTATTTCACTCCACAAGTGTTATCAAAGGTTAGTTCAGGAAGCATGCGAAACTTTTTTTTACCTCTATTGAAAACACTGGTGCGGAAGCTTAGATAGAAAATTCGGCTGATTAGCTGCCCTACTTATCGGATAACCTAATTTTGAGGTCCAAAAAGGTGTATAATCACGCACGGAAAAAGAAACTTTCTTTCTTCAGTGTGAGATTTTATTCGTGAAGTTTTCTATCTTTGTGAAAAGCCAATATTAAATGATTTTTTAATATTCCGTACTAGATGGCCCGGTGAACTTCGTGTCATCTTCGTATCTATCTATACATAAATATATCAATTGCAGTTCGTTATTCTCGCTAAAACTCGTTACGGCTGAACCGATTTGGCTAATTTTGGTCATAAAATATTTGTGGAGGTTTGTTTGATGGGATTTTGGAGGAAGAAGTAACATTTCATGCTCGTCCCGTCGTTCAACCACATCACAGATTATCTAATCATCGTGTTGCAGATTATTATGTCAACAAATAAGTACCTACCTATAACTTTTCTTCGGTCATTACCGTTTGTGGCCTATCACCATTCATTGCGGTTTTAAATAAAACTTCCTTACAATTTGAACGAATATAATATATTAATTTACAATAAATACAGCATGTTACAACACAGTCCATCTAATCTAAACTAATTTAATGTTTTCTGATAAACTATATTTTTTTCATTTTTTTCGGTATTTAAATATACAAAGATGGCGAAGCCATTTGAAATCGACTGTTATATTTTTTATGTTGGACAATAAGGGTTAAAAATCATTTCCCATTCCAGAAACCAAAGAGCGTGATGGATCTGGTGGTGGCACCAATTGTGGAAATTTTACTTTTCCACCAGCACAGCGTAATCCAGTAGATTCACCGCTGTATATTAACGCCTTAAAATATTGAAAAATTATTTTCATTTCCCAAACTGCTACTGATTTATCGGCACAATAATCTACAGCCCGATCGTAGTTGAATGCTGCTCGTTCCAGGATCACTAGAGCATTGAGTCTAAATCGATTAATTTCATTTATTTTCAGTCACTGATATCGAAATTCTGCCATACCAATACAACAATTATTATTCTATGAAGTAAAATCTGATGCTTTCCCGGCGAATATATTCAAAAAAGGCTATTCGGGCTTCCAGCCGGGTGGAAGCCCGAATAACCTTTTTTGAATTATTATTCTATGTCTCCCGCTGGTCATCCGTACGGTTATCACATAAGTTAGCCCGTAACACATTTGATTGAATTCGACAACCTAAGTTAGACCGTCTTCTCCTTGGCATTGTAAATAATCAAGCAAAGAAAAGTATTCGCGCGAGGGATAGGCGCGTTTCTAATTTTAAAATGTAGAAAAAAAGGCAGGGTCTTATGTACAAATTTAATTGGAATGTTCATGTACAAATTGAGGTCAGAGCGCCTCTTTAAACACAACATTGGAAGTAATTGCACTATCCTCTTTTAATACTTGTTCAGCGTTTTCCTTAATATTTACAAAAATATTTTGAAAAGATCTTACCCTAGAGAATGCTACATAAAGTTGACCGATTTGGCTAATGTTGGCCGTTTTGGCTAATGAGAGAATCCAGGGTCAGGCAGGAATAAGCCAGCTCTTTGCAAAGTCTGACCCTGAGCCTAGTTAATAGTCATCGCATAGGAAACCTTAATGGGAAATTGTCTGCGAGTCAAATTAAAGGTCATGATGGGATCCGACGGCGTTAACTGTATTCTTGGGATGAGGACACTCTTGCCGGAATCGATTATGTTTTTATCGATTTTTTTTAATTTTTAAAAACCAATTTTAGGAAACAGTAATATTTAGGAAGTAAAATATACCGTCGCATGTTCTCTGATAAATTCTGTGCATTTTGGTACCTTATGTGTAGGGTTTGGATGCGTATAAGTTGAGAAAAAGGTATCTATACAGTAGAAATAATATAGAGGATAGAAGATAAATTGTAAAATAGTACCTGAGTTTCAATAGTTTCATCAAATTTCTTTGCATCATTATTCTTGCTGTGGATTTTTACGGTAATTTTTTCACTGTGCATTGAGTGGAACTCCTCTAGGTTAGTTACGATTTTGTTTCATGGGTCTACTATAATAAAACTTTAATAGTGCAATATATAGCATTATTACAATGAATGGTATGATAACACAACAATAAAATTAGCAGTACTCGTTTTTAATCTCTATATTGCGTTTTACCTACTTTAGTAAAGGCCCTTCGTGGGTCGTATAGCTGTGACCTGTGGAACGTAACGCTTTCAGCAGCCGCTAGCAAATAGTCTGGCTGCGGGATTAGCTTACCTACGCACATTAGCATACTTCCGCTGTTTGACGGGTAAATACTGTAATGTGGGTTAGAACGAGTGGAAAAAATCTCCCTCTACGTCTTCATACTGTTTGGACTTGGTTCAATTTTTTGAGTGCGGGAAAGTTTTCCGTTTCTATCGATTTTTAACCCCATTTCCTTAGCTTCGAAGGAAGAAAATGAAGATACCTTACTGACGTTACGAAGCTTTCCCCATGAGATCCATATATCCCAATTTGTTTCATTCTTTTTGGTGTATAAAAATTGCTGTAAGATTGGAAGAAAACATATGACTTGGTAGAAAATATTCATATTTCTTAAAGTTATTGTGAATATTTGAGGCGTTCGAGATGTGGGTGTAGTGAAAAATGGAGAAGGTGAGGTGGACGGAGAGGAGGAGGAAGGACGAAGTGCTGGACATGGTGGTTGAGGAGAGGCAGCTTTTAGATGAAATACGGAGGGGACAGAATTTTAGATGGAGGGAGTGCTTAGTGGGGAGGGGATATTGAAAAACAGTGCTAGAGGGTCGAATGTTAGGTAAACAAGGGAGAGGAAGGAAGAGAATAATATTTTAAGATAAAATGGAAGGGAGTAGGCCTTATTGTAAATTGAAGTAGGAAGTACATGAAGGAAGGCGAGGCTACCAGAATGGTTCTTAGGTATTCCATGGAAACCTACCTTAATCGGTAGAATACTTAAATAATACTGGTATTGTAAGTGAAAAATCTGTGTGAAAATAGATATACGGACAAGGGACCTTTAAGGGAACGCTTCACTCAAAGGGTGTACCCAGAGTCATAAGTGGGGGGGCAAGCCATGGTCAAAGGGGGGACAAGCCATGGTCTAAGCGGGGGCTAGCCAAGTTGTGACATTTTAGCATGGAAAAGGTGAATGAAACCAATATTCTAAGAAAATTATAAAAGCGCTTTATTAGTTTATGAAATTATTTCCTTGAAAAAATAGTTTTATTTTAGTTACATATCTTGTAATAACACATATCATTTTTCATGGGTTTAAGGAAAATTTGTTGAATACTTTCGTTTCAATTCAATACTGATTTTGCTTAAAGACTTTCTGATCTTTGCTTCTAAGGGGGCAGCTGCCCCTCGCTGGGTACACCCATGCTTCACTCCCTCTCGATTTGTCCTATTTCTTGACGGTTAACTCTTACCTTAAAAATATGACGGTACCTTTTAAACTTACGCATTATAAATGCCAAAAGGGTGTTTGAAATAAAGAAGTGTGGAATGTAGATAGTATTATCAGTCAGGGGCGCAGCTAAGAATTAAGTCTAGGGGGGTTTTTAGGCGCAACTAATACTTTGGAGTGTGGGGGTATTGCATAGTCACCAGGGTAAGCGGGATTCGCGGGGACCCTCCTCCAGAAAATATTTAAGTTTAATGGTTCAAAATGGCGAGTTTTACGGCTTTCTGAGGGATATTTGATTAATCCTAACAATAATCTATAAGTTATCATAATACAATTAAGTAAAATTTTAAACTTAAATATTTCTCTGAGCTCTGGGGGGGGGGGGGTTTGTCCCCCAAAACCCTCCCCCCCCCCTCTCTTCGCCGCTGTTATCAGTTAATCGTTAAAATTTTCCTCGAAGTTACGCATGAAGGAATCTCCTCTTGTTACCTATGTTTTCTACTCTTGTTACGATTCGTTTTCTACAAATAGTACTTCAAAGAGAGGTGAATATAACTAACCAGTACCAGGGTCGTGCGGTAGTTATGAGTCTATCGAAATATTTGGCCAGGGGGATAGAAAGTTGAAATTTTGTAAGCGTTGAAGAGGAAAAAAGGGCAAGAGGAATGCAAGAACTGTAACCATTGGACGTTGGGAACTGTGTGGTGAATAACCATGCGATGTTTATTTCCACGTCCGACAAACACCATAAATAAGATAAATGATTTTCCGAGCGTTAAAGTAGAGAAACTACAATTTCCCTGCAGAAATTAAGGCCTTAAATAAGTGCTAGGCCATTATCAAGTCACTTTACTAACGCACCTCCATTATTTGCATATACGCCTTAACACTTCCCATCACAGACCTATTGAGGCGGCTAGCGGGGTATAATGTGAATTTTGTATGAGAGGCAAAAGACGGAGAATTAGGCTAATTGACCCGATGATATGAGTCTAGCCGATATATTGAATCAGGTAGGGTGCTAAGGCTGGATGTAGTTCAGGATTGCCAAGGTTCTGCCTCAAATCTCTACTGTGGCTTACATTTCAGGGGTACATTCGTCTCTGCACGGGTTCATACATTCATATTAACCCGTAATTCGTAGTCCTTTGTTTGTCAAATGGGACGTTTAATGACTCTCCGCTTTGCGCGTTTTTGTGAATCAGGAACTCAACCGCCTGCATTGTCCTGATGTGTCTCACCTTCTGTATGTTCCTTATGCTTCAAATGTCAACGCTTTTAATGTCCTAATATAATTCCGTGACTTTGTTAAGATTTTTTAGTTTTTTAATGGCTTTATTTCATCACAGTTTCACAACATGGTGATATGATAAATATTGAAAAGCAGTCATAAACGATAAAAGTAGAAATGGAAAATCTAACTCGAGGTCTCATGGTGTTAATGCAGTAGTGTAATAATATTTAAGTTTTAACTCTCATGCTTCCTGGCATTATTGTTCATAAAACAACTTTCCTCTTGCATAGAAAAAACTTTTAATATTTTAATAGAATCCAAAAATTGGTATGATTAAATTTGCTGCTGAACTTAACGCCGCTATTCAATTATTATTACACCATTTGGCGTATGAGGCGTTATACCTATGCTTGTTTCAATTTTTTTGTTTTGTTTCTCAACTCTTGTATTTTATCCAATGGATGGTATCTCCAGGCCTGTTTACACGAGTATTTAAACGTGCGAGTTAATGTCTGATTGCATGAACGATTTTGTTGGGCCGGAACGGAATATGTACGAATGAATGAATGAAATTAGAACAGGTTCTATTTTCTGTTGATGCGTTCGCACAAGCTGGGTAGTTACATGGTGCATTTTGGCGTTCATTCTCTCGTTAATACATTTACCTTGAGCAAACTAATGTACCGAGTAAACAAGTCTACGGAGAACGAGAATAGAAGGAAACTTAATTTATTGTGCAGCTTATATAACCAATTCCTAATCGCACTGTCGAATGGAATGAATCAGCACTTTGCTCATGAAGCAACAGTATGTTCGCGCAAGAACGTTACCCCGCGTTAGTGACTGAGTTCAATGCCCTTGCTCAACCTGCAGCTCGTGTTTATGTACGCGGAAGGAATGGGGAGCCTTATCACAGAAGCAGTAAATATCGTAGTGGCGTCCGTAGGAATTAACTCGGTCAATATGCAACGAAAGCCGGCGGCTGTTTCCCATGCAGGAATGGTCTGGGGTGATTGGGGGCCCTCGGCTGGGGACCTCATGATGGAGAACTACTTCACAGGGGATTCGGGGGTCCTCCCACGAAATGTTTTAGGAAATCGCACACCCGGAAACAGACTTTGACGCCATTCCGGCTCTTTAAAACTACATAAAAGTTATTGAAGTTCGCAATATCGTAAAAAAATAATATTATGAAAAATGAGAATTTCACAGCTAATAAATATTTGAACTGTATTATGGTTCAATTATATATTTAGTGAATTTGTTCTTTGAAACTATACTGAAATCTATATAAACCTCAAAAATAACGCTTTCGAATAATCCTTTCATAAATATGTAATGTTCTCTTTCATCTTCAGACACCTTTATTTTAATTAGTTTTTATATAATCTTTTTACATTGAGTATGTTGTAAAAAAAGCAACAACTGGCAACGTGGAATTTTATACTAGCAAAAATTTGGTTCAGGTAATCTCAGTCTTTTTTATTACACCTTTGATATTTGCATCTCGATAAACGCGAGCGTTGAGTGGGCCCCTTAAGCTCGAGGACCTCGGCGATCGCCGACCAGCCGACCTGGCCAGACCGCCCCTGTTTCCATGAATTATCGTCGTATTCCCCTATGTCATGCAGGCACGAAGGGAGGGCATTGGAAGCTTCTCCCCCTTCCTACCGAAATTATTTTCCTTGCGGCGAATAACCGCAAACCATTTGCTGAAGAGAACACTTGGATAGAGACGGTCTAGGGTGATTGGGGGCCCTCCCTTGGGTCTCGTGATGAGGCCTTCATTTGGCAATCTGGGGTCCTCCCCCGGAAAATTTTAGGAAACTGCATTCCCGGACATGGAATTTTACACTATTCTGGCTCATAAAACTACAAAAGTTAATTAAAAAAAAATTTCGAAAGAAAAATACTATGAAAATCGAGAATTGCACAGCTTGTAAAATTTAATAATGTATTATGGTTCCATCATCTATTTAGTGAATTTGTTCATCAAAACTCCACTGAAATAAAAAAAATTAAAATAACCTTTTCTAAAAAGCATCAGGTTCTCTTTTATCTTCTGACGCCTTTATTGTATTTATATTTTATACTATCTTTTACACTGATTGTAAGTGTGTTGTAAATAAAGCAGCCAATTAAAACGTAGAACTTTATAATAGCGAAAAATTTGGTTGAAGTAACCTGAGTCTATTTTATCGCACCTTTCATAGACGCTTCACGACAGACGCGAGCGTTGTAGGGGCAAAATATTTCATAGCAAGAATCTCGTTCCGAGAGATTTATTAATTAGAAAAGTATATTTCAGTTTTATCCTCTTCCACTTGCCTTGCATCATAACACGAAGGACAATTAAATATTTGTAGTGTACCCTGTTCACACTTGAAAAGGATTGCCAATGCCATGTCGAGAATAACTTCAAAATGTATGCTGTTGCAACCCTTGAACTGTAGATGTCTTTACGCATGCTTTGACTGACTTAGATTTTTAGTTTTTATTGCCTCATTTGAAGCCTTAGATAACATCGTTTGCCTTTTTTGGGTAGACATTATGCCATAGCCCCCCAGCTGGTGAGCTAAAGTGTTTTTCGATGGAGATAACGGAAGGTCATATATTTAAACCTTTTAGGCTACTTTCGCATTTCAAATGACTTAAGAGCCGAATGAATAAGCAAATTTAAACAATAGATTCTTTGAGAAATGAGGAATTTTGGCAACAGTAGAAGATAAGAATTAATGCAAGCCATAAGAATATTAGCGTAACCAGGTTACAGAGAATACGATTGAATTTGATTGGTTGTCACTTTTAAATGTATTAGATTATGTAAAAAAACTATATGATGTTGAAATTGGAATTAAAACACTTTCAGTTATCTAGCAGTCCTTCGTTCGTTCAAAGTAGGACTTTAAGTTTGCCATACGTGAGTTAGCTGTGAACTCGACCATTTCCAATTTGGCTGCTTCTTTCTGATAAACCAAAAAGGTCATTGTTTTGCGGAGGGGATGGCTATAAACGCTTCTGGCAGAAAGGCTAGTTATCAGATATCGTTTGTTTAGCGCAGTCGTCCGCGTTGTGCGGCAGTGGATTGTTCTTCGAGCGTCGGGACGTGTTCTTTCTCGCTACTGCCCTCTCAATTTCAAATCTGCCACTTGGTAGTTCAAGATTCGCATATTTTATATTTTCTTTGTTATCCCTGACGTATCTCGAGTTCTTTTACCTAGTGGAGGATTTAGAGTAAATGATACGTCTGAAAAGATCTTGACACGGGAAAAAAGCTTCAGAAATTATTTTTCCGTTTTATGATCAATTAGTTTTGATGTTTCTGCGAAGTTTTCGTATATATCGTCTTTTTCCTAACGTAACCCTCCTATAATTTCGTAAGGAAAATGATAATACTCTCTCTTGGTATTTTTTTGCAAGTTTTCTAGACACTTTAGAAGTGATTTCTTACCTTGAGATATTTTATCAGTGAATAGAGGCTGAAAGCTTCTGTACAATTCATAAGTCTTCAAGAATACATGTTAAACTTCGGCAACCAAGTTACATTGATTCCAGAGAAAGAGAAAGTGCTGATGTTATTTCTATGTTTGATGCTCGTGAAGGGACTGGAGACTTAACATCTTATTGATTTCGCGTTACTCTGTGAGCATAAGTGATCAATTTTAGTGAACACCATATAGTTTCGAACTTGGCGAGAGGTTTTTTTGTGAGGTAACTATAGAGACAGTTTGAGGTGAAGGCTATTTCTGTGATTAGGCTCTTCACTGAGGATAAGGTGATGGTCGTTGATTGAGGGCTGGTGTCACCTCTGAAGAATGGTTCCTCATTTCCAGTGCAGTTCGGCCATGAAGGGGGACAGTGCAGACATCGAAAAACGCGACTTCTGCCTCGAGAGACCCAGGCTCTCCTCTTCAGCGTCGACTGGCGGCGGCGGAGAGACGGACGCTATCTTGTCGACGGTCGGCGACTTCGGCCGTTGGCAGGCGGTGGTCACGGTGCTTCTATCCCTCGTGAAGATCCCGGTAGCGTGGTTTCAACTGGGAATCGTTTTCCTGGCTCCTCCCTTCCCTTCACCTCCAACATGCGCGAGACCACCTGGTTCCAACATATCGCTTGAATTATGGCGGAATATCAGCGAGCCTTACGTTCAAAAGGTAAGTACCTACCCACCTTTATGTTTAAAGAATAACTTCGCCCAGTGTAGTGCTATGGTTAACGACTGCTGCCACGTCTACGATATAAATTACACGGCATTGGTGGACTCTGAATGGAATCAAACTTCTCAAGTATCCAAATTCACGCCGATGATCCCTTAACGGAATTACTTATTTTAATTCCGTATCCTGGGATCCCCAACGCAGGAAATGGCACTTCGCCGTTGGGTGCCGGAGTTATATTATAGTCTGTATACCGTCGGGTGGCGCACGGGCCCGCCGGCTACCTGAGTCGGTCCAATAGTTTTTAAGGATGTTTCTTTTCTCCCCCTGGCGCTGGCGGACTGACTCAGGTAGGTGGCGGATCCATGCGCCAGCTACCTGAGTCGGTCCCATACAGTTTTATGGTCGGTCCTTCCCCCCTATCCCCTGGCGCTCGCGGACCCACACGGGCCCTCCAGCTACCTGAGCCGGTCCCTTAGAGTTTTTATGGCCGGTCCTTTCCTCACCCCGGCGCGGACCGACTCAGGTAGCTGGCGGGCCCGTGCGCCACCCTATGGCATACAGACTATAGGTTCTTTAATATTATTGGGGAAAATTGTTGAGGCTGATGGCGGCGGAGAGACGGACGCTATCTTGTCGACGGTTGGCGACTTCGGGCGTTGGTAGGCGGTGGTCACGGTCAGGGGCGCAGCTAGGAATTAAGGCTAGGGGGGTGGGTTTTAGGCGCTACTAATACTGGGGTGTCTGGGGGTATGGCATACTCGCCAGGGTTATCGGGAGGTGCGGGGGCCCACCCCAGAAAAATTTTAGGATAAATAGTGAGTTTTACGGCTTTCTGAGAGATATTTTACAAATCCTTTCACTATTATATAGCCAATAGTAATGCAATTAAGTAAAATGGACTTAACTTAAAAATTTCTCTGAGCTCTGGGGGGAGGGGTGTTTATCCCCCAAACCTCCCCCCTCGCTGCGCCACTGGTCACGGTGCTTCTATCCCTCGTGAAGATCCCGGTTGCGTGGTTTCAACTGGGAATCGTTTTTCTGGCTCCTCCCTTCCCTTCATCTCCAACATGCGCGAGACCACCTGGCTCTAATATATCGCTTGAATTTTGGAGGAATATCAGTGAACCCTACGTTCAAAAGGTATGTTTATGAAATGGTATGGTACAAAATTATGACTTTCAATTTCACCACTCTGCAAAAGAAATTTATGGCAAAATTTATCGCGTTCTGATCAGTGGAGTAACCAGGAATTTTGTTCGTTGGGGGACCAAAATCGGGGGAAGAAAATTTTGAAAAACAGGGTACTAAGGAGAGGATTTTAAACTAATTGCAAGAGCGAAATCGAATAATTTCATTTTTCAAAGAAATCTTTTGGAATTTAATGATTTTAAATTATTTTGTTTTCTTTTATGAAGAGAAGTAGTTGTCCGGACCCTTCCCCATCGCCACGCCACTGGTTCCGATGCGTGGTACTTGGCAACAAATTATAGCCAATTACAAATTACCACCAAATTCCGTACACCGCCCAAGCCCTCCCCGAAGCAAATTTCTGGCTCCTGGCCATCATGTTATGACGCTGCGATGTACCATCAGGGAATCTTATAATTCAATTTTCCTGAAAAATAAAGTTCATTCAACGAGAGTATGGTACCCAATTTTTCTGTTCAGAGAAAAGTTCGCACAGGGTGATGCTATGGTTTACGACTGCTATCACATATGCGATTTAAATTACAATGCATTGGTAGACTCTGGGCGGAATCCAATTTCTCAAGTATCCAAATCCGCATTGACGATCCCTTGGCGGGCTTAATTTAGTTTAATTCTGTATCTTAGTATTTTCGTGGGCAACTTCGCCGCCTTAAGAAGGGAAAAGGACTTCGCCGATGGGTGTCGGAGATTCTAGTTTAGAGAACTTCTGGTTTCGAATAATCTTTATGGCAATACAATCCAGGTGGCCTTAATCCTTATAAATTTCAATTGAGAACCTCATTTAGAGGGGTTGCATTCTTTAACATATGTGAGAATCGGGTTGCATACCTTCAGAAGAGCCGTTGTCACCTGTTGAAGTCTCTGGGAAAAAAGCCGTTTCAAATCTTCAGCTCAAGGTGGTTATAGCAGGAGCATTATTGCACATTCATGTTTTTTCATATTTTTGTATTCATATAATTTATTATATTTCCGATACTTAAGCTAGTGCAGGAGCCAGAGCCGGTCAATGGCTGTATCCAAAAATTGCTTTTCGAATTTTTTCAGGGGAAGTAAGAAAATAATACGTTTTCTGAAATTTTTCTCTGATCATTTTCTGTAGGCCATCTTCGGAAAAATTTTCATCTCTTTTCACTGTCCTGGAATCAATCGATAATAGGGTGGTTTCATATTATTTTTTTATTGCCTAAATCGAAAGATTATTACTCCTGGAGTACGTATTTCACGCATTTAGATTTTTAAATGACGATATCTATTTTTCGCGATTAAATGAAAAGTGAAAATTTTCAAGCGCGCGTAAACGCGATGCGTAAGCATGAATGCCGGGAAATCTCTCCAAGAGACTTATTTCTGGTTCCCGCTGCCCCCCTGTGAGGTGACCTTGAGGCGAGGCTTAGCGCTGATACGACGCAGGCTACTAGCGGGTAGCTGAGTACCCTGCTGGCTGGTAGCGCTTGTCTTAAATAAGGATTATTAATACCTTATCAAATGAAGAAAACTTTCCGACCTTAGCCAGTTTTAATAAGTGATTATTAAGACATGTTTCCCTGAGCTCTACGCCTCATGCATGCATTGGTAACCTCAGACGATGTATAACTCCTATCTTCTTGTATAGAAACTAGGTCCCTGTGACGTCACGTGGAGTGGCATCGCATGGGCGCCAATCTGGCCCTTTTCAAATGAGGATAAAAATGGACCATTGCCATTCGTCTAAACCGCTATTTCTAAAACGAAATAATTTGTATATTTTGAATACACTAATGGTGGGCAACGAATCGCAATCAATGCTTTTCGTTTTCTTTGATGAAGGAAACTACCCTATTCGTATAAGTGAACGAGTCAGTGCGTCACACTCACAGTAATTCAACCTGAAGGGTGAATGGGATAGTTGAAGGTAGAGCTCATCTGGACTAAGCCGCAGGTATGTTAATACCTCAAATTCAGGGTATGGAGGACAGCTCCTTTCCCTGGGCCCCATTTCAAGGATTTTGATTTGGGGTGTTCAAAGGATCCGCCCGGGATTTGAACTTGGGACTTCTCAATCAGTAGGCAAGTGTTTTATCCACCAGGCTACCAAATAGGCGTCATACAATGGTTAGATAGGAGTTTTATTGCTCAGATCTAGAGTTTATACTCTCATAGAATGAACTTCTTCTCTTAGGAAAATCGAACTCCAGATTTTCCTCATGGTACCTTATACTGTCTTCACCACATTCTTCACATGCAAGCTTCACCATATGATGGGCAGGAGCCCGAAATTTGCTTTGGGGAGGGCATGGGTGGTGTCCAGAATTTCCATGCTGGTAATTTGTTGTCAAGTCCCACATATCTGAACATGATGAATTAAACTCTAAATTTCTTTTGCAAAGTGGTGAAATCAAAAGTCGTCTTTGTTTTTTACATGAGCGACTATGGTCAGTCTGGTCTTGCCACCATGGGTGTTTTACAAACAAATTTAAAGTCTGAGACCCTGTTATCTGTCCACAACCTTCAGTTGTTGAGAGAAAGTCTGGGCTAGCAGTCACCTTAGAGGATGTATTGTGAGCAGTTGCCGCCAAGGGAAAAAGTTTCAGGGGGCTTGAAGCCCTTAAGGTCACGCCCCCTGTCTAAGTGCCTAATGATGGCTTGAAGTTTCCCTCCCCTTCCATGGTAGATATGTCATGCTCATTTTAATCTCCATTCCTGATACCCCAGTCATTGAACAATTTTTATGGTGAAAAGATCATATTGTCACAATTTTTCCACTGCAGTAGGCCTAGGCGAGCCTTGCAACCCTCAGCCCCTATAACTTCTTAGCCCTGTGGGATGAGATAGAGTCAGGGGTTTATCCTGGAAGTCTCATTTTTACATATTTTGAGCATTACTGGAACAGAATACAAAATTATACTGAATTAAATTTTCTGCCAGGAAGCTCCTCATCATTTGTTCTGTAGTAGTCGCACTTTATCAGTTATAGAGGATGTAAAAATTACAATTTTTAAATTTTGTACCTATTTCAATGGTATTAAACCAAATGCTAATGTTAAATAATCTTATAATTGACAGAAAATTGAATTATGTATTGAAAGAGAAATCTACTGAAAGTGGTCATAGAACACCGTGCAGATTTTGGGGATCCCAGTTCAGATCCACTAGATGTAGATGGAGACAAATAATCAATTGATCATTCATTCAATCACTAATTGAATCATCTATTGTTTAAGTTTCTCACCTTGTTAGCAAGGTTTATTCCGCATTATTCTGCTCATTTCTCCTACTGTTAGGCTTCATCAAAAATCATTGTGTTGTAAGTTTGGCTGAAGCTTTGGAACTGTGGGGCTAGAAATGCATATGCCATAATACTACATTGAATGTCAGTTTCCATATGCTACCTAACCTATATGAATATGTATCATAAAACCACAGATAAAGAATATGGCCTAGGTTGATAAAAACAGAGCACCAGGCACTTATGGGTTCAAGGTTTTTGGAATCAAATTGATTCAATAATTTTTTTGAAAATTGAGTTGGATGCAATTGTCACCCATCAGCAGTGGCGTAGCCAGGAATTTTGTATGGGTGGAGGGAAAGTCCAAAACCCGGAGGGGAAAATTTTTGAAAAACAGGGTACCAAGTAGAGTAGGGGCGGTCATCAAACAACTTTTTTCGAAAGTCAAAGTTCGACATATTACAAAATGTAGCCCGACGTACCAAATGAACGGAGAAAAAATTTTGTTCATGTAGGTTGACATCCTACGGTTGCACCAGGGCAGTTTATGTTAAGCGTAGGCAACCCGCAACACATTCCCTCTTTTTACGCTATTTCGGCGATTAATGTCGTGATTTTAATGATTTTTTCAGCCGATTCTGCACCAGTCATGTACGAAATAGTCGAGGTAAGCAACATAGGTCGAATAATAACGTTTATTATACAATCACCGGTATTAAAATGCAAAGAAACATAAAAAACTTTGAAATTTTCTTAATTAATGGTATATATTTTAATTTGGTGTACTCGTATGGGCATGATCGCACTAATCTGACCCTACCGTTTATATACAACAACATTTTTCCCCTCTCCCATCCTAGAGTAAGGATCTCCTCATCTCCCTACGGCCCGCCTATGAACTAATGTCAACGCACTGCTCAGGCTACATCGTCTACGAAAATGACTCCGTGTTCCAAATTTTGCAGTTCTTCACCCACCATGAGAACAGGTGCTACTCTGGCTCTCAGGGAGACCCAGAACTCGCCACGTGGAGGGCGCTCCAACTCGAGCTTCTCCCATTACTATCCACCCTTCAAGTCTTATGACGTACCAGTTAAGATGCAATCTTTTTTGTATCCAAAATTGGTGGAGATAAATGGTAATTAAACAGATTGGAAGGAAGTGAGCTGCTGAAGGCTATGTAAATACAAATTAAAACAAAGTAACATTTTCCGGTAACCTCTCCTTTTTCTCCATTTCCCCTCTATTCTCCTTTACTATATACATATTCC
The DNA here is from genome assembly GCF_921293095.1 of Ischnura elegans. Classification (NCBI taxonomy): domain Eukaryota; kingdom Metazoa; phylum Arthropoda; class Insecta; order Odonata; family Coenagrionidae; genus Ischnura; species Ischnura elegans. Next base: position 30,017,743 of record NC_060254.1, on the reverse strand, counting down.
CTGTACGCTATTGATGAATTGTCTTGTACATGTGGATGGCCTTTCGCAAGGTTTTGTGAGGCAAGGATTTCGTGCCGAAGTGATTTTTTTTAATGGAGAAGCAACTAAAATAAACAATGAATGTATTGACACGCTCTTCAGTTGAGAGTCATCTCTTTGGCGCTCCTCGACAGATGTTTGGGAGATATCTTCCCACATATGAAGATATTATGAAGTATTACTAATGGGTGAAGATGGAAAAGATGCAAGAAAGATGAGAATTTGATCAATCGGTCCAGGAGATTGCCCATGTTGTCGCCGACAGAGTGGACCAAGTGTAGAACGACGCGTCTGGACCTTTAATGTCGAACCGCGGCATCCTCATGGCAGTTTAGAGATACAACACGAAATGTAAAAAAATTATGAAGAGCACAAAGAAGAAAAATTCCTCTGTTGCCCATCGAGACTTTATTAATTTAAGGAAGATGTTAAAATATTGTTTTATTTTCCTCAATGTGTCTTCCAAAATTGGCCTAGTGTATTTGTAAGCCGAAGACGTAAATTAAAAATGAAGAAATATCATTCCTTTTAGACCAAAGATCAACCGGAGAACTAGTGATTGGGACCATTGATTGGAAAACCACAAAAAACATAGGAAGAAGGCTGCCAAAGAAAAAAAATGATAAAAACGGACGAATCATTTGAAAATAGGGCATCATTTGCCCAGAAAATTGGTTCTAAGTTCAAGTCTTAGGGCTCTAAAGATCAAAATGACTCGCCACCCGTGCTCGGCGACGAATGGCAACCATCCTCCCGCCCATCCTATAATAGCTCGGCGCGCAACATCCTGAAGCTGCCTGTGACCTGCCAATCGGTGAAAAGGCACAACGTAGCCAGCGGTTTGCAGCAACTCTCGTGACTGGAGCGTTTGAAGACGTCGGCCAGGTCACACCTGAAAATGCATCGATGATTGTCGACCGGAAGAAAATTGCGCGACAAAGGAAGAAATACAGAGAGCTTGCGACTTCAGAGGATATGGAAAAGCTTAGAGACCAACCGAGGATAGCATTGTTCTTCGAGGGAAGAAAAGAGAAGACGAAAATCAGGGAATTGTGCAGCAACAATGAAGTGAGCATCACGACATAACCGAAGAGCATGTAGTCATCCTTGCAGAACCCGGCGGGGTTCATTTGGGACATGCATAAACTGAAACAGGAGAAACAGAATGGCTCGGAAACTCTATCCTCGAATTAGTTGAAGCTGCTATAATTGACACGTCTTCCACACGGTGCATCGGTTGTGATGGATCACATTCGAACTCCGCGACCGGCTGGAAGGGAGGCGCTATATGTTTTATCGACGTGCGTCTCGGGCGTGCCTTATAGATTTAAGTGCCTTCTGCATTCAGATGAACTTCCTCTTCGACTTATAATGGAGAAATTTGATCGGCCAACGACGGGACCAAATATCTATATTGGGTCAGTTGGTCGCCAACTAAAGACCTGTGCGCAGCTACCTCTAATGAAATTTCAGACGATTGATCTTGGTCTACCTGATACTGAACTAAATTCATCTTTCATCAGCAATTACCAAAATTATTCGCTGGACATGGCTCGTGGTATTTCCAGGGGATACATCCCACAAGAGCTGGCTGATCGCGATTATGGGGAAATGAATAACAGCAGATGGGGAATGACGGCCAACAGAATGATCCGCGTTTACATAGAAACAAGACGACCAACAGTGGCTTTGAATTCAATAACCGAGACTATGATGAAACTCTATATTCCTATGGGGTTCACAATAAAGAAAAATTGGAAGATTACAGAAGCAGAACATATCTGGGAAATGCTTAAGAGAATAAGACAATTCCGTAAAAAGTAGAGTTCTTGAGAAATTCATCCAGAGCAAAGCGTTCTTCGCTCATCCCGAAAACATCCTCATTGGTGAATGATGAAAGGGTCGAAGCGCGAAGAGTAGCTTTCCAAAGGATATTGCAGGCAAGAAAGACCTATTCGCCAGATGAAGGCATCAGGGCTTTTCACATCCCTGACCAGTGTATTTATATCAGTTCATAGGCGAGGGCCATAGGGAGATGAGGAGATCCTTACTCTAGGATGGGAGAGGGGAAAAATATTGTTGTATATAAACGGTAGGGTCAGATTAGTGCGATCATGCCCATACGAGTAGGGGAGGGTGGGGCACAGTGAAACAAAAATTATTATTTTGCCTATAAAAACATTGCTTTTGAAAATAAAATAACAATGAAAATATATAAATGGTGCTTGTCATTTTCTTCACTATTCCTACTTTAAAAAATGGAATTATTTAAAAAAGCAATGGATTTACATCAATTTTTGTAGTGATATGTCAATTGTTTCACTGTGCCCCATGTGTGGGGCACAGTGAAACAGGGCCTTTTTTACTTATGGGGCACAGTGAAACACATTTTTTCAGATTTTATAATACCATTTATTTTTACCTTTGGCAATATTTTCACTAGAATGAAACTCACAATGCATGAATACAGTAATGGATTAAAAAACATGAAACAAACTGCACCTTAGTCAGTGATAATTAGAAGCTTAACGAACATCTAAATTGGCAAATGAAATTTTAAATGAAATAAACCTTTTCATTCTTGCAGTTCCTTTGCGATAAGAAGGAGGTGGTAAAACTAATTTAATGTCTTTCATGCTGACAGATGCTATATCTTCAATATGTGGGAAAAAAAATGAATTTGGCACTTTGGAACTTTTTCGTAAATATGTAACTTCAGCGCCATTGTGTTTTCTTGCTTCTTTAATTATTCTACCTACATAGTAGAATTTTTTCTTCGATGAAAACTCAATCAAAACATAATCACCAACTTTTACTGTACCTACTTTATTTCCAAAACCTTCTAAAATATCCTCATTACCTTCCAAGGGGTTTGAAAGTCCTCCCTCTGACGTGGTGTCTGAATTTTGATGGGGCCCCTCACAGTTATCAATGGCAACATTGGCATTAAATAAACTTCTGCATGATTTAGTTGCCTCAGAAGTTTTTTTTCCTATAGCTGTATTTTTCTTTTCCATCATACGGATTTTTTCTGGTGTGTCTGTTATGATCATACTTTTGCCTGGTTCTCTTTTCCTGGTTGAATTTTTCCTTGGAGCGGCTTTAGGATAGCCCTTGAACTGAGCAGGACTTTGAAAAGTTCTTTTATCTTCACCTTGACCATTGTTTAAACTGGAAGTACTTGCAGTTGCTCTTAATTCTTGGCTCAATAAGTCACACTCTTCAGTTTCAGGAGAAGGCTGGTCTGTTACAGAACTACTCAAGAAATCTGCCTCGGTGAAAATGTGCCTATTATATGGATATATTCCAGTTTTTTTGAATCCATTAATAATAGTAGCTGGAGTCATAGCCTTTTGATGGGCAAAATTGACGCATCCTGCAATATGGTAGATGGAAAGAGCTTTACCTGGATTGCTTTTGTTCCAGGAATCAACTGCTGCGGCATAATAGGTCTTAAATGGAGCATAACAGGAAACATCCAAGGGCTGTAATTTGGCACTGCAATGAGGTGGAAGAGTCACAATCATTATGCCATACTCTTTTGCCAAATCTATTACTTGTATACTAATATGGCTTTGGTGATTATCCATTATTAGCAGTGTAGGGTCTTCTTTACTTGTTTTTGTATGTTTGATGAAGTGCTTAATAACTTCAGGAAATATTTCTGCTGTCATCCAACCACTTTTCGATGTCAGTCCAAGAGAGCCAGGAGGGGCATTGATCAACATATGATCACTGAACTTGACCCTTGGGAAAACAAATGCAGGGGGTATGGTGTTTCCGGATGCACTCACAAAACAGCATGTAGTAACTAGAGTTCCCCTTTCACCTGCTGTTACATTATTTACCCCTTTGGATCCCTTTTCTGCAATCACCTTGGCAGACTTATTTACGACTGTTGAGGTACCAGTTTCATCTAGATTCCATATTCTGGAACCATCACCAAAACATTCTGAACGTCTTAAGGCTGCACCAAGATTGTCAAAAAATGTTTTCACTGTGTGTGCATTAAATGATGTGCAACGAGAAAGAGAACAGTTTTCAGGCTGCCGAATGCTTAAATTTGGATTTCGCTTCAAGAACAATCGTAGCCAGTCTAAACCTGCAGCAGAGTCATCATGCCAGTTTTTTGGCACTTGTATAGAGTTCACCACTGCCATTTCATAAGCTAGCTCTCGAGTGTTACGAGTCGACTGACCATAACAGAGTTTTGAGCATGTTATCAAATAGTCAGCCAAGCACTTTTCTTGTTCAGCTGTAAAAATCAATCTGGATTGATATTTTGGTGTCATGCGAACATGTTCACCAGTCCCTTCATCACTAGCCTTTTTTTGCTTACTCACATACCTGAAAAGAATCTTTTCAAAATTATTATTTGGAAAATTTGAATGTCAGTTTACGTTTACTGTTTATTTGAAATTTAAAAAAATTTTCAGAAAACTTTCAATGTTACAAGATGTTCACATGCAAAAAACAAATAAACATACCGACTGAGTGTTACATAATTGACATTACATTCTTTGGCTGCTTTCCTGATTGAATAGTTTTCATGCAGAACAAGATGAACTGCAGCGCGCATTTCACCATCTGTGAAGGATCCAATATGGCTCTTTCTTATTCTATTCCTCATTTTTGGAATCTTTATTCTGAAAATAATGAAATTCCATCAGAATAACAATAATAATTACTATAGTAATCCACACTGCATATTTCAAGTCAAATAGTTCTTCCTAAATGAGACATGGGGCACAGTGAAACATGTTTCACTGTGCCCCATTTATCTTGTTTCAGTGTGCCCCACCAGGCCATCTTGAATAAATAAACTTACTGCATGAAAACAAATGAAGATATAGAAATATGTTTGGTGGTCTCCAAAACTTAAGAAATGGTAACAGTAAATACAATGATAAGTTAAGATTTCCCATGAAAAGGAAAAGTTTGTCAGTGTGAAATAATTCTTTGGAATTATTTACTTTTCTCACCTTAAAATAGGTTTTGATCCATCAACAGGAGACTAGAAGAGCACAAGCCATGAGACTGCAGCAGCTGTTGTGGTGTTAGTTCCTTAATATAACACAGAGAGCACTAATTCATAGAATTGTCAGGAGGAGGGAAATTTGAATTGTTTCACCCTGCCCCATGTTTCACTGTGCCCCACCCTCCCCTACACCAAATTAAAATATATACCATTAATTAAGAAAATTTCAAAGTTTTTTACGTTTCTTTGCATTTTAATACCAGTGATTGTATAATAAACGTTATTATTCGACCTATGTTGCTTACCTCGACTATTTCGTACATGACTGGTGCAGAATCGGCTGAAAAAATCATTAAAATCACGACATTAATCGCCGAAATAGCGTAAAAAGAGGGAATGTGTTGCGGGCTGCCTAAGCTTAACATAAACTGCCCTGGTGCAACCGTAGGATGTCAACCTACATGAACAAAATTTTTTCTCTGTTCATTTGGTACGTCGGGCTACATTTTGTAATATGTCGAACTTTGACTTTCGAAAAAAGTTGTTTGATGACCGCCCCTAAAGTAGAGGGTTTTAAACTACTTTTAACACTTTTCATAATCTGAATAAACTTCATTTGTTAAAGAAATATTTGGTAAATTCATGATTTTTCAATCTTTCGTTTTCTTTTATGAAGGAAAATAATTGTGTTTTTATATTTTGGGGGAGGTGCCCCTCAGAGCCTCCCCCTGGCTATGCCATTGCCCATCAGTGACTATTGCACTGCAGTGTTTCATCTGTCTTTTTCTTCCTCCTCAGGGTGATACTATGGTTTATGACAGCTGTCACATCTACAATTTAAATTACACTGGATTTTTCGACTCTGGATGGAATCAAACGTCTCAAGTATCTAAATCTACAACGGTGATCCCTTGCATGTCTTGGGAATATGACCGCAGCTTATTTGAGGAAACGATCATTTCTGAAGTGAGAAAATTTCTATGCATTAAGCATACAATAATTGTTATACTGTAGCGAATTACTAGGTATGCTATATTTAATTTACATTCAAGACAAGGTTTATGAGGGCATTAGTCGGTGAATGTAGGTGTATTTTACTCTCTAAAATTGATGAAAACCATCAGAAAATTTGAATAGGTACATATACATATTTTTAAAAAGAGAAAATGCAGTGAAGAGATGAATTAAGTTTCACATTAATTAATGAAAGGAGGATATTCTCCTGTGTGATTTACAAGAAATTATACAAAAATGAGGGTGGAAGTTCACAAAAATGGTGAAAATAATTTAAAAGTAGTGGTTTGGGGGATTGAGTGTTTGATATTATGCGATGGCATTTGCTTTATAGATTGCGGCCACCAGTGATGTAGCCAGGAATTTTGTTTGGGGAGGGGGGAAATTTTTTAGCAACAGGGTATTGAGTAGAGGATTTTAAACTAATTTTAATGCTTTTCATAATAGAAAAAAATCCATTTTCCAGCAAAATATTTTGTAAATCCATGATTTTTCAATATTTTATGTTCTTCTATGATGAAGCAAAGTATAAATTGTTTTTATATTTGGAGTCCAGACATCACTGGTGGTCACATATAGTAATTCTAATTTAAGAGAAAAATTCAACTACATGTTTATGTATATATACTGAGGTAGGTATTTAAGGGAGAGTGAATTCAAATATTATTATTTTGTCATACTTTTAATGCAAGTGTTTGCTAAGCCTCTAAGTTTTTATTTTCATCATTCCGGGATTATTTCTGGAAACATGTACATATTTGAAATTTGTTTTTCCATTCCAATACAGATTAGACCTCACTCATTTGCATAGTATTTGTATTTTAATCTTGTTCTAATTTATTATGCAGTGGGACTTAGTGTGCCAAAGAACACAGCTCTCTAACATTGTACAGATGACCTTCATGTTTGGGATATTGATTGGCAATGTTCTATTTGGAATATGGGCAGACAGGTAATGTGGGATGTCTTTTTCTTTATGTACTGTGCAAGTGATAAGATTTCTCAAAAAATTTAATCATTTCAATCAATTTTTGATTGCAAGGTATGGCAGAAAAGTGCCATTGATTGCAGCCCTGACTCTGCAGGCTATCACTGCTGTTGCTTCTGCATTAGTGCCATGGTTTGAAGCTTTTGTCATTCTCCGATTTTTGCTTGCATTAGCAACCGGGGGTACCATGCTGACCAGCTTTGTCATTTGTAAGTTCCTGAAGATATGTAGAAATAAGTGAATTATTGACGTAAGTTAAGCCACTATTCCCCTCCTCTTTGTGCAAAAATTACTATAACTTTTTTGCTTGCTAGCGATTCTTGCTGTCTATACTGTCAAGTGCTGTGACTTTGTCTCAATTTTTTGATACTATTATGTATATAAAATGTGAACAAATTCCATTCCAATTTTTCATTTACTTTCTTAATGTTTCAGGCATGGAGATTGTTGGAGGATGGTGGCGGACAGCAATCCCTATTCTATATCAAATTCCATTTGGCATAGGACAGTGCACAATGTCCGGTCTTGCATATTACTTGAGGCATTGGAGGCATCTACAACTCACTCTTGGGATGTTATCAGCCTTTTTCATTTTATTCTGGTGGTAAGTGTAAAGGCATATATGTACCCCCCTTATAGCATTTAAGGTCACTGTCAGCTTCAGTCAAAAATCCTTAGATTGGTTTAATTCAGCTCTCCTATCTACTATCCTCTCATCTAATCATTAATAATTAAATAATGCCTTTTTTCATCTTTAATCGCCTATTTATGTATCTTATTCATTGCTATACCGATCAATCTTCCTGTCCACTTGTCCTCAGATGATTGTTTTCATCAGATTAGGTATCTTAATTGTAATATCTTATTTCAATTGAGTTATGATTTGGCCATTTAAGTTGTTTCATTTTCTTCCCAGAGTTTTCTGTAAACTTTTTTTTACCATTGCAAGTATTTGCTGTCAGTAAATTTTCATCTGGGATATTATAGCCCAAATATCAAATATTTCAGTTAAATTTTCTGAGGCTATTTATTGGTAAATTACTGTTTTCAAAGAAAATTTTCAATAGATCGATGAGTACCTATTTTACCTAATGACATTCAATATATAGAGCATCCATTCAAGCAATTATCATTCACTTTAAGAGCCAAAAGCTTAATTATGCAAATATGATCATATTTTGCCACCAGATCCTGATTTATGGCAGAACTACAGGTTTAATGTTTCGTTTGTTTGTATTTTTAGGGTGATTCCAGAATCTCCAAGATGGCTTCTTTCAGTTGGACGCCGAAAGGAAGCTCTTGAAATCATTAAAAATGCTGCGAAGAAAAATGGGAGGCCAGTGGATGCATTACATGATTTACGAATTGAAGAAAAAGTGCGAGAGACAGGAAATCAGGTAAGAAGATAAATTATAATAACTAACTGAATTTTCATTAACTTCTGAGTCTAGATTTAAATATTTCCCAATTGACGATGCTGGTTTGCCTACATGCGGTAGTAGCTGAATCTCATACATTTTTCTTGACTAAAACTCCTGTTTTTTGTTGTTTTCTGATTAGTTCATTACTTTTTGAGCAATCATGATAGCTTGTCACTGCAGTGCAGTGACAAGCTATCATAGTTCTTAACTGCTACCACACTAATAGGTCTTTGAAAGTTTCTGATGTCTGTGTTAGATGCTAGAGTAATGATAACTTGTAAGCTTATGATGGTAGGATGCTTTTAGGACCAGCAGTCAGGGTGACGGTCCATAGCAGACTGGCATAGGTGCAGCAGCGGCTCCAGCATGTGTTACATGTGTGGGCCAAGGTTGGGCCAGATTATAAAATGGCTGGGCCTAACCTTGAGTTAACGTGGATGAATACAAAGGAAAAATATTGTTTAAAACATTTATTTATTGACCCTACACAAAAAAACTGCTTTGAAAGGTAAATAAATGTGTATATGTATGTGCGGTTGGCAACTAGGATATCCAAGTTCATTTCCCAGTCAAGAAAAGATTTTTCATAGAGTTTCATCCATGGATAAACGCAATGGCGTTACTATAGGGATAGTGGGGTCTGGGGACGACGACTCCCCCAGGGATGGGGGGGGGGAGGTCCAGGGGTAGGTCACCGGTTGGTATCAGTGACTCGTCTCACTGCCATGATTTAATGAGTGATCTTTAACTTAAAGCAGATGATGTTTTTATACGTCAAAATTAGTAGATATAGTTTTAAATATTTTTTTTAAATTTCTCTGAGGCTTTGGGGGGGGGATCTATCCCCTCTTCCCCCACCATAGTTACACCAGTGGATAAACACATATGTATCTTCTAACCAGTTTATATGATTTTGCATAAAGTAATTTGTTGAAATTTTTTCCATTTCAGAATGTTGGTCAAAAAAACAGGATTTTGGACTTAATGAAACGACCTCACATGAGGACCATTACTCTTTGCATATTCTGTGACTGGTTCATCGGGGGATTAGCATTCTTTGGATTGTCTCAGTATTTGGCTTATGTTGGAGGGAATCTCTTCACAACGGTGGTCATGACTTGTGAGTAACATCAGTATGATCAGTAGCAATCCAGAGATGGATTCCTTACAGTCATGCTATCCCATAGCCGATGAAAAAATCCAAGATTTTGATAAAACACTTCTTAACGGGAGCGGATCCAGGATTTATTTCTGGGGGGCAAAAGCAAGGCCGTATCCAGGATTTTTTTCTGCGGGGGGCACAAGGATACCTCGTAATGCAAAATGAACGCAATGATATAATGGGACCGTATGAAAGATCTTGCATATTTTTTAAGGGTCTGGGGGGCATGTGCCCCCGTGCCCCTCCTCCTAGATCCGCCAATGCTTCTTAACTACAATCTAAGCTTAAAAGGGGTATCTCCTCTTGGTGACAATAATTCATAATGCATGGTAAATTATTGTTTTTGTTGCAGCTCTGTCATCAGTTCCTGGCACTTTAGCTTGTGTGTACATTGTGGAGCGATACGGAAGAAGAAAAACCATTATTGTGTCCCAAATGATCACAGGGATAGCAACAATTCTCATTTTAGCATTTCCAATTGGTAAGCAATACTTTTAATTTAAAGCCCCAACAGAAATACTCCCTTTGAATCCGTAATGAGTTGCAGTTAATTTTTTTTTTTTTTTTTGCTGTTTGGAAAGATCCTATTAATATATGTAAGTCCACCCCGTGGACTGCAAAAGTGATTATTGAATTTGCTTTCATTCCAACTTGTCCAATTCATGTATCCATAGAGAACAGAGGAAGAAGTGACATTTGGTCTAAATTTCCACCCAGCAACTTGCTTTGAAGGGTTTTGAAGGCTTGGCTTCTGATAAGACTCCAAATGTATGGGTGGTGCATGCTTAACCCTTTCAATTCTAATGACTAAAATATGTGGTAGTAGGTTTCTTGACCCTGGAGATGAAAGCCGAAAATTTTCTTTGGTGATTTTCCTTCACAGACGAATGAATGATGAAAATATCCATTTTTTTACCCCTTTTCAGACGGTCGCGGGTATATGAAGACCTAGTTTTGGGTCTCAAAGAAGCGGGACTTAGGCCTTACCCTCGAAATCTGGGAGCAGGTACCCAGACCCCTCGTCTCATATTATCCCTCTTTGTGGCAAAGGACCGCGGTCATACAATGTTCATTCAGTCAGTTTGCAAAATAAATACATGTTCCTTTCTCAAAAATTTAAACTAAGGATTGAATTCTTTGTCATTTGAGCAGCGTTTATAATTTTTAAACAAATTGTACCATAAATATTAATTTATATTTCTATTTCAGTATATGTAAATATTTAACAGGAAAATTGTTGCTGCATTAAATTCATTAATATTGATAGCATAGCTTCTTTCAAAATTTGAAAATTCTAAGAAAAAAATGAGGAATTCAATTCGAACTCTGCAACTTTATGTTCAAGTAACAATTATCCATACAGCTAATGCATAGAAACAAATCATGATTTACCGCGAACCAATGCCGCTGGTAGGGTCATAAACCCAGAAAGGAGGGAGCCAAACTACCCTCGGAGTCCGAAATAATGTGAAGTCCCCGCTAGCAAGGGTTGAAAAAAGTTGCTGCTGGGAGTGTGAGATCATCTGTAAGACCCTCCTTAACGAATATCCCGCAAAATGCTCATTACAGAGGTAACCAAAGAGTCTCTTGGGGCTCAGTCCAGCAGTCATGCTAAGGAGAGAACTCAACCATCTTGAAAGGGTTATGATTTGTCATTTATTTATTTATTTATTAGCTCCAGTACATGTGGTTACATGTATAGAACAAGTCAAGATACAGGAAAATAAAATATACATAGGTCATATGTATATACAAAGTACCAGTCAGGTATTCCACTTCAACGAAATAAATTCATCCACAGAATAGAAGGAATTACTGAGGATGTATTTATACAGTTGGGATTTGAACAGTGAAAAGGGTCTTGTTTCCCTTAATTTATGTGGGAGGCAGTTGAACAATTTCACCCCTGCATAAAGGGTGAGGCTATGAGTATGACCACCCTAAAATCTCACTTACATTGCTCACTTACATCTCACTTTACTTAATTTTTGAGCCCTAAAAGCTTAAGTCCTTGCACACTCGCATTTTGAGTCTAAGCCTATTAGTGCCAGCCATTTAAATTCAAACAGCAAATGCTAACAACAACCAATTGGCTGTTGATAGCGTTTGCTGCTAACCCAAGCAGCAAACGTTATCGATTGGATATCTAAATTAGGTTGATGTATCCAAAACACATTGTTATACAAAAGATATTTTGGCAACGTTACAAAGCCATCCTAATTGTAACATCCACAACATTATGTCTACTCATTAGATGTGGTGTAGATACCTGTATTAGCAATGTTGTAATATGTGGACCTTGATGTCCAATGTTGTACATTGCTGCAACATTGTTTGGCAGGTCCTTTGGATAGTTGACGCATATCCATGAAGCATTAATTGGATTAACATGGATATTGCTCAGATGTCTTATGTTAACACCAACAATGTTGTCTGGATGTTGCAGGGATATTGATTGCTGCTTGGGAAGCAATGATTTGTGATTATGTAAATTGTTTTTCTATCAATCTTTCTGTTTTTTAGGAGAGTATGTTGGCGATTGGCCTCGAGTACTTTTGGTAGTAGTTGGGACCATGGGGATATCAGTTGCATTTCCAGCCTTATACCTCTACTCTGGTGAATTATTTCCTACTGTGATACGCAACTCTACAATGGGTGTAGCATCAATGTTTGGACGTATAGGGTCCATGGCTGCTCCATTTTTGGCAACATTGGTATGACAGATAGTCAACTCTTTAAAATTATACTTATGGACCCTTATTTACTGGTAAAGATTTTATTAGGGTGCCCTAATATTTTTGTTTTAATTCACTCACAGGGATATTATGGTGATTATCTCCCACCTTTGACTATTGGAGCTACCTATATTGTAGGAACATTTCTCATATTCTTCTTACCAGAGACTAAAGGCAAGCAACTTCCAGATAGCCTTGAGGATACGGATAACTTTTACAAAGAAAAATCAAATGAAAGTTCATCATATCAGTCTACGGTAAGTGAAACTATTCAGTATTAACACTATTTTGCTGTTTTCATATTCAAAGCGAATAGAATTAGATCATTATATCAGTTTTGAGTGGTTATGAGCAGTGGCATGACTAGGAATATGTTTTGGGTGGGGATAAAGGGGTAAGGGGGGGCAACCCCCCTCATCCCTTGCTAGCATATACCATCATGTGACCGGGTCCAGGAAAATTTTTGAAGAATGTCATGCATGGAAATACTTTTAACACCATTTTGGCATTTAAAATTTAACATTAAGCAGATGCAGTTATTGTACATCAAAACTAGGCAATAAGTCGCTTTAAACAATTTTTTTTTATTTCTCTGAGGCTTTGGGGGGGATCTATTGTTATCCCCCCCATATTTATACCAGAGGTTCTGAGTAATCAATATATGCGTACATGTTGAAATACTATGGATAAGTTAAGATTCCCCTTCAATCTATTTCTTAAGGGATCATGAAGAAGAAAGGAAAGCCATTTGCGAAAACTATATCTGTTGTCTGGTCCTCCCTACTTCCAATTTTGAGCCTTTTCTATTCCATATATCCTAGAAAGTCTACCTCCTGGGTTCTACCAGTGTCTCCTTTTTTCCATTGTATGTTGTCCCCTTGAGTAGGTTTGGATGAAAGTCATTTTTTTTGGGAGGGGTAGTTAATTATTTTCTTGGGTCCCTTGGTGATATGCAACACCTCTCAGCAAGAGTGTGTCTAAAGGCCATTTTACACGGTACACGGAATTGCACAATCTGACGTACGTGCGAAGGTGCAATCAAAATTGCATCGTGTAAAGCTGTGAATTGCTAGAACACATGCAAGAATGCGTGGATGCGAGACGGCAAAATTGCCCCTGTTCTAATTTCATTCATGCAATTCCACGCCATTTTAGAGATTAATGCAGCTCGCCTACCTGCGAAATTCCATACCCCGTGTAAAATGGCCTTAAGGTCTGATATGCAAGAGTATGATGATTGTGCTGATATGTAAAGACAAGTGATTTTAATATTAATCGATCATTTTTTACACTTTTTTAAGTTGGTGAAATTAAATCTTTTATTGGAGAGCCACCTTTGCCCTTAGATGCTCAAGGAGCTAAAATATCGACCCCAGAGTAAAAGTGTTTGTCATAAATGTAAAAATCATATCACTGTAGTAAAAAATTGTTTTCATTTACACAGCCGTATATGTTCTGAAGAATAAGTCAGAATCTCAGTATCGTATAATGTCAATAAATTACTTTGCAAAAAATAAACAAAAACTGAAATTTCAAAAATTGGCCTTGAGCTCTCTTGGAGTGGAAGTGGAAATTCCTGTGAGACCAAACGGATAAAAAATAAAAACTTTTCCAGACATTGCCCCCTCCTTATGTAAATGCCACAAAAATATTTTATTCCACGGTCATTATTAACTGCTTCATACATTGAATTCCTTCATATGCTGTAACATATGCGCTTGATGCTTGGATTTTGTTGGTTTATTAGTTTCAGTTCAAAGATAGTTCACTTGGCAGTGTACTATTAATGAATTAATGTCTTTTTCCTTACAACCCTTGAAATAAAAATGCATTTGCTCAAGAAGAGGTATTCCCATGATTAACATTACTCTCCTAGTATGGAGGCTCTAAAAATGGTTAGATGTTGATATATTTAATTTCCTGTGGAATGCTTGAATTTTTTTTATATATTTCATCATTTTTCAATATGTTAGTCTTACTTTGCAGTATTTTACTTGCAGGAAGACTGAATTTCAAAAAGTATTGGCATGCTGAATTAATAATGAAAAACCATGTGGAGTATAATAACTTTGGCTCAAAATGTTAAGAAGAATTCAGTGCAATAGCTCATTGTGGGGAGATGATTTCTTGGTGCTATGAAGAAACAGATGGTTCTCATGCATTTACCTGTGTCAATTAACCCATAGACTGTGGGAACGTTTTATATGATTTGTTTTTCTGGGATGGCCGGGGAGAGTTAATTAAGCTGCAGTAGCAATCCCTGCCAGTGGCGCAGCGAGGGGGGGGTTTTAACCCCCCCCAGAGCTCAGAGAAATTTTTGAGTTTAATCAATTTTACTTAATTTGATTGATATTACTAATAAAATAGTGTAAGGATTAATAAAATATCCCTCAGAAAGCCGTAAAACTCATAATTTTGAAACATTTATCTTAAAATTCTGCAATTTATTAATCTCGCACCCACCGCTTATCCTGGTGGGTATTCCATACCACCTTACACCCCAGTATTAGTTGCGCCTAAACCCCCCCAGCCTTAATTCCTAGCTGCGCCCCTGATCCCTAGAGTGAAGGAAAGTGCACTTCATGGCCTCTATCCGGGTAAAAATAAAAATTTTGGGAAACTGCCGTAGGTTGTCAAACAATGGTCAAAATCAGTCCACCGTCAGCGCACAAAACATATGAAAACGTTCCCACAGTCTAAGGGTAATGCTTTTTTGAAAGAGTGTGAATTTTGTACATATTTTTAATAAAATATTTAATATATTTCCAATATTTTCCTCCTCGAACAATTTTATTTAAATGGCTTGAAAAGAGAATATAAATTATAAAAACAAAAAAAACAGATAGAAATGTTTTATATGATTCAGTTTCTCAGCTGTGAAGTATAATGCTCTGAAATAATAAACTAATTCATCTTTCCCTTTCTCATGAAGCCCTTGATAAAAATTCCTAAAAAAATTACATCTCACTCTATATATTTTATGTAACTATATCCTTACAAAATCTACTCTTTCTCATGTTACATAACCTACTTCCTGCATCTTAAAGATACTAAATCTTCCTGTGATTGTGAGCTGCTCTTTGCAAGCCTCAGTGCAGCACCTTCCTAGCGCTAGGCTTCTCGCATGCTGGTGGCCTTGCCTGGGACCTAGGGAAGCGATCTCAGTCAGGTGGTGGTCTTAGAGGTGGCGCTTCTAACCAGAAGCTCCTTCAAAGGAGAATTTCTGCTTGGAATTAATAAAATTATCTTAAACGTATCAATAAACCTTCCAAAAGGGTATTTAATTTTAGAAAATTTATCTTCAATGATAAAAAAATGAAATCCCCTCACTAAATTTTCCAAAATCATTATGTAGCATAAGAAAGGCAATAATTTCCGCGACAAGAATACCTGGTGAGATCCAGTCTTAAATATCAAGCGAGGTATAAGGCGATCTGATTCATCTTCTTCAAGCTCACCATTATTATCAGCACGATTCGCATGTGATTTTTTTACCATTTTGATGATTAAAGTTTTTTTTCAAAGTTATAGTCTAATATTCTGAACCTATTATTGACCGCGTAATATAGTGAAATTCCTCGGGAAATAGAAAGTTCCCAGCGGTGCCAGCGGTCATCAAATTCAAATCCCACTCCCACTCCTTTCAAGCGACTCACGTGACACAACGCATTATCGCTTTTCATTTCATTGCGCACTTCGTAAATACGGACGATCGATACGAGCTGCAAAATCTGCCAAAATGGACTTCAACATGAAAAAGCTTGTTAAAGATGCTGGGACTGTCTTTAATCGAGTCGTTCAGGTATTTATTTAAGAATTTAATTATTATTAACCTCATGAGTAATGGGCAATGTCATTTATTAGCTTCAAATAACTACTTGAAATACCTTGCCTCATTCTGCCACAGCAGTATCAAGTGCTTAAGAATATCTTGCGTACCTTTATTTGAGATATAGAACTTATTTGTACTCTTAATTGTTTACCCAAGCTCACCGAAGAGAAGTTGGGTACTTCAATCAAGACAGAACTAGACGCTCAGTTTGAACATTTGGCGGAAAGGTCTGATGCAACGAAATTATGGACTGAGAAGTTGGTATGGGATACCGAAGCTGTTTTGACACCTAACCCAGGTAATTGTGTTAACCAAAGGAAATTGAGATAATTTAGTTCATGTTTTTCTTGGTGAAAACATTCTTTTAATGTATGATTTCAGGTAATCGAGTGGAAGACTTCTTAATGGAAAAAATTGACAAGAAGAAGCCTAACCGTTTGACAAACTTGGAGTACCTTGGACTTGATATGATACAGGCGGGTAGTGAGTTTGGACCTGGTACAGCTTACGGTATGTCATGATTGTTTTGAATGTTAAACGAAGCATTGAGTATAGCTGTTATGTCTGCTTAAGTTAATAAGCCATCCAGTCTCTAGTTCAAGTGTATCAAGTTAAACATTGTATTTATATGTTATATTGTATGCTGCATGTTTTAAAGTCAATATATGTGCTAATATAACAACGTCTGACTGCGCACTTGTTTTTTTTACTTCATAACTTCCATCGTAATAGTTAAGGCAATGATAACTGTGTATTCTATGGCAACCTTAGCGTAGAGAAACAATGCTCTCTTAGCAGTTTATTGCTTGTTCCACCTACCCCTTCTCATCCACTGTTAAGTAATGGCAAATGGGAAGCTCAGCGAAGCATTTAATCTGTAAATTGTTTTATATTTACCTTTTGAAATTGATGGCGAAAAGTGAGTCTAGGATATGTTGTTATCTGGTTTGATTTTTTAAATGAACAGCTGTTTCATTGATTGAAATCCCTGCGTGCATCTTTCTTATATAACTTATTCTTTACATAATGATCATTAGAACATTTATTCGCCTGAGATGGTCTTAGTTACTATTTAGAAATTTTAATATTATTTCTTACTGATACTTCAAATGTTCAGTATTTTCGTTTTAAGAATTGCATTTAGAAATATATCCGGTCATCTACGTATATTTTCATTAAAAAGTTATTCTACTTGCATTTGAGACATCTCTCTGTACTTTCTAATGTTATATGTAGAATGTTACATAATACTTATGCATGCTCCACTTTTCATTTTGTTTTATGGGGGACATTTTCCGTGTAACTAATGTATATAAAACCTTAACTTAATAAATCGGAGAATTATCTGTATGATTAGAACAAAAATCAATTCAATTCATAGATTTGTTGAATTTAGTCCTGTTCTTATCCTATAAGTGAAAATTTTATAATTACAAATTATCGCATTACCTAACTCTGAATACGTATCTTATTCTTTAACATGGGTATAGTATGTTTGTTTTTATCATAGCATATTTTATCCAAGTTCTAATTTTAACAAAAGAAATTTAATATTCACTCCGAAATCATTCACCAAATGATTCAGCCCACAGTTTAGAATGGTATTAAGGAGAAGTGTTCACCATGAGTGAAGATCTTGCAAAATACATGGTAGGGAAGGTCCTTCCACCAGGAGAATTGGATTTTTGAATGATTATTTTGAAATTTCATTGTGAGGATCGCAATTTGGGATGGTTTATTGCCAAAATCACATTGGAAGTGGTGGCAAACATTCTCAAAGTGTGAAATGCTGGATTCCATCTAGTTTGCATATTTATTGCCCCCAGTGAAAACTAATGCCTGCAAAATCCTCCACTTATTTGTGACTTTAAAGTATAGTTATTAGTATATATGAATTTGATGTACATGTAAGCCAAACATTACTTGCTCACCCATGCAGTGGAGCTGTCATGGTTACAGCTGTCTTCTAGAATTTAGCAGTTCTTATGACATGAATGCTTGAGACATTGTATCATTCGTTATGAAGTTGCTATTTTTTATGGGAAACAAATGTAATTTATGCAGGTTTAAATTTTAAGAATTTACTTAGAAAGTGATTTAAATGTAGTGACGGCATTGTCCTTTAACTTACTATAGGTTCTCTGCAATAATGTGAATCATGCATCGACTTGTGCTTAGTCATGGAAAAGTTCCTAATTGATTCATTGCTCCACACAATAATGCTTTTAGGCAATGGGATATAAACTTACATATTGTGACTGAAACACAATCTGCGTACTTCCAATTTTGGCATTGCATCAAGATTCTATACATGAGTAAAAAAATAAGCAATGGAAAAATTGTAATATTGTTAATCATTTGTTTAAAACATTCATTCTTAAAGAATGTTAGCAGTATTAAAATTTTCAGCTTTACCTTTGAAAAATAATAATTGTGGAATGAGGTGCTTTGCATCATCACAATAGTCCTCGTAGTACGATCCAAAGATGAGGAAAATGGCATTTTCCATTTCATCCCTGAGACATGAGTGTGCCACATGTGATTGGATCGTGGGTTTGTCATTGGTGGTGCTTGAGGAGTGAGGTAGGGACAATATATTCAGTAAACAGTGACAAGACTTTGCAGAAGTCTGGTAGCATATAGCTAAAAAAATTTTTGTGAAAGGCTTTAACAATGACACCGAATAGCTGAGGTGAAATAAGGAGGTGTTATCTATATTAGTCCAGTGCAGCATGAGTACTGAGAAAAGTGAGGTATCACATCAGATATTAACCAATCTCTTTGTAAATTACACTCTTTAGCCTACATCTGATTAATCTGATTGATCTCATATGTGGATTGTGTGCAGACTGTTTTGCTGTAAATTCATACCGTAGGACGGATAGGACTACCTTCTCTGCTAATACGGCATTGCCAAATTCAACAGCTCAGCTCGTAAGCCTACGATCGTTATCCTCCAGTATTACAAGTTTCTTTAACATCTCGATTTACCGCCGACGTATAGCAATGATTTGTCATAACAAATTCCATTAGGGTCGTGGCATCAATTTTTGGTGTCCTAACACCCCCTGCCACACGCCTTTTAGGTGGCTTGCGGGGTATTATATAGATATAGATGAATTTCAGGTGTACTATTCAAAAGAGCGGCAACGTTATCATCCATTTTTCTGATAACTAAAACATACAAAGTGAAACGCTTGTACTTCATCATCCCGATGTTGCATCATAAATATCCCAAGTAATAATTGTGGCACAATAGCAATAGGAAAACTTGCCCAAGAATAACAGAGTAAAATAAAGTGATGATGATCGACTAAATACTCCCTCAAAACAAATATTACAGCATGCGCTCGGCATATTTCCCAACTCCCTACGGTTGTTTAGGCACCTATGACGTCACGCCTGGCCTCGGCAACGCTCGGGTGTCTTCGTGCAGTGGTCGGCTCAGAGAAATTTTTCTGGATTTTAAAGTCATTTTTTTTTATTTCTTTTGTTGGTGAATGGAGAAACTTGAGGTATTCTTGCGAGCTTATGTATCCATTTTACTGATTCAAAATAGTTTTTAGAGCAATCGACGGCCCATGCAAGTTCCTCATTGTTAGTTGTTGTTTCAACTTGTGAGATAAAAACTTTATTTTTAGTATTATATATACATACCTTCACCATGAGTGAAGATCTTGCAAAATACATGGTAGGACAGGTCCTTCCTCCGGAAGAATTGGATTTTTGAATGATTATTTTGGAATTTCATTGTGAGGATCGCAATTTGAGATGGTGTATTGCCTAAATCACATTGGAAGTGGTGGCAAACATTCTCAAAGTGTGAAATGCTGGATTCCATCTAGTTTGCATATTTATTGCCCCCAGTGAAAACTAATGCCTGCAAAATCCTCCACTTATTTGTGACTTTAAAGTATAGTTATTAGTATCCATGAATTTGATGTAAGTACATGCAAGCCAAACATTACTTGCTCACCCATGCAGTGGAGCTGTCATGGTTACAGCTGGCTTCTAGAATTTAGCAGTTCTTATGACATGAATGCTTGAGACATTGTATCATTCGTTATGAAGTTGCTATTTTTTATGGGAAACAAATGTAATTTATGCAGGGTTAAATTTTAAGAATTTACTTAGAAAGTGATTTAAATGTAGTGACGGCATTGTCCTTTAACTTGCTATGGGTTCTCTGCAATAATGTGAATCATGCATCGACTTGTGCTTAGTCATGGAAAAGTTCCTAATTGATTCATTGCTCTACACAATAATGCTTTTAGGCAATGGGATATAAACTTACATATTGTGACTGAAACACAATCTGCGTACTTCCAATTTTGGCATTGCATCAAGATTCTATACATGAGTAAAAAAATAAGCAATGGAACAATTGTAATATTGTTAATCATTTTTTTAAAACATTCATTCTTAAAGAATGTTAGCAGTATTAAAATTTTCAGCTTTACCTTTGAAAAATAATAATTGTGGAATGAGGTGCTTTGCATCATCACAATAGTCCTCGTAGTACGATCCAAAGATGAGGAAAATGGCATTTTCCATTTCATCCCTGAGACATGAGTGTGCCACATGTGATTGGATCGTGGGTTTGTCATTGGTGGTGCTTGAGGAGTGAGGTAGGGACAATATATTCAGTAAACAGTGACAAGACTTTGCAGAAGTCTGGTAGCATATAGCTAAAAAAATTTTTGTGAAAGGCTTTAACAATGACACTGAATAGCTGAGGTGAAATAAGGAGGTGTTATCTATATTAGTCCAGTGCAGCATGAGTACTGAGAAAAGTGAGGTATCACATCAGATATTAACCAATCTCTTTGTAAATTACACTCTTTAGCCTACATCTGATTAATCTGATTGATCTCATATGTGGATTGTGTGCAGACTGTTTTGCTGTAAATTCATACCGTAGGACGGATAGGACTACCTTCTCTGCTAATACGGCATTGCCAAATTCAACAGCTCAGCTTGTAAGCCTACGATCGTTATCCTCCAGTATTACAAGTTTCTTTAACATCTCGATTTACCGCCGACGTATAGCAATGATTTGTCATAACAAATTCCATTAGGGTCGTGGCATCAATTTTTGGTGTCCTAACACCCCCTGCCACACGCCTTTTAGGTGGCTTGCGGGGTATTATATAGATATAGATGAATTTCAGGTGTACTATTCAAAAGAGCGGCAACGTTATCATCCATTTTTCTGATAACTAAAACATACAAAGTGAAACGCTTGTACTTCATCATCCCGATGTTGCATCATAAATATCCCAAGTAATAATTGTGGCACAATAGCAATAGGAAAACTTGCCCAAGAATAACAGAGTAAAATAAAGTGATGATGATCGACTAAATACTCCCTCAAAACAAATTTTACAGCATGCGCTCAGCATATTTCCCAACTCCCTAGGCACCTCTGACGTCACGCCTGGCCTCGGCAACGCTCGGGTGTCTTCGTGCAGTGGTCGGCTCAGAGAAATTTTTCTGGATTTTAAAGTCATTTTTTTTTATTTCTTTTGTTGGTGAATGGAGAAACTTGAGGTATTCTTGCGAGCTTATGTATCCATTTTACTGATTCAAAATAGTTTTTAGAGCAATCGACGGCCCATGCAAGTTCCTCATTGTTAGTTGTTGTTTCAACTTGTGAGATAAAAACTTTATTTTTAGTATTATATATACCTGTTGAAGTTATTGTACATGATTAATACCCACACGTTCTTGCTAGCATCTCATGTTATCTCTGGTTTGAGATGATCATTCAACAAATTGTTTACAAAATAGCAACTAATGAATGTATGGATATGTTAATCTGTTGTTATTAGACATGGGATTTATGAATCTGGTTCATTTATAAGGTTTCAGTTATGGGTTTTGGTTTACAAAGTGGTCAGTCACTAATTAACATGGATCCAGTTAGTAGGCTCTTCTAACCTAGGTTCACTGCAGTTCTCTGCTTCCTGAGATGTTTATAGTAGTGAGTACTGATCTATTTTTAAATATTGGACAAAAGTTAGGAGGCTTGGTGACAGTTCACAGGAAGTCTAAAAATACAGACAAACCGAGTACAATAGCAATACAATTATGAGAAAATGCACTAAAAAGGGGATGACAGTAGGCATTATGTTTGGCAAAAGTCACGAGGTGGATAACTCACTTAGTGCCTGAGGTATCACTTTCCCATCTACCTACTTCAATAGATATGTAATACTGTGTTGGCAGTACTTTTATTGATGGAGTAAATCAGGTTATACTTTTCTGTATTCAGATCATGGGAATTGTTATAATACCGGGTTAATAATGATGTAGTGTAGTTTTTGCATTATTCCTGAAGATACCTCTGGTGGAAAACTCTAAAAAATATTCTTAGTGAAGCTGGATACTGGTATTATGTAAACATCAGTATGAGGTTAAATAAGATTTTTATCGAATAGAAAAGTTTACCAGATGTATTCAATTTAGGCCTTATTTTCTCACTGATATGTCAATTACCTTCTGATATGTATTTAATTTTTAATGCGTACTATCTTCGTGTTGTGCATTTTATGCTCATGAAATACTTAATTATACCTGTACTAAATAGTTAATGATGTTCTCCATTATGTTGTCTTCAAATTAACATTTCTTATTGCTTTTTTCCCCTCTGTAAACAGGAAGCACCTTAATAAAGGTGGGAGAGAGTGAAAAGAAGCTAGGACATGCTGAAAGAGACTACAGCAATTCAGTGATAAGCTGCTATGTCCATCCTTTGAGGAAGTTTTTGGATGGAGAAATGAAAACTATTCTGAAGGAGCGTAGCATTCTGGAAGGAAAGAGGTACATAATTATTTCATCATTTCTTGCAGCTAAGTTTTATGTTCCAAAGTATACTAAGTTTAGGCCAAAGTAGTTTAATATCCCACTTTGGCCCAGTTATATTAACCCTTATGGTGCCAGCCAAGGGCGTACCCAGGAACTTGGGAGTGTCCCTTGCTTGTTTGATATACATAATGGAAAAAAGAGACTCTTATGACCATATCTAAGTCTTGTTGCAATAAATTTCCCAGGATACATCCTCTCAAAGTTGACACAATGCCATGATCAATCTGTTGTATGGTATTAATAGATTGCTATATTTCAGCATTTTGCTTTGCGTGATTTTGGTTCCAATTTGGTCCTAAATAAAGCACAAAACATTTAGGTATAATTGATCAATTTTTTGTGGTTTAATATTATAATACATACGTACATAATTGTCTATCAAGATTTCATTCAAAGTAATTATTAATAGACTGCTTAATTTTAGCTTTTTGTTTTGGGTGATTTTGGTTGCAATGCAGTCTAAAATAATTTGCATAAACTTGTGGTTGATCGGAAAATGTTTAAAGGCAATACGCATTGGCCAATGAAAACAAAGAATGGAAGGTAGCGCTTTTCAGGTTGAAGAACATACGTTTGCCTAATTCAGGTTTTTTTCTCTTGTTTGGGTGGAATTTACACTCATTAGATGATTTAAAATATGTCAGGTGTCATGTGGCATGAATTTCATCATCCTTTGATGAGGGTCTTTGTATAGTGACCAACCAAATCTCCAAGATTGAATACTTTGCAGGGACAAGGTGGTTGGGTAGGTGTATACTTCACTCGGAAGATGATTTCTTCATCTGATTTGATAGTGCGGCAGGAGGGGCTGTAGTAGCAACCTATTAGGAAACACTTCATACTTTAAAGTAAGATGAAATTCAATCCCTTGAGTCCCACTCGCACCACTCTCATAGATCTGATTTCAATACTCATCATCAATTATCAGATAGTATATTTGGTCTCGAGTTTGATCAATAATAATGTGTCGCTAACTAAATGAATTAATGGCTATTAAATTTGATGGTTTGAGTGACCTTAATTTCTTATGTTCACCATCATTTTAGTTTTGGTTTTTGATTGATTTCATATCTTGAATTTACTTTACAATCTTCATTATTTTTGTGGATCATACTTGAGAATAGACATTAATTTTAAGTTAAAATTTAATTTCAGAATTGACTTGGATGCTTGCAAAAATCGTTTGAGGAAAGCCAGATCCATGCAGGGACAACAGAATGTAAGTTCAGACGTGAATGCTTATATCCTATGGCATAAATTAATTTCTTGTAATATAGCATTACATTCTCATTCATTATAATATGTATATTTTTAAAAATTGCTTGGAATATAGCCATTGTCAACGAAGAAGTGCTCCGCCCACCAGAAATCTATCGGCCCCAAAAGTGTACCTAATTTATATAGTGGTACCTTGCTATTTGTCGTAGATTGTTGAATGGCCTGACAATGTTTTGGAGGATATATTGGGAATGTAATTGTATCATGACATCTTGGCTCCAGTCATTCAAGAAATATGAATCATAAAGTTATTTAAATGCTATCTTTAAGTTAAAGAATAAGTTTATACCTCTTAATGCCTGCATGGGGCATCAAACATATGGTGCTGTTAGGAAATCTTTGTTTGGCATATAAAGGTTTCAAGTTTTTTAATTTCAGGATGTTAAAATGGTAGGTTGTCTGTGTGTGAATATTATTTACCTTTTAGCTTACAAAGTAATTCCCAACATCTGTAGAATATTGCACCGTGGGACGATTAAGTTAATTATTAAAGTGCTAAACTCTTTTCATAAGTTTGGTACAAAATGGCCAAAATAATTGTGGTATGATGTCACTGGAGTTCTTTTTGGTTATGAAGACGTTGCTAGATATTGCGAGCTTATATATAATTTTGAGAAATTCATCAAAATATTTTACTCTTGTCTTCCAAACTATTTCCTTTTACCTCTGAAAAGATATTTTCCATATAGCATATCCATGGTAGATTTCTGAGTGTTCATATTGTAGCAGTGATAAAAATAATTGTTATGGTATGTGTAACTACAGTAGACTCTCGTTAATACGAACAACGTTATTACAAAGTTCTCGTTATTACATAGCAAATTGTTGGTCCCGACAAAAAGGCCTCTCCAATCTATAGTAAATGAAACATTATTATGAAATTTTAGTTATTATGAAATTACAAACCTGTCCCAGTCCTGGTGGTCATAAAATGAACTTCATTACAAAGTTCTGCGAAAAAGCAACGGCATTTAAGTGGATATACACTATGCTACATTGTCATCATTGATCTATGTTTAAGTTCTCTTCTTATACTACGCCCAAGAGCGTCAATTATGGTTCTTTCTTCAGTAGGAGATACTTCAATATGCACGCAACATCCTATAATATGTTTCATTCCTGTGGAATTATGGTGACCCACTCATTAACGGTCGCAAATTGGACGCACAGTTAGTCCTCTTCCTAAACACATTGGATTTACGAACTATCGGAAGTACAAACATCCAAAAATATTCAGGCGCACCCGAAATTTCAAATTTGGGGCCTTTGGAGTTTCCGATGCGACACAACATGGCGTAGATGGACTCGCACTTTGGGCATAATCTGAACAAAGAATCATTTAATCTGGTGTGAAGTCAGAAACTGTTCAGCATTTTGCCCATTCTTTCTTCTGGCGGACTGTGATTTTTTTCGGCTCCGGCTATGTTGCAAGCTAGATGTCAGTTCGTCACAATCGTGAGTTATCGCACATTGTGCAGGATAACAACTCTCCTCGATGCCTTGTATAGGTTTATCAACTTACGAGCAAGGTTTTGGGATGCATCTTCTTCGTAAATCGAGGGCTTGCGCATAATTTAATCGCGTATATTATACACTTACTCTTAAGATTGTGTGTGCGGGAGATGGAAGAGATAAGAAATTGTGACAAAGTATGTTTTTTTTTCTTTCGATGATTCCAAAAAGAAACGTTCGTACGAACTTTGTTATTACGAACCTCCAGTTTTTCGGTCCCATGAACTTCGTAGTAATGAGAGTCTACTGTAATATTCATTGCTACTCAGTGACAGTTATTGTTTAGCAATTTGGGAAAATGTAGAAATTCTTGCACTTAAAAATGGTTATAAAAGTAATGGTTGTCTCTTTCTGATGCATTGCCCAGGATAAGGATGGATTAAGTCCAGAAGTAATTCTGGAGCAGGTATGTTCAACTCTAATTTCTTGTAGATAATTCAAAGAAACATCTTACTGTGAAATTGACATTCTTGAGCATTCTATCCTTTCACATTAGGCATGCTTTTTCTAGGATGCCTGCCAATTCATGGAATTTTTTTGCGCCGTATGCACTTTGAAACAAAGTAGACATGCATTTCTCTTAGGAAATAGGAGGGTATATCATTTACCCTTTTATATTTTAATTCTTTTGCTTATTATTAATTTATTTTGCTTATTAATTATTTTTATTTATATTTCTGTTTACGTTTTACACGATTTCCATCCCAGGTGATGTAATGTGAAGAAGAGCTCATTTTGGTCACCAGAACAACATACCTTGTATTTTGTAGTGACATCATTTGCAACTCTTAAATATTGAAGCGTGGATGTAGTAATTTTGCTCATTACTTTTTGCCTGATATTTTATGTTATTTCTCGTTGGATTTCGTGTCAGATCTTGGCAACAGGATTGTAAAATAGCTTGATTAAACCACTCACCTCTAAGCACAGCAAGCAAGATTGTTTTCAGTCTGATGTGGATTATGTAGGTATATTTTGACAAAACATTGATGATACGAGTATCTGTGTATGCAGCCACATGCATGAGTGCCAGCAAGGATGAAATTTGGCTCAACAAAATCATTTTGCATTATCAGAATTTGAAATCAGATCTGTATATTGTTGGTCATGTATGCTGCCAGTAACACCACTAAGCCATCTTATTTTTGAATTTTATCCTTGGTGACAATATGTTAAGTTTGAGTTTCACTAAATATTTAAGGTTTATCTTTTTAAGATGAGTAACAGTTTCTCATGGTTGAATGTGAGGATTTGCAAGTATGCATATCTTGAAGAGCACATAAAATGAGCACACTTGAAAGGTGTCTCTCTGCTCACCAAATTACTTCACCACGTGCAATATTCATTTGATTATCAGAAACATCCAAAAATGTAATTCTATTGTGTGAAATTAAAGTTTAACTTACTTTCAAAGTATTTGTTTTGCATTCATCGAAAGAAATAGTTCAGCTTATGAAATAGAGAGCATTTAATTTACCTCATAATGCATTTAAAATTTTTGCATGAAAAAGATGTTGATCTAAACTTATATTTGTTTACTTTTTCGGTAGTTTTTTTTCATTTCTGCAGTTCAAAAATTTATTTTGATGGCTTTTAAATTAGTTTATATGCTGCTAAATGGAATGATGGATGTTATGTTTTTGTAATACATACTATCCCAATATTGGTATCTTTACCATTAATATTTTTTTTGCTAGCATTCATTGAACCCACTGGCTAAGGAAAAGAGTATGTTTCCAAGAACACATGGCTGAATTGATCTAGCTTTTCCCATTATTGCAGAATTTTAATTTTATCTTTTATTAGTGTGATTCTCAGCATGAAGTATAATAGGTCTTGATGTAACAATTCATATGTTGTCACAACTGCTCATGCTCATTTTTGTAAGTTTTGAGGTGCTCACTTTTAGCCTACCTATGTGTTTTATTTTACATGCACCTTTAAGTAGGTTGCATTCTACGCTGTGCTGATTAATTTTCATTGAGTGATTAGTCTTTGCGGATTGAGGTGAAGTAATTTTTTCTGCTTCAAGTAATCCATTAAAATGAAGGAAATTTTTGAATTGCTTAATCATATAAGGTACCATATTTCTTTTTTATTATTATAAGTTTCAGTTATAAAATTTTGTTTTTATAGTTCGGATTTTCAAATTAGCTAATAAGATTTTAAGACAAAAATATTTGGCTATATGTACATATTCATTTCATAAATTATTTTCTTATGATATAAGCAGTAAGAAATTATTCATGGTATAATTATAATTGCCTAGTGAAAAGTGGCTGGAATGAATTTGTATTAAATTTTCATTTTACATTGATTGTAAATAGCTAACTAAGCTGCTAAAATAATGGTTTGAAGGTTTTCTTTAAGAGCAGTTTCTAGGAATTCTACACCTTTCTGAGAATTGTAAATTATTGTTTTACAACCTATGAAGTATTTTCTACCAATAATTGTATCTTTCAAGGCGGAGCGTGATTTGCGGGTAGCACAATCCGAGTTTGATCGTCAGGCTGAAATCACAAAGCTGTTGCTGGAAGGAGTTGGCAGTTCCCATGCATCACACCTGCGTTACCTCCATCAATTTGTCGAGACTCAGGCTCAACACTATGCCCTCTGTCATCGAATTATGCAGGATCTTCAAGCGCAAATCGCTGGGTGAGCAATGTCAAGTGAATGAACTGTTTCCATTATCACCATTCAAGTTGATAATATTAGTTATTTTCTCCTAAGTATTTGCACAATTTATAATTATCATATATTTTGCAGTAAATCTCTGGAGCTTTTGTCATTTTTTTTAATATTCATGTTTGAGGTTTGAAATTTGTATTTGACAGTGGTGTTGCTAAATACATATTCCCTCGTTTTTGCAAGGCAGATACTTAAGCATCATAATTTTATTTGTGCTTCATCTTTTGTTAACTAATTGGTGGATTATAACGACTTTTTAAAAGTAAATTGTGGAAAGGTGAGGGTTTGTATACATCACTCCATGAGTATACATGTTCAAAGTCTAAAAGTTGACATCAGTGTTGTCAGAAATTTCTTCAACCCTTTGGCTACTAACAGGACATGTGTGTCCCCCACAAAGGAATGTAAATTGACCACTGGGTTTATATGGGTTCCATACCAAAAAATAGGTGGATAGTCTAAGGACCATAAATAATGCAATTCCTTATATTTCTGCCTCATAGTCTGAGTTTTAATATCTTGTTTCATTAAGTACTCCTCAAGTCCTTAACTAATTTTTAATTAGATTCTGCCCATGATTTTGGTGATAAGGCATTTCTTCACACATTTCATCATCCAGTTTAGGAAGTAATTGATCGGCAGCAGAATAAAAAAATCAACTTTCCTGTGTTTACCAGTATAAATTTTGGTGTAAATGTTAGAAAAAGTAAGCTCAAATGAATAAATATATCCCATGGATGCTGCACCATCATCCAAATTCATATAATTAGTAGACCCTGAATGCATGTCAGTGCTAAGATTCTAGGAAAACTGTATTAATGAAGTCTTATACTTTGAAGTAATTACACTTAGTATTGTAGCGAGGCAACATCTAATTTATATTTATAAATTATTTAAACCTCATAATTTTGTATTACATCCCAAATTATTAACTGCATTTTAGCCAGAACTAGTACCTCCATATTGCCATTTGTGTTCATTTCTTTTAACTGTCGTTGCATTATTTAGTATTGAATAATGTACATTTGTGCTATGGAGTTTCCTGATACCTTTTTTGTGAGTCTAAAATTACTTGAATCATGATCATCTCTTAAGGAAAGGAAATCTTGAGACTTTAAGAAGGTTGTAGTCATGACTGTCAGTCTTATATATGTACTTTATCTAAATTGATCGATTTGCTCATTATTCCTATCAGTTTTTGCTTCCACCAAGTATTTCGTACCTTAAAATATTCGTAATATTTCCCGTAGAGTGTTAGGTTTGTACTTGGTTCTTTCATATTGATGTTCATCTGCCTAACTAGTCATGAATACTATGGTTATTTTTTGGAGTCACATGACTAATAATTGTAGCATTTGTTTGTTAGAGAACTTTGGGATGAGCTTAGCAATTCAGCATTGAGGACTTGTGGGTGTTGCATCATTCATTCGCTTGGTTTAAAACCTGAAAATAAAGTATTGTAAGCATTTGCGGAAAAACAGATAATTAGACAAAATTTGTGGCTGCACAAGGTTTTAAGTTAATTCTATTTATTTTTGTCTGGGAAAGCACATATCTTTTATGCACTACTCAGCCTAATTGAAAGTAGAACTGTTATCCTATGTGGCTGTTTGTCTTGGTATGATAAATTTTCATTTATTCATTAATATTTTTTATGTATGTATTTGGTAAATTCCGTTGTGAATATATGTTTATGTTTGGAGACTCGCCTTTTATTAGTTGTAAGGATTATGATATCAGTCATGTACTATAGGTTGGTTAAAATGATCAAAAGAATCAAAATCATACAACATCATTTATTGAAACAGGGTATGTCTTAATTGTACCTTATTTTTCTTTTTCCTACACATTCCTGGATTGCATTGCTTGACCTTCCATGAATATATTTCCTTTGTCTCTGATGCCTATACCTTTTTTAATTGCCTATGCAAATTTGTGTTTTTATTTCATTTTGAATACAATTTTTTTTCTCCTTATGCCCATTTTTATCTTGATTTATCATGCACATGCATTTCTTGATTGCTTCACAATATACCCTTATTGTTTATAAACCGATGAAATTCCTTGAGGGATTTTTTTGAAAAATTCACTATTAATTGTCAACTTAAAACATGTGACTCTGTCATTCATCCTATTGTTTTCCATTGTAATTTAAATAATAATATGGCCTTTGATGAGATGTAATGTGGCTTACTAACAATGCACTGCTTTTGTATTGCATGATGCTTTATGATGTTACCTTGTGTATTATTTTTGAAAATAATAACCTCATCATTCGTCATCGGTTAATGGAAATAGAGCCAAAAAGCCAGCTCCCAGATTGCAGTTGAATAGCGAGGAAGTTGACCTTGTTACTCCGTCAACTACCCCCCCTGCTGACCCTGCGGCAGCTGGGGCTGCCCCTGCTGACGATGATGTCCCTTTTAGAATCCTGGGAGTTTAAATATCAGCCAATTCCCTTAGTACCCTTAGAGAAGCATCCTTATTTGTTCTCCAAACCCAATGTAATGCTATTTTGTTCATTTTCATTTGTTTTATCTCACATGTATGACCATTACATATCACAATACATGCGATAAATCCATCCACTACATAAAGGGTGAATGCGGAAAAAATTAGATTCCTCAATATGTTTTGTTAAACACTGACATACCCTCTTTTGTTTTAATAGGAGTGGAGTTAATTCCCCCTCTTGTAATTTTGCCTCAAAAAGACAATATCAGTCACAGGGTAATGCAGTGGAAGGGTAACTAACTTGTCTTCCACTTCAAGCTTTACCCCTTGTGTAGCATGTAATGCGTTGCCTAGTAAATACTAACATTTTCATAGTCACTTTCTGAGATGTAAGTTTTGTTTTGTAGTGACTTCTTAATTTGATTTTGATGTGATAACTATGTAGTGCGGTCGGTCCATTGCAATGCCTCAGGTAAAGCGAGATTCATAGATTGTTCATGAAATCACAACCCTTAGTAACACCTACTGCTCTTATATTTTGCTGTTTGATTTAGTCAAAGCTTAAATTATGATAGTGCAAACATTGCATTAGAAGTAGCCATGAGAAAGTGCCTGTTGCACTGCTGTGCGTAATGGCTGAAAACACCAATTATGCTTTTTTTTCTACCTTATCACGAATTCTCATTCGTAATTTCTTTTTATTATTGTGTGTAGAATTTGAAAAAATAACTTTTGAAGCAAACCCTGATGCATTACATATGTCCATGTGATTTTTAGGAATTAATTAAACACTTATTTGTGTGTGGCGGACAATAGCAGCAATGCTGGATATATCCAGTGTTGAATGATAGACTACTTGTAAGTCAACTTGTTGGGACTTCATATTTACATTGTTGGCTATTCTGCATCGGAGCCATCATGTGTGTATATCAAATTATATTTATGAAAAAATAATGGAAACAATAACCTATTGGCTAGTAATCATGCAACAGTTTCTGTTGCACATCTGACAATATATTTGGTAGCAGTGTGGAAGGTGATAGATTGCCTGGTATGTGCCTGTATTTTGTTATCAGGATACAAATGCAGTTGAAATTCAAATATATTCACATTAATTAATTGTTATTTAAATGAATCAATTGAGCAGATTCATCTAAGTAATGTATCTTTTAAGGATATCTGTTCATCAAATAGTCCATCACACTATTATTTAGTGATGCGCTGTTGTGCTTGTCCTTAGAGCCTATCATGTGTTTGCAGAATTAACTAAAATGACAATACGTATATGTTATATTAGTGAAGGAAAGGAAATATGTTTTTTGTATCGTAACACATCTATGAGCTAGTTTTATTATATGTATGTAGTCATATGCTGTTACTTCTGTTAGTACTCCTCATGCATGCTGTCTTACGTTGTTTTTTTTAAGTGATTGTAACTGTCTGATGTGTTGTTGTTGTAAGTGAAGTGCTGGAAATGGTTTAATGGCTCTCTTTTTGATTCCCTCAATTAAATATTGATTTACTTAGTTAATGCCAGCTGCTTAGCATCTAAATAATTTTATAACAATTAATGCTCATTTTCAATTTCTTGCTATCCTTCCTTTATCAATGTCATGGTTCATGTATGTAAAGTCTAAGCAATTGGTACATTGGTTTTTACTTTTTTTGTGGAACTTTTGTGGTTTGTACTGAGTGATGAGCTAATTGTTAAAGAATACATAGCATGAATTTATATGCATTTTGTGGTGCAAGTATGTACTTAACATTTTTTAATATGGCGAAATAAAATTGTATCAAATATGCTGATTGCAATGCATAAGTAGTGCTTGGTGGATTTAGTTTAGTTCACACTAAATTATGTTGTTAAAAATGTATGATATGGACTACTATAAGTGAAGGTGATAAGTGTATGATGAACTACCTGCTCAATACCTACATATTTCATCGTGTATGTACGGCTACCAAGATCTTGCATTTTGTAATATGAATTTTCCCTTTTGAAGAAGTCAGAAATATTTCAGAAGTACATCCTTGTATATATCTGTTGCCTGCATGCGCAACCTGGTTGAAATATCAATCAATAGAGGATTGGGTAAATGAAAGGGATGTAGTTTTTGATGAATACTAATGGAATTGTATTAATTTTGGTTTTTTGCCTCTCCTACTTCATGCTATTGTCTTACTCTTTGTTTATAATAGTTACGTAGTGCACTTCAGTCAAACAGCATTATGGTTTCCCACAACTCAGGAGAATGTTCAATTTCTTTGCTATTTAAAATGTAGTCTAGGTAGCCATTTAACAATGCTGCTTTTTTTTAAGGATCAGACGATTTTCATGAAGTAAGGATGGGTTTGTTCCACTTTTTGTCAGTTGTGATTCCAGTTTGGCTCCTTGTTCATCAGTTCTTGGTTCCAGTTCTTATTGAAGTGTTTCATTTTCAATGCTTAATTTTCCTAAGCTTTTAATAATTTTCATTTCGGTATTACAATGGTTCATACCATTAAGGGAGTTAGGGAAATTAAGATAATGATGCAAGAAAAGCTCCCAATGCTCATCAAAATTTTGAAAATCATGCTTGAATTTGCGGTGAGGAATGTTGCTGTATTTCATTGGTGAGGTAAGAGTTCAGCTACTGCCCTGCCTGGGTGAAATGGGGTAGCATAGGCTTAGAGATATGTACTTGACTTTAATACTGACTGATTTGCCATTAATATAAAGAAATTTTACAAATTTGGTCTGGAAATCAGGGAAAAGGCAAGAAATTGAAAAGGAAAGTGGCTATGAACCCTGTTTATCGAAACTACCTAATGTAATACATCTAATGATGCCACCATCTAATGATTCCTTGTTATCACTCGATGTAAAGTTTTCACTGTAAAAGGTGCTCAAGAAAGTTTCTGAACTGGGTTTTACTAAAATTATTTCCATTCCTAATCCCATTCTAAGCTCCAGATCTGGTGGAACCAAGAACCGAAAAAACAAACCAACCTATCCTTATCATATTTATATAACTAGTAGTTCTTTCTGAAGATAATTACGGCCAGAGTTATGGTAGCATTAGTTACATTAGCAAGGTATATATTTTGCTTTCTCCTGTAGTAACATTGGAAGGTATGACGTATGTCTGTGAAGTGTAGAATTCTTGCCTGTCAAGTTTTGCATTTTATTATTTTTTTAGTATAAAATAGTTTAGGAAGAATGTGAATGTTACTCCATGATTCCAGGCGCTATTAAAATGTATTTTTTTTGGAAATTGGAGTAAGTTATGACCCTGGCAATTTTTTTACGTTTCTTTTGTTCTCCTTTCTTCCCATTACCTCCCTTTCACTCCAAATCCAACTCATCTGCTAAATTTCCTTCATTCTTACCTCTCAAAAACCTAAAACCCGTAAATTTGGGCACTTGATACAACACATCCAAATCTTTGCACTACTAAATGTCTTGCTGTGGGCTCTGTCCAACAACCTTTTGAATTATCTTTTATGTTGGTCTTGCACATACACTCTCCTAACGTGCACTTGGTATCTCCTCTTGTTCATTTTTATTTTAAAATTACTCTTAACTTATCGTATGATTCTAAAACTTGCCTCTTACACATTTATTCCACCATCAACATACAATCTTGTGACGTATATATTTTCACACACCACTCCAAATGCCTTTCTTCAAAATTAACGTATTTGTGAAACTGAATGATAAAAATTTTTCTTCTAAATTCCTACTACTGAATGAAATATCATTCACCAATATCTATTGATGATTTAATTTTGTCTTACATACATACATGTATGTATGTGGCATCGTAATTTATTGTGATGGATGTCTTTTTTTTTCAATTGACATTCATTCATATGCCATTACAAATCCACTGCTACAATTATGTACTGAAATTCTCACCCTTGTTTGCAAATGTATTCTTTATATTTATCCTCTTCGCCTTGCTTCCCTCTACAAATGTATGTCCATAATTTTGCCTATTGCTTGCCGATTAATTTGAACTCACCTGCTTTCACCCATTGTTGTTTCCATTTCTTGTACTTATTGTTGTTATTGATATGTCTACCACTTTTGGACATATTTTTGTGGCCCAACACTTTTGTTGTCGCCTCCCTCCCCATTCCTGTGCCCTACTCCTCTTCCATCCCCTTCACTCCCACTTGTGCCATGAATTCACCGCTGCCAGCTTGTCGACGGGAAGCACACAGGTCCCCTTAAGCCAGTCACAGCAGCAAGCTACCAATGACGGAGGTGGATCATCGTCTTCTTCTGCCGGAGGGCTCTCGCCTACTGAGGGCTCGGCCAAAGACTTACGAAAGCGAGCAAGAGTGCTTTTCAACTATGAAGCCAAGGACAGCTCAGAGCTTAGTCTTGTGAGCAATGAGGTGAGGACCTTTCTTTTCCTTACTAATTTTTGACACTCTTCTCTGGGATAATTTCATCAATCCATTCAGTTGTAATAGTGTTGAGGTTTATAGTGGTCAAGTAAAACATGATTACCGTATTTGACAGCATATAAAATGCACCCGCATTTCAGTATGGCACGCACAAGAAAAAATATTCTGTGCGAGGGTGTGAATCCCCAACAACTTATGTTAGTTTCTTGAAGATCTTATACGATTGTATAAGTTGAAGCCAGATATCGAATGAAGTTGATCATATACATATGTATATCAAGCTCTTTTGATATTTTTCTTAAATAAGGGAAGGGACAAGCTCTTTTGATATTTTTCTTAAATAAGGGAAGGGATAAATTAAGGGAAACAAGACCCTTTTCACTGTTCAAATCCCAACTGTATAAATACCTCCTCAGTAATTCCTTTTATTCTGTGGATGAATTTATTTCGTTGAAGTGGAATACCTGACTGGTACTTTGTATATATATACGACCTATGTGTATTTTATTTTCCTGTATCTTGACTTGTTCAATACATGTAACCGCATGTCCTGGAGCTAATAAATAAATAAAATTAAAAAAATATCTAGCTCCCAGCTCCTTCAATATCACAGATACGAGCCAATCATTAGTAATGTATGAGGGTTGCACCAAAAGTAAGGTTCATTTACATATTTTTTTACGAATAGAAAACTTTGTTAACTGTTATTAATTCTCACATCATTGAAAAGCTTGTACTTTTGCCCATTTTTCAATGTAGTCTCTATTTTTTCGGACACACTTTTGAAGACAGTGTTCCAGCTTCTCTATCCCTAAGTCGAAGAAGTCTCCCGCCAACCTGTTGGAAACGTGTGACCTCTGCTTGGACTTCATCGTCACTCTTGAAGCGTTTGCTACCGAAATGTTATGTTTCAGGGGTGTAATGAAACACCCCCATTTCATCTCCTGTGACGATAAAGTGAAACAACTTTTCCTTGTTGCCTTCCTCCCTCACATTGTTGAAAAAATTTATGAGCTCAGTCAAGGTTTTGCTCCTTGTGTCCATCAGTCAGCATCTGGGGGACACAGCGAGCACACAACTTGCTATTATCCAACATTTCTGTTAAAGTACTTTCAATTGTACCGTTGGAAGCTTCATGAATGCATTCAACAAGCTCACGGACAGTGGCCCTCCGACCTTTGCTCAGCTCACTGTTGATCTTCTGGACAATCGCATCCGAAACCGGCAGTCTTCCACTCTGTTCTTCATTGTGAACTTCCGTGCGACCCTCAGCAAAAACCCTGCACCAGTTGCGGACGTGCTGAACGGACTTGCATGCATTCTTCACCATAACCTTCAGTCAGTTGCCAATGAATCTCTGTGGACGGTAACTTCCATGCGTGGGGAAATTGGATTACTGCTTGAACCTCACACTTGGCGGGAACGGGGATCAACACTCCTACTGTTGATGGTTGCGAAGCCAATACTGAGTGACATAGTGAATCGCAGACTGGTGGACTCAAGAGTAGGGAAACCACTGAGCACGGTACTGTTGTGGTATTTAGTGTAGCACCTTCCCTCAACATTGTAGCTCAGTGGAAACCTTACTTTTGGTGCAATCCTCATATATTATAAAAAATAATAGATAAATAATGTTACAGTGGCAATGAGCTTAATAATAATACATAATAACTGCGATATAGGTACTTTAACTGAATAATGAAGGTATAATACTTGTAAATATAATGGAGTCAGTATGGAACTATGGAGATCAAACCTTCATGTAAATGATGCAGGTGATTATTTTGAGCTATTAATTAAGAAAAAAAGGTGTTCTTATATGTCATCAAATATGGTATGTTAAAATATGCTGAATTCAACCAATCGGTCATCATCATCGATGCATAGTCAGCAATCCTAAGATTCCTTCCATGCAGCTCTCCACCTAGTTCTCTGTTAGGCTAATCATTCAATTCTTACTTAATTCTTATGTTTTAAATCCATCTTAAATAAAATTTAGATGAGGTAACCATGGCTACTGAGCAGTTGATTCCATTTCGTGGCTAAGTGGCAGGATACGGGTTATTCATTGTCAATTTGGAAGATGCTTGAGTAATGAAAAAGAAGATTTTGTAAATTTATACTTGTATGAACAAGTGAGAAAGTGGCGGAGTAAAAATATATGAGGGACGATGATGGAGAGAAGTTAGAACTTGGTGCACTGTGTGCGCTACTTATTTTCACTAAAAAAAATCAACCATTTTTGCAGCCTTTGTTTCAAGACTGTTTATTCTGTGATTTTTTTATTTGACCATTTTAATGATAATTAATCAACATACCCTTTTTAAACTACATAAAAGTTACGTGTAAAAATTCCACAGGGTAAAAATCATTTGCCTTGACCAGCTTTCGAACCTGGATTTTCTCTTTACCTCTTGTGGAGTTTAGATTTTTTGATGAGATGTATGCTTTTCCAATGCATGCGCATTGATGAAAAAATATCATTGTCGGCAACCCACATAACACAGAAAATATTATTCATATCATCTAGCTTCATATCTACTGCTGGCTAGTTTATGGTAATTTCCTCGGTAATCTACCAATGTCTTCAAAATTTACGAGAAAATAGTCTCATTTTTCATAACATCTTCTCACCCGAAACCAAAGTGGTGGTAATTGAAAATTTTATGTGGATTCACTGTGTTCTTTTCCTACTCTAATTGCCTTGTGTTATATTTTCAACATCAATATGAGACTATTGACATTCTAAGGAAAAAATCCTTGTTACTAGTTTATTCATCGATAATCATGGAAAGTTTGGGAGGAGTGTCAAAAGGCCATGACATTTCTTTTCTATCTGTGATTAGTTTTATTAATTAGATTAATGTTTTTATGCCAATATTTTTGTTTTAGGTGATTGTAATTGTAGAAGAGGAGTATGAACTGGAGCCTGACTATGCAATATGCGAAAGGGGCAGCATGAAGGGGAAGGTGCCCAGGGCCTACTTGGAAATTTTATCGTATTAAATGGTGCCAAGTTTTGAGAATGTTATGAGAGACTGATGGCGCACATTTGGTAAATGGCAATGGAGATGTGTAGCAGTTTTATTGGAATGTTTACAGATATTGAATCCTTGCAAAATGTGTACTGCAGGGGAGTAGTAAGTACTTCAGT
This sequence comes from Ischnura elegans, assembly GCF_921293095.1. Taxonomy (NCBI): domain Eukaryota; kingdom Metazoa; phylum Arthropoda; class Insecta; order Odonata; family Coenagrionidae; genus Ischnura; species Ischnura elegans. The sequence continues at coordinate 29,979,226 of NC_060254.1, read as the reverse complement.
ATTGTGCTTGTGAATGATTTATTGGTGCTGGTTTTGAAGGTTTGAAAATTCAGAATATGATTTTGAACCATTCTTATGTATGTATTGAGTAAAAATTTTACTTTGTGGTCTGGATATAATGACCACTTTCTGAATACTTTCATCATGCAAAGGAAACGTTATCATGCATGATTTCAAATTCAAAAAGACAATTGCTCAGGCCATCATCATGCTGTGGAAAGTATTTCAAAATCAGTAATTGTGTGTCTCACTCAAAATAGAGACAACTGGCTGTATAAGTTGAGTAAATCATGTAGACTAACACTAATAAAAATTACTGATCTGAGTGGTGGTGTTGAAAGTTCAATGCCAAGGTAGTATTCTGTAACTTCTAAGAACAAAAATGTTACTGATGTGTAAATTAACAATTGTTGCAATATAGGATGTAGAAAGTCAAGAAAAGTGCATCGCATAGCCATGTTTCATCGGTTGTCTAAAGGTAGTCAAAATGGAAGACTGAGGGGAGATTTTATCATTAAAGAAAGACATTGTTTTATTGATAGTATTTGTTTACCCTATAATTTAATATTTGAACAAAGGCATCATTATCACAAACTAAGCAATATTGTCATCTATATTTAAGCATGACAGTGATGAGAGAACTAAAATGAGTTGGTATTTGGATTGTAGATGAGAGCTAATTCAAAAAAATTCACTTTGCTCTCTATTTTGCTTAGTGTGGTACAGAACTCCTCTGTATGAATTTCATAACACCCCTGCACTCTTTACCAGGCATTAATCGTTAAATATTTACAATCCAGCACGAAGATACATTTATTAAAGTTACTCTATTGAAATTTTTATTTGATGTTCAAATTGAAGTATAGTGGTGCTCATAAAAGTCATATACATGCACTACTGTTGTCTCAGTTCCTGAAATTTTAATTTTTTATTAAATTCTCTCCGATAATACATTCCAGGAATTTAAGATCACTATCAATATAATAGTGACAAATAATATTGTTGTAGAATTTAAGTCAGTCATCGTTTTATTGATAATTGACAACAGACTGCCAAGTGCCTGAGGAATTCTGAAAGTAATACTGTTGAAAGCCTTCCTCTTTTTTTCTTTAAACCAGATAGTAGCTGCATGTAGTATGCTCTTTATGAAAAACAATAATCTGAAGAACTTGAACGTATTTTTTTGGGAATTCTTTTTTTGTGAAGTTGATTATTGGCGTTGCTGTTATTCAGGGATCTTTTATTATCCTCGTTATTATTAACATCTTGTTAATGAACCCATTGAGTTCATCTCCTGTTGGGTATCTTAGCTTCATTTTAAGAAATGGCAATGAATCATCATTGCCCCAAATACTCTGTTGTTCATATGAAACCTTTAGCAATTATAATCATGTTATTTTCATGTTACGTGTTACTTTTCAGTTGGCACTTCCATGAGCCAAGGTTCTCTATATTTCATTGGAAGTTGTTTGTAAATTTATAATTGTAAAGAAGGTCAAGAAGTTACATAAATGATTATCATTTGGCATGGTAATGATTTATTTGTGATTGTTTTATAACTGATATTTTAACATTCACAAATCATTGGAAAAAGCTGCGGATATGCATTACCTTGTTAAAATTATTGTTCACCTATAAGTATAATTCATTCGAAACAAAGGTATTAAGGCTTAAATTTGTGCTTGCACACTTTTAAACCACTTGCACATGATTTATATCCAGTTGTCATCACATATTAAATATCATTCTCTACATTCCACTGAAGAAGTTTGCTGTATATAAAAACGATATAAATTTTGAACACCAATTTACATATTACCTATTGGCTTGAAATTACTTTGGCGCAATAAATTAAATAGTGTGATAACCATACTAACTTCCTACTATGATATTTTGGAAGTGATGGTGGTAAGTCTGAATTTGTCAATTGTATTAAAATTGCATAGTTTAAGCAGCTTACTGCACACACTGAAATATTAACAGATCCCAAATTGTTAGCAGAAATATTTCGTGACATTGGGGATATGCAAGAAATTTGGGCAGTTATTTTAATAGAAGGGTAATAAATGTCATGAATTAAGGAGGTATATGTCCATAAATTTAATAGTATGATTCATGACTGTTATTCAAGTACAATATCCCACATTATGCAGCTGGGGTTTTAGTAAGGTTGTTGATGGTAAGTCCTTGCTAGTTGTTAAGTTAGGCTCATCTAAGGTGAAGCTATGAGTACAGGTCAGTGCATTATATGTTTTGTCATTCGATTGGATGAGATGGTAATGTTAATTGCCATTACAATCTTTCGAAAGAGGAATTTAATTATTCACTTATATATAATGAGGATTAAATGCCTGCTAGCTGTGATTATTATGCCAAATTGTGGAATTCATCTAAGCTGTGAATTTGTTTCTTCCTTTTATTAAGCATTGTATAGATAATTTTGTAATTTTTGTCATATTGAGTCGTTTAATTGTGAATATAGCTTCTTGTTTAATATATTCTTTAAATAAATAAGTTATTATAATTTTCGCAAATGTTTCTCAATCCATCAACCAAAGCTACCTAGGAGGATATCATGCCTTCCCATTAATGATTAATGGCAGAGGTTCTCATAATTGCTGGTCATCATCATTAATCCTAAGATTGGTTTGTTGCAGCTCTCCATTACGTTAGCCTTTTCATAGAGACATATTTTATCTCTTTTACATCCTTAATTACCTACCCTACGTAACTCATTCAGGGCCATCCCTTGCCTGTCTATGATAGTTTTCATTAGGTCATCATGCCTCATAATGTGGCCTACCAAGTTGTCCCGTCTTCTCCGTAAGGTTTTAAGAAGACTTCATTTCTCCCACTCTTCTTAGCACTTCCTCATTATTCACTTGATCAATCCATTTTATAGTCTTCATTCTTTAGTTGCACCAGATTTTGAATGCTTCCACTTCTGACTTCTCTGCTGCTGTCAACGTCCACGTCTTGCTCCCTTAGAGAAACATCGATTGAGAATCACTGCTGGTGTCACTGAAATATCCATGTTTCATGTGTGCATTCACTGAATCTTTCTCGCTATGTACGCTGATGCGTTATTTTGGAGGGTGTGTAAAGGTTAAGTCTTAATGCATTCACTGTGTCGTAACCCAATAAAGGGTCTTACCTAACTACTGCACGATGGCACATTTACTATTTTTCTTCATTTTGCTGTCGTCATTATTTGGCAAAATAATAGTAGGAGTCTTAAAACTGGGTGTGTGGTTATTGTATAGATGGTAACCTGCTACGTCCAACCATAGGTTGGGTATGATCCACTGGTGCGTCATATGTTTGCCAGGCCTGATGGTACATTGCAAAGTGATGGCCATCCACAACTCAGCCCACCAGTAATACATAATCGGAGAAAATTTCACAAAAAACCCATTGGCGTGTTATTTTGTATTAAATGCATACATTTGGTGTGTTACTTAACCCCACTGCTGAGGTCATTCCAAATTGGGGTTTGACAGTTAAAGCTTTTTTTTTTTTTTTTTAAAAGAATTGGCAAAAAAATTGGGTGGCATGTACTAGGTGGCTATTTCTGATTCTGGCCTCAGTCTAACTCCCAGGTAACTACAGTTTTATCCTAAATTAGTTTTGCTGAAGCCTGGCTGTGGATATGTGCTCATGCCTCATTTAAGAGGAAATGATGGTAGGGCCTTGAGCACACTCCCCTGCTGCAGTGGACGGGCACATGTTCCTATTCATTCTCTTTACCCATTCTCATTCTCAGAAGACCTCATAGTGTGGCACACCTCTCGGAAGTACCTAGAAGATGAACCCACTGGTGGGTCACTGAGTACAGAATGAAGTACACCCATTGCCCACCATAGTCTGAACTTGGGGAGGGAGATTCAGCTCCTCTGCGACTGTGTCGAACTTTTTGCTTGCTGCAGAGGTTGTCTGTCAACCTGCCGAGTCATTTTGATTGTAACTCATACAATATAAATTCTTGATAGGAGACCAGATTCGTGGGCGCAGCTAGGATTCAAGGCTAGGGAGGGTTTTAGGCACAATTAATACTTTGGGGTGTGGGGGTATTGCATACCTGCCAGGGTAAGTGGGAGTTACGGGGGCCCTACACCAGAAAAATTTTAAGATTAATGGTTCAAAATGACTAGTTTTACCGCTTTATGAGAGATATTTGATTAACCCTAACACTATTCTATAAGTAATATTAATCCATTAAGTAAAATGGATTAAACTTTAAAATTTCTCTGAGCTCTGGGGGGGGTTTTATCCCCCAAAACCCCCCCTCGCTGCGGCACTGACCGGATTCACATGATATGTACTTCATTCACTTTGTATCCTACTTCAAAGCAAATGGAAACAAGTTATAACCTTTTGAGTTTACCGCATCAAATACATATGTGCACTCCCCTGTTAACTCCCCAAACAAAGTGTTAACTCCTCTGTCTACCATAGCTAACAAAATGGATGTACACCTGTAGGCTGAGGTTGAATTACCTTCATTGATGATGGAACATTTCCTCCCTGAAAAAAAAAAACTCATTCCTCCGCCTGCACACATATACTAATTCAGAATTAAATAAGTAGAGTGACGATAAATTGGTTTGTAGGATCTCAGAAATTCCTGGCAAATTGATAGTAGGAACATTTCTCAGGTTCCCTACGGGGTGAAATGGTTGATTTATTCTAACATTTAGAGGGTGTAGACTGCCATCATCTGCAGCGTAATTATGAAATGGGGCAATCTCAAGAACTCTTCCTGCAATAATTTTGATCAATATTGTTATCGGTCCCATCCATTTTATTTAAAGCTCAAATATTTTAAAAGAACCAAGTACATAAAGGCTGTTTGATGAAATAATCATTAAAAAATTTCACTAAAAGCCCAAATATTTTATCACGTGTCGTACGAGGGTATTTAAATGCTATTTAACCCTCTGTTCCGGCGGATATTTTAACCTTAATCTTAGAACATGCATAGTCATAGTAAAATTTCTATAACTTTTTTAAAAATTAATATTTTTAAATGCGACTTTGAATATAGTACTCACAAATAATGTCAGCATTTCTTCTTCTTGTGATATTCCATAAAACATTTTCCTTTGTGGAGTGGAACGCCACAAGCTGAGCGCACATACCTAGTCTCTTTCCTAATTTTTCTTGAAGCACACACTTCGCATCTTCTGGTGTGTTATTTTTTCTTCCCCTTTCCAATGATAGGGATGAGATGATGTCTACCAAGGTCTCTCGAGAAGCGATGTGGGTGATCTCTTGAAGGAACACGCTCTGTTGGCTTATCTTCGCCATCCTCGTCTGAGGATGACTCAACTGACTCTTTACTCGCTGCCCACTCTTTGGCGATCTGGAACAAAAATCCTTTGAAACGAATGCTACTTGAATCATTTAGAGTTTTATAAATCCTAAAAGAATTGAAAAGGGCACAACTTTGATCCATTAATATTTAGTCTCACAATTGTTGCAGGCAGGAATTCATTTTGGTTTAATCCTTGCTAATACATTCAACCAATTTGTGCATTCTAACAAAATGACACAAATGTAATTCTGGCATGCATACTTTCAAGGATGCGACATCCTCGTATCTATCATGGAATTTTAAGCACCACGGCTTCACCTGCCAATGCAGGAGGAGGAATAGGCAGCTCCATCTCCCATAACCTCTAGGGCGTTACCGGTATGGGGTGATTGGGCGCCCTCGTCTGGGGCTCATGATGGCCACTCCGGTACTCGGGGGATTTGGGGGTCCTCCCCTAGAAAATTTTGGGAAATTGAAAGGTTGGAAATAGATTTTAGCGCTATTCTGGCTCTTTAAAAACTAGATTTAAGTAAAAAAAAATAGCAACATCGTAAGTTAAAGTTCTATGAAAAGTAATATCATTTCTTCTGACACCTTTACTTTATTTATAATTTTACATAACATTTTTCTGTAAGTAAACCAAAAAATGAATAAGTAGAATTTTATAATTGCAAAAAAACTTTGGTTCTAGTAATCTGAGTCTTTTTGAATGCACCTGTCATGTAAGCTTCAAAAATTAACGCTCAATTCTGCCCTCCTCCCCCAAAGCTCGGGGCCCTCGGTGATTGCCGAGCTGACAACATTCATAATTTAACATGTTGAAAACGATATCGCCTACGAAAACACTAGTAAACTTGCACAGACATAACCAACCTCAGAGGTGCACATGAGATAGATAGCTTCCGTTCACCATCGTATGTGTAATTGTATCGAAATAAATTCAAGAAGAGGAAAAATGATATGAATTAACCTCATACGGTTCATACAAGGCAATTGTTAAAAAGCATTGCAAGGCACCGTGAAAGACAATTTTTCATGCAGCAATATCCGTAGTCGAGCCTAAAAGATGGTTATGTTAATAGTGGCTCTCAAATTAAAATAATTATTCGACCAGTTTAGCATATAAATTTCAAAATTAATTATGAATATCCATAAATGCCAGCTGTCTGCACTGTAAGCTGTCATGGCGGAACTCGGAACGACGGGCAAATATAATTACGAGCTTGGCGAACTCTAGAAATTGGCACTGGCCAAAAAAACGATAAATCTGTAACTTCAAATTAATTTATGCAATTTTTTATTATGTAAACACCGAAATTATAGTTTCCCATGCCGTTAGTGTAGATCAGTAGGGACTCATTTGTTTATGACGTCACATTCCGCTCGCAGAACACGAACCGAGGGTTGCGCGTAGACGCGCGCAAGAGTAATCAGTAGTGATGAGCGGAACTGTGATTTTCGGATCACTTCGTTACCTGTGACTGCTACTCATCAGTAACGGTGATTCTTAACTGTGATTGCGATCACCGAGGTGAATCACTCTTTAAAGTCATCGGTGATTTGTGGCGCTGCTATTCCTGCTACTTTGTCCAATTCCAAGGAATGAGCTCTTCTCAATAGGAACAAATAAACTTATAGAAAGTTGTAAAATTAGACAAAATATTTTTTTGAGGGAATAGTTCTGATTCCGAGTTTATATTACAACAATAAAGTAAATTTGATGTGGTAGAAGAATTGATAAGGGGCAATCATTTTTTGTACGTATTTATAATCAAACCATCATAATTCAAAGCTTCAGCTGTATATTTCGCACAGAATGTCTTATTTATCATTAAATATGAATAAGACGTCGTTATTTTACTGTTGGTAGCATCATGGTAGCTGCCGAAGCTAACTTCACCGTATTCACAGTCGCAGTGATTTCTAGTATTTGGTGATTCAATCACCGGCAGTGACGGGCAGTGATTTCGAGCATTCGGTGATTTTGTCACCGGCAGTGATCGGCTACTTCTATTCAATCACAGGTGGCGATATATCGCATATCACTTGTTAGTAGCCAGCGCTATCATCACCGAATCCAGTGATTGAATCACCGATCACGGTGATTTCGAATATTGAATCACCGACAGTGACTGCTACTTTTCAGTAACGGTGATTCAATCACAGTTAGCGATATATCGCTCATCACTAGTAATCAGTGGCACCATTTGAAATATTCGTGGTGGTGAGTGTGGCAAGCTGTACCTCTCAGGATAAGTGTGTTCAACATGGGTGAAGAGACGTCTCTGGTTGATTGCTTTGATGATTTGATAGCACTGCAAGAAATATTGATCGATGATTCGGAGCAAGGTACATGTGGATTTGAAATTCAATTATCATTGTCTTGTCAAGAGAAAAAGGAAGTGTTTAGTCCGGTACATTTGACTACGGAAAGGGGTCGTTTAACCCCTACGTCGTCCCAACGAACTAAAAGGAATAACTTATTCCAATCGTCAATATTTTAAATCTCATATACGATTATCTTCTACTTTACATCCTTAATAACTTGGCCTCAGGGGTGCCGGCTTGCAAAAAATATTGGGGGGGGGGGGGGGGGGGGCAAACCGGGGATCTTGCCCGGGAAATTTTATAAGTAGTGAGTTTTAAGTTTTTTAAGGATTTTAGAAGAGTCATATGATCAACATGAGAACCCTGATAACTCGAATCTCGATATCTGGACACTCCGGGGAAAATCGGCAAGCCTGACACATTTTTTCCTCACACCCATAACGAATTTTTGAGGGGGCTCGGGCCCCCTCAAGCCCCATGGAGTCGGCGCCATTGCTTGGCCTATATAACTCATTTGGGGCTCTCCTTTGCCTTTCTTTCCACCCAATTGACCTTCCTCTTCATCAGGTCATCGTGCGTCCAGTGATGTAGCCACGGGGGGTTTTCCGGGTTGCAACCCCCCCTTGAGCCTTCAAAAGAGTACTCCCGGACACCCCACCCCCTTTGTCGTGGTATTTTTTCCTTACACCCCGGAAGGGCCCCGAGATCTCTGGTAAACCCCCTCCCCATTTCAAAATCCTGGCCACGCTACTGCATGCCTCATGATGTGGCCTATTTAGGTGTTCCGTCATCTTATTAGGATCTGCTTCTTCTGCATGCTTTCTATGATGCCCATGCCATGTCCCCACAAAAGATCATGCACAAATTGTAGAATCTGATCAATTGTTCCTTAATTCTGTGCTTGTAATCTCAGCTGTAAGTATATTTTTCTTGAAGAGAATGCCTTCTTTGCTTATAATTATAATAGTAGCGGGCGTAACTTTGTGGAAATCCTTAATAGAAGGAATAATAACTATTTCCACATGGTAATTTATTAAGACCGACCATGGTTTTGTTACAGCTTAACATGGCGAATGAACTCCGCACCATTGCCGTTAACAATGACTACGAAGAAAAATTAGTGTACACCATTTTCCGGCGAAAAAGAACTCGGATGGCAAGGTGTCTAATATTTAAAACGCAAACTTTCCTGGGAGGGTTCTCCTAAATGGTGCTGAATTCCTTTCCTTTTTTGGGAATTTATCGTTAAAATTGCAGAGACTACTCCCCAAGGAAAAAATAAGGCCAGCCTTTTATAACTACCGTACACTAAGGAGCATGCTTGGATCTCCATAGGGCAAGGAAATCCCGAAGGAACGGAGCTGAGTGTATTGCCTCAGTTGCACCTACACAATTTACATCGGCTTAACAGGGAGGAATTTTTCCATCAGATGGCCAAGCACCAGATGTGTCATAGACAGCCCGGAAAGATAGTTCACATTTTGCAAACCATCTTATTGACATGGGGCACAATTGTGACTTCACCCCTACTATTCTTCACTTTGAGGGTAGAGATTAGACACCTTGGAAGAGCTGGAAATTTTAAGCCACTGGAACTCATACTCGACCACCTTTACCCTTCTTGCTCCCCCCTCCTCCACTTTCCCACTTACTCATCCAACCCTCCACTCACCCCACCCACAGTGACGCCTAAACCAGCTCAAAACCCAACCCCTACCTCCCCCTAACCAACAGCTTCCGGAAATTTCCCTTCCCAACCTTCTGCTATATATACTTGTCAATTTACCTGTAATTCTTCACCTTGATAATGTTATGCTGTAACGAAACCATGATTGGTCTCAATAAATTACCATGTGGAAATAGCAAAGTTATTATTCCTTCTATTTCTTCTTTACTTGTTCTAAATATCAACTGTTTCTTTCTCACTTAATCCCTTGGTGGTCTCTAGGCTTCTTATATAGGCAGCAAAAGTTCTTAAAGCTTATTTTTTCCTAGTTTGATGCTTTTTTTTGGTACTTCTTCTGCTCCATTCTAATATCTTTCTTTTTATTATGTTACAGCTTATGTATTTTTGTCAGTATTTTCGAGTATTCATGTTCCTCGCCTGCAATCCTGTTGTCCTCATCTGAGAATTATTCAGCTCCCTACTCCATTCTTCTGTAGCTGATTCTGGGCATTATCAAAGCGTGTGTTTTCAGGCTTGTATTTAGTTATAAAATCGTCTCACTTCTCTGCTATCTTCTTTTTGGGAATATGAATGATGTCCTGCTTGATGTCCATTAGTATACATATCTCCTGTCGAGTTTATTTTTCAGATGGATTTGTTGGCCTTGATTATAGCCTTCTCTCTTGAATTTTCCTGCATAAATAAAATCATTTATTCCCTCTCGTTGCTGTGTCAAATTTTTTTCTTGAGATGCTGATGACTCCTGTGTCTTCCACTATTCATTCTCCTCTTTAATTTTTTTTGCATTGATAATGTTTCTTTTGTATAATTCTTCTTGGGATTTTATCTATCACACCACTTAATCTTTGTTTTCAACAAGATAATTTCCATTTTTGTTCCATCCTGATAGTAATGCATCTTGCACCACGGGCCAGGGGCCCTGCTAGGAACTAAGGCTTGGGGGGGTTTTAGGGGCAACTAATACTGGGGGTATGGAATACCCGCTGGGGTAAGCAGGAAGTGCGGGGGCCTTCCCCCAAAAATTTCAAGGTAAAATGGTTCAAAATGGTAAGTTTTACGGCTGTGTACATAGTTTGATGTTTTCTTTGAGAGTCATCTGTCTCCCTAGTATTAGTTACAAAATTTTTCATTAAAAATTACATTAAAATATTCTCTATATATTCTCTAATATTCTCTAAGCCATGGGGAAGGATTTATCCCTCAAAACCCCCCTTTGCTGTACCACTGCCAGTGCATACCTTGGATCAAAACTAGGAGGGGGGGGGGGCAAGCCATGATCGTTGGACTTGTAATATTTTAGCATGGAAAAGGTGAATGAGACCAACATTTTAAGAAAATTATAAGTGTTTTATTAGTTTTTAAAATTACTTCTTTGACAAAAAAATTTCATTTTAATTACATGTCTTACACTATTATAATTTTTTTTGGGTTTAACTAAAATTTGTAGAAAACTTTCCTTTCAATTCAGTCCTGATTTTCCTTGAGCTGTCCCGATTTTTGCTTGAAGAGGGGGCAGCTGTCCCCTCCTGCCCCCCCCCCCCCTGTTGGGTACGCCCATGTCTTGTACATTCCTTTCATCCTTGACATAGTTCCTTACTACAAGGGCGTACCTAGGATCAAAACTAGAGGGGGGGGGGGCAAGCTATGGTTTTTCAAGTTGTAGGTAAGATTTAAAGAAAGGGTGAATGATTATTTGCCTCAAAAAATATTATTTTCCTTAAAGACATTTGTGATTTTTTCTTCTTCAGCTGCCCCCACCTACCCCACGCTGGGTATGCCCATGCCTCACTATTCTATAGGCAGCTTAAACTTTTCCATGTTTTAGGTTCTTTGGATGATCTTTAGGTTCTTCATCTATGTTTCCCTAGCATTCTTTTATTTGTGACATTTCATTCCTTCTTCTGTTGTGGTAAGTCTGTCATCCTTCCATTTTCTCATTCTTGTAGTATCTTATTTATTAATATTAGGAATTTGATTTTATTGCAGGATTCAGAAACCAAACTAAAGTGTTTAGCCCTCTGTACTCCATATGAGTTCTTCTTCTCTGAGAATTGAATGTTTCATTGTATCCTAGAATTGTCTGCAGGCTATTTTTATTGCGTACCGATGATGATTAACTTGGGCACTCTATTTTACATTCGATTTTCTTGTCGTGTAAAGACTTTTTTTGCTTTAAAAAAGCAACATCAGGAGTGATCATTGGGTTCTCGCCAAATCATATTTATACCAAATAGAAATTTATCATGTTCCCTCTCTTCCAGGTTCATTAACTCTTGATATACTGCTTGTTCATTTTGTGAGGGGCCCGTGATTTAACTTGATCACTAATTTTCTTCTTAAAATAAGCAAAATGGGTTTTCCTACTGAGTGCATCGCTATTTGCTTTTTGATGTGAGGCAGATAGGAAATTTGAAGATCCAAGTGTGATGGAGTGGAATTTTTCCATATTGAAATAAACAAATTCGTGACAGGAAACTTTTCAGTTCACATGCATGTGAATAAAAACTAAACACTGCTACATTGTTGAAAGACAAGAACTTGCAATCCTCATCAGAATCTAGCTCAGGCAGGGGCGCAGCCAGGAATTAAGGCTGGGGGGGTTAAGGTGCAACTAATACCGAGGTGTGTGGGGTGTGGAATACCCACCAGGATAAGTGGTAGGTGCGAGATTAATAAATTGTGGAATTCTAAGATAAATGGTTCAAAATGGTGAATTTGACGGATTTCTGAGAGATATTTTATTAATACTTACACTATTCTATTAATAATATCAATCCAATTAAGTAAAATGGATTAAACGTAAGCATTTCTCTGAGCTCTGGGGGTGGTTTTAACCCCCAAAACCCCCCCCCCCCTCACTGCGCCACTGAGCTCAGGAGCATCTTTACTCAGACCCCCATCATATGATATATGTACATTGTTACATTTCACAATGCCTGCCAATCACCAATGATGAATTTAGCTTTCTGCAATAGTCAAGTGAAATTTATAGGTGATCTCTTAAAAGGTTTACCGATGTGTGTGATTCGACATAAAAATATCAGTGTATGCAACCCCCTCAATACTGAAGCTCCCTCTGAGCAAATTTCAGACTAAGTGCCTGTGTCTCACTGTAATATTTCCTCCATAACTAGACAACTAAGCACCTGTTGCTTGCCTCCTAAAGCATCAGTCACCCGGCAACAGCATCATAAGCGCAATATATTCCAATTGGAGAGCAATGATTCCTCCTGTGACTGATGCTCAATCTAGGAGTGTGTGGTCACATAGACACATGGTGCAGTGAGAAAACTTGGTATAGTGGAAGAAAACTAAATACAGTTTTGAAATCGGCATGCCCCTTTTACACCGAAGCAGCTCAAAAATTGAAGTCAACAGGTACTGTGTTTAAAATTGTTCCCCAGTGTAATTATTCTTAAAATAAAAAAAAATTGTGAATGTCATTTGTCTTTTTGTATAAGTTTAGGTAGAAATGACTGAAAGAAAAGTGTGAATGCTATTGTAAATGTTTTACTCCGAAAAAAATCAATTTGAATCCTGTCAATGGATGAAATGACCTTTCTTGCTGTTACCATAGTGTCTTTATAGTCACAGTAGATGTTAGCAGGCCCCTGGGCTGCAAGCGAGTATAACTACAGTGAAATGCTTTGATTCAATGTTTAAATTGATTAATAACATGCCAGAGTATTTTTTTAGCATTTGGTAGAAAATGTAAAATCCAATATTTTTAACCTTTTCCCTACTAACCATGAAAATATGTGGCAGGACGTTTCTTGACCTGGGAGGCGAAAGCAGCAAATTTTCATTGGAGATTTTCCAATGCAGGCGAACCAAAGCTAAAAATATAAGTTTCCTTGCCTCTCCATCTTATATGACAGTCGCAGGTTTGCGAAGTCATGGTTTCAGGACCTAACTAAGCGGGACTTAGGCCGTACCCTTAAAATCTGGGAGCAGGTACCTGGACCCCCTGTCTCATATTACCCCTCTTGGTGATAGGGGACCGCGGTCATACAATTGTTCATTCAATTCTTTGTCTTTTGAGCAGCATTTACAATGTTAGAACGAAATTCTACGATAAATATGAACTTATATCTCGATTTCATTATAAACATGAACATGGAAATTGTTGCTGCATTAAATGCGTTCATGTTGATGGTAGAGCTTTGTTCAAATTTTGATAATTCTCAGAATCTAATGAGGAATTCAATTCAAAATCTGCAATTTACGTGCAAGCAACAATAGGGTAGTTCCCATCATCAAACAAAACGAAAGGCATTGATTGTGATTCGTTACCTACCATTAGTGTATTCATAGTACACAAATTATTTGGTTTCAGTAATACCGGTTTAGACGAATGGCAAGGGTCAATTTTCTCCTCATTTGAAAAAGGCCAGATTGGCGCCCATGCGATGCCACTCCACGTGATGTCTCAGGGACCTAGTTTCTATACGAGTAGATAGGATTTTTACATCGTCTGAGGTTACCGATGCATGCATGAGGGACAGAGCTCAGGGAAACATGTCTTAATAATCACCTATTAAAACTGGCTAAGGTCGGAAAGTTTTCCTCGTTTGATAAGGCATTAATAATCCTTATTTAAGCCAAGCCCTACCAGCTAGCATGGTACTCTGCTACCTGCTAGCATCCTGCATCGTATCAGCACTCAAAGCCTCGCCCCAAGGTCACCTCACTTGCAGCAGTGGGAACCAGAACGACGTCACACGGGAGTTTTCCTGGCATTCATACTTACCCGTTGTGTTTTCGTGCCCTTGAAAATTTTCACTTTTCATTAAATCGCGAAAAATAGATATCATCATTTTAAAATCTAAAAGCGTGAAATACGTACTCCAGGAGTAATAATCTTTTGATTTAGGCAATAAAAAAATAATAGGAAACCACCTTATTATCCATACAGCTAATTCATATAAATAAAGCATGATTGACCGTGAACCAATGCCACTGGTTGGGTCATAAAAACCCGGAAAGGAGGGAGCCCAACTACCCTCGGAGTCCCAGGTAATGCAAAGTCCCTAGTGGGAGGAGTTGAAAAAGGTTGTAGCTGAGTGTGTGTGATTATCGGCGAGACCCTTCTTAACCCTCCGAAGCTCGCGCTGAGCCTGCTACACTCACTTTAGTAGTTCTTGACCAATTCTCAATAATGCACTTATATTTTCTCTACCTTTTCCTTACTCTTTAGGCTACGTTTTACATGCGCAGAATGTCCCGATTAACCTATCATAAGGTTGGAATATGATACTTTTGCTTCGTATGCACGTGGTGTGAGCCCCTCAGGTTTTACGCAAGTGCTCGCGTTACAGTTTTGATTCTCACTCTTAGCCTATTCTTTTTCTCTGATCGCCTGTATAGACACAATGTAGGCTGTCATGGATAACCTCTAACACTATACTCCTAGTAAAGGTTCTTTTTCTGCCAAATCAGCTTAATATTTTGAAAGTCATAACTATTTACATGGGAGAATGTCTGAGAAGCTATTGTTGCTCTTCCTACTGTAATTACAAGCGCGCTATAGTTGACACAAAGTAAGCTACTAGTATTGATTTCACACAATGTTATAAGTTATGGCTCGTTAAATTACACCTCTTCTCGAAAAGTGTATTCACTTCGCCCCACGGCGGCCATAAAATTCGGAGGACACGGTCATTCTGATTAGAGAGTGCACAGATATTGGAGGTACTCTTCTCGCTGAAGTTTCAACTGCACCAGTTTCCGCCACAAAACCGTGAGTATTCTCTTTCAGCATTCTGGCAGTGATTTTTTGATTGCGAAAATTATAGAAAATACAAAGAATAACAGCAAAGACGACAAAAAATGATAGGATAGCTGCAATTCATGAGATATTTGAAAAATTTGACAGTCAATCGTAAAAGTTCTCATGTTATTGGTGAATACCGAACCATTTATGAGAAAATTGTGGATTTTCGAGGTCTTTTTGCATTCCAGCAATATATCCCAAGTGTGCCCAACAAATACAGGATAAAAAATTTTGCTTTGCTAGGTAGATGCTGGAATATTTTACACTTAGAACTTTGAAGTGTATGCTGGTAAACAACCTGATGGATCGTTTTCGGTCAACAACAGCCCTTCTGATATCGTGAAGAGGTTATGCTCCCCATCAGCAGTACTGGTAGAAGTATTTCGATTGATAATTTATTTGCCAGTGTTTGTTTAGTAAATGAACTCTTGAAATTCTGACTTGCCGTGATTGGAACAGTTCACAAAAATAAGTGGGAATTGCCTACTTTTTTTCGTTGAAACAAAAAATAAAAAATCCAGTTTATTTGAAATCTGTAATTTTTTTTGTGTCATACACTCCAAGAAAGAATAAATTTGTGTTTATGATATCAACCATGAACTATAGCAAAAAAATGATGAATGTAGTGGAGATGAAAGAAAGCCAGAAATGATACCTTTTTATGACATGACAAAATCGGGAGTAGATACACTAGATCAGTTATGCACGGCATACAATGTATCAAGAAATGCACGGCGTAGTCCTATGCCAAGTATTAAAGTTTTGCTAAATATTGCTGTGGTAAATTCCTACATTTTTTACCTCGGAAACAAAAACTTAGAAGTAAAATCTCAGAGAGCGTAATTTAGGCAATAGTCAGCTGGGCTCGTAGATGAACACGCGTAAAGAAGGGGAACCATAAAATCGCTCCTGAAAGAGTTAGGGCTAATTATAAGACGAGCCTATCAAGAGTAACAGAATAGATTAACCAAAGGCAACTAAAAAAACAGAGAACCCAAACTTCACTGGAATTTAAAAAATGTGTGCAGAATGTGGATGCACGAAAAATATATTTAGAGGGTATGTCTGAGAAAATATTGAAAAGTGTATTTATCTCGAGCATATGCAATTATTGTATAGTGCATGCTTGCAGAATAATGTTCATTGCTAAATTTGCCTTATAATGTTTTTTTCTGTCTTAATATTAACACTGTGTAGTCAATAAATCAATAACAAGTAATGGTAATCTGTATTATATCACACTTGATATGAAGAAATAATTACATATTTTATCAGATGTAAATGGACTTGATTTTCATGAAATGGACCATTTCAGCATTATTAGTTTGATTTAAACAAAAGAACAGGAAATATAATCGACTTTAATGGGTGAGGACTTGAAAAAGAATATTGAGCGTGACCGGCTCAATGCGAGTAGGTACTCGCGTTCCAAAAAGGGGTGAGAGTCCTGCAGGGTTAACGAATGTCCTGCAAAAATGCTCCGTACCAGGGGACACAAGAGTCTCTTGGAGCTCAGTCCAGAATTCGTGCTAAGAAGAGAACTTCAACGTCTCGAAAGGGTTAAGCTGAATTGACTTACCATGCATAAGCTGCACTGCACTGTAGCTAGGAATTACGGCTGGGGGGAGTTTAGGTGCAACTAGTACCGGGGTGCGGGGGGGTATGGAATACCCACCAGGATAAGTGGTAGGTGCGAGATTAATAACTTGCGTAATTTTAAGATAAATGGTTCGAAATGGTGAATTTTATGGCTTTCTGAGAGATATTTTATTAATCCTTACACTATTATATCAGTAATATCAATCCAATTAAGTAAAAGGATTAAAATTAAAAATTTATCTGAGCTTTGGGGGGGGGGTGGGTTTTATCCCCCAAAACCCCCCTCGCTGCGCCACTGCTGTAGTTATACTCTCTCACCACCAGAAGCATAGGGATCCTCTGGAGTGAAAATTAAATGGAATGATGTGATTTTATAGACTGTGGTTTTACTTCATATATGACTTCTTGTGAAATTTGGATTTGAAGCTTGATAATGCGGAGGCTCTACGTGTGCTGCAATTTATCCACTTATTTTATCTGGTTCCAGAATTTTTGCAGTTTGTCATTAATCAAGAGGACTGCAGACTTCAGTGGTGTGCCGCAGTAGAAGAATGTAAGAAGTTACAGGCTGCCCTTGAAAAAACACAGAAGGCTCTTATTGCTTCAGAAAATTCTCTTCATTGTGCCCGAAGGATGCTGGACAAGGAAAGGCAGAGAAGAAGGCAGTTTGAAGAGGAGAATCTTGCATTGGTAGGATTGCTTTTTCCCCAGGATAATTCTTTATTTTTATTTGGTGGCTAACAAATGACTCTTCTTTGCAGGAACGGCTTGTAGCCCGAATAAGGGACTGTCATGTTCCACTACAGAATCAACTCAATGAAGAAATTGAAGAGATTTTGCATTCAGCTGCAAGGAGTGCCAGAAATAGCATAGCTGGATCTCTTAGACTTAGCACCATTTCTGATGCAACAGGTTGGTTGATAACACTTGGGAATGGTCATTTTCTTGTCTTGGATCTGCAACTTGTTTTGTTATTACCTTTTGGCATCTGAATAAGAAAATTACCTCAGTTTTTGGTCTATCACTTCAACTTTTTAAGCCACAGGGGACCCTCTTTTTGTCTCATGTATCATAAAAAATATGCAAATGAAGGGAATATAAAGGAAAATCTTACCTTATACAGTGTCCATGCAGGAACTTGGTAGATAATCTATTAAAAGGTATGGTTTACCGATGGGTGTGAATTGATAAAAATTAAGAAAAATCCACATTTGCAACCTGCACCACAACAAAGCTTCCCCCAAGAAGCAAGTCTCACCAGTGGCGTAACTAATGGAGGGGATGAGGCGATAGTTCCCCCCCCCCCCCAAAACCTCAGAGAAATGAAAAAAATATTTCATACTATTATCTAGTTTTGACGTATAATAACTGCATCTGCTTAAAGTTAAATTTTTAAATCGAAATGAAAGTAAAATGTTATTCCAGACATGTCATTTTTCAAAAATTCTCCCGGACCCCCATTTCCTGGGGGGCATTGCCTCCCCAGGCCATCACATCCCCCCGAAAGCATATTCCTAGTTTCACCACTGGGTCTCACTGTAGTATCTCCTGCATAAATAGATTGCTACACACATATGTAGCTTGTCTCCTCTGACGTCAGCCACCTGGTACCAGTCTGATAAGGCTTGTGTCAGCCATTTGGAGAGCAATAATGATGATCGATGCTCAGTCTAGAAGAGAGTAGTCACAATCACATTTGGTGAAGTGAAAAACTTGACATGCTAGAAGAAAACTAACTAAAGTTTTAAAATCAGCATGCTTATTTTAGCATGAAGTAGCTCAAAATTTGAAGTTATCAGAAAGTTTGTTAAAAATTGTTCCTCAGTGTAATTCGTCCTATTAACCTTTCACATTACCTTACCTTACCTATGTGGCCACTCAAACCTCAGGAGGTTTTTGGCCTCACCAACAACATGTCGCCATTTATCTCTATCCGCCATCCATTCTGCATCTGCTCTCATCTTCCCTAAGTCCCTTTTCACTTGGTCCTGCCATCTTAGTCGGGGTCGCCCAAGCGGACGTTTTCCTCGGGGTTGATTTTCAGATACCATTCTTAGCATGGACTCATCTTTTCTCCTCTTTACATGACCGGCCCATCTTAATCTCCTGCTTTTTATTTGCGCTATTATATCCGGATCTGTATATAATTCTCTGAGCTCTTTGTTGGTTCTGATCCTCCATACTTCTTCTTCATTAATAGGACCATATATTGTTCTGAGGATCTTATTTTCAAAAACTATCAATTTCCTCTCCTGGTTTTTTGTTAAAGTCCAGGTTTCGGATCCGTAGAGTATTACTGGTTGTATTATTGTCTTGTACAGTTTTGATTTAGTTTTTCTTGACAGAAGTTTACATTTTAGCAATGATTTAAGAGCCCAATAACAGTTGTTCCCGAGAAGTAACCTTGCATTTATCTCTACCTCCTCTTTATTTTCCTGTTCTATGGTTACTCCTAAGTATTTAAAATTTGTTGTCCTTTCAAAGGTATAATTTTGGACTTTTAAAGCCTCTGCTTCTATGTTTTCTGCGTGTCGACCAACAATTAAGTATTTTGTTTTTTCTTCGCTAATTTCTAATCCTACTTTTTTGGTTTCTTTTATCAGAGACTCTGCAAGAGTTTTTAACCCATTTGCATCCTCCGCCAATAAGGTCACGTCATCTGCAAAAGCTAGCAGATTTATCTTTTTTCCGACTTCAATCCCCGGTTGTTGCTCCTTTACGGCTTTAAGTGCATTTTCTAATGACAGGTTAAAAAGCAATGGTGAGAGTGCATCTCCTTGTCGTACCCCCGTGGCTACATCAAAACTTTCTGAAAATTCATTATTTATCTGTACTTTGCAACTTGAGTTTTCTGTACATATCTGAGCCAGTTTGACTAGTTTGTTTGGGATTCCCATTCTCCTGAGATATTTCCACATTTGGTTTCTGTTGATACTGTCGTACGCCTTCTTAAAATCAATAAAGAGGAGGTGCGCATCTCTATTGAACTCCCAATACTTTGATAAGATTTGTTTAATGATAAAAATTTGATCAATCGTAGACATTTGTTTTCTAAAACCTGTCTGGTGCTCTCCTATAATTTCTTCCGAGTATTCCTGTATTCTGTTATACAGTATTTTGGACAGTACTTTGTAAGCCGTGTTTATTAAAGATATTCCCCGATAATTGCTGCATACTAACTTGTCTCCTTTTTTATGCAGCGGGACTATTATAGAGAGGTTCCATTCTTTTGGTATTTTTTCCTCGTTCCATATTTTCACTATTAGTGCATGCAGCTTTCTTAAGAGAGCATTTTCCCCGGCCTTGAGGAATTCTGCTGGTATACCATCCTCTCCAGGAGCTTTGTGGTTTTTTAGAGCTTTTATCACGTTGCATACTTCCTCCTCAGATGGATCTTGGATCTGTATTTGAGGATATATATATAATTCGTCTTCTTCTTCTGCTGGGATCCTGCCCGCATTAAGGAGGTTGCTAAAGTAATCCTTCCATATATTAAGGATATCTTTTTGGTTACAGGTAATTTTACCATCTTTACCTTTGACCCCAAATGTTCTAGGTTTAAAACCCTGTTTGAAATATCTCACCGAACGGAAAAATTCTCTAGAATTGTTATTTGTTCTGTCTTCTTCCGCTTTCTTTAACTGATCTTTCACAAAATTTCTTTTAGCGGTCCTCAGTGTCTTGTTTGTCTTTCTATTAATTCTTAAATATTCTTCCCTTTTTTCATGGTTGTCATCTGTAAGTAGTCCTGCCTTGGCTTTTTTTCTCTCCTCTATCATTTGCCGGCAGTCTTCATTGAACCAAGTTTTCTTGTTCTTTCTATTATTTTGGAACCCAACTACTTCCTTCCCTACTTCCTGAATTGAATCTCGAATAACTTTCCATTTTCCTTCTATAGAATCCTCTTCTTCCTTTTCTAAGGCTTGGAACCTGTTAGAAAGTTTAATCATGAACTCTTTCCTAATATTTGGGTTATCAAGTTTTTTGAGATCAAACTTTTGTTTTGTCTTTTGTATATCTCTTCTGTTTTTGCACACTTTTTGCCTTACTTTTATTATTATCAAGTAATGGTCCGTTCCACATTCTGCTCCCCTCTTGCTTCTAACGTCTGTGATGCAGCTTTTATGTCTATCCTCAGTCAAGACATGATCAATTTGGTTTTTTACTTGTCCATTTGGGGAGACCCATGTATACTTATGAATATCTTTTCTTGGGAAGGTGGTCGACATGATCTTGAGATTTTTTGCGCTTGCAAAGCTTATGAGCCTCATTCCATTTTCATTAGTTGTTTCGTGCAAACTGTTTCCTCCTGTATATTGTATCCAGCTTGGTTCATTTCCTACTTTTGCATTTGCATCACCGAGTAGAATTTTCATGTCATAGTCTGGTATACTTGTCATCAGCTGATCCAGATTGTCATAGAAAAAGTCTTTTACATCATCCTCTGCATCCTCTGTAGGTGCATAAAAGCAAATCACAGATATGTTCTGAAATTTCCCTTTCAGCCTTATGTAGCATAATCTTTCATTTACAGGTTCAAAGGTCATCACAGATTCCATAAATGTTTTTCTTACAGCAATTCCTACGCCTGCGTAGTGATTACCATCGTCACAGCCACTGTAAAAAAGGGTATGACTAGATGAATTCAGCTTGCCATTGAATGGCCATCTTGTCTCTTGGAGACCTACTAAATCTTAACCTTTCACATTGCCCTCTTAAATAGCAGAGGTTCAAAATGCCATACAATTTACTCTTATTTACCCATTTACGGCCAAGGTTTGAAGTAACAAAGTATTTGAACTTTTCAATGCATGTATGTATCATCATAAAGAACATAAAAGTTAGAAATATTGAGGAGATTAATTTATCTCTATGAAAAAAATAATGGTGTATTTCAACTACTTAGGAAGAATATGGCTCCCTCTCTTAAATGGCCAATATAAATTTTTCAATTCTTTCTTTGTCTTTTGTAACAGAAGGTCATTTCTACAAAGATCTCATATTGATTTCATTACCAGTTTACAGAGAAATTAACCATTAGGAATGGCATTTTTTAATATAAATTATGAAATACCTCTAAAAAAGTCTAAAAAACCATTTTCATAACAGATAAAGAATAAGAAAAGAGTGAATGAATTTGACAAAACATTTTGGTAACAGAAAAAGAATAATAAAAGGGTGAATGAATTTGACAAATAAATTTTTTCATTTGAAAAATATGATTTACTGTTATGATTTCATATGGAGATGTTCAGATAGAAATTTTTTCTCAGGGTCCATTCTCACAGACTTGAGTGTAACACGGTCAGAAGATAATTGTATGATTAATTTGGATGGTATGAGTTTGAGATCTGGAAAAAACTGGAAACAACAAAGGCCATCATACGGAGGTGGAGATGTACTTCCTACCAAATGTAGGCGATCATCCATCCGCTTAAGTGTGAGTATCCTCATTTATTGCTGGAAAATTAGATGCAATGTTTTTGAATAAGCAGTTATTTTAGATAACCTTGCTTCTGTGAAGAAATAGCACGTACATATACATGTGTATTAATGTTACATTCATCCAATTTAAACCAAACTGATTCCATTGATACATCTGATATTTATAAATTAATACATACATTTTCTCTGATATCAGTCACAGCTATTCAGCCCTTGTAATCACATGGAAATATTTTAACCAGCCTTATCAAAAATATCTTACCAGTTCCTAATTTAAATCAGATCTGACATTGGTCACATGTGAATGAAGTATGGAAATTGTGGGCTCAATAAATTTCTGTTATTGTGTTCCATATTATTTCTGTTGGTTCAATAAAAGTTCAATAATACTTTCTCACCTATTCCATATATTCCACACTGTCCAATCACATATCTGAAATTTAATTGTGATTGGTAGTTGCTTTTTAATGAATCGTGTGAAAAATCACTGACTTCTCCTGGCATTGTATCTGCATGAAGGAAAGTCCATTCTAATAACCAGAAATGAAAAATCATGTCAGTAAGTGCACCTGGTCTTTGCATTTGCATACTTAGGTCCTTAAATATTGATGCTTTCTCAACTGTTTGTCACCAGAAACATATGTGATACTCACATTTGCTGTTATTTACTTTTCGTTGGTTCCTGATTATCACTGATTTAGTGTTTCAACTCAAAGGTTTATTTGGATTTGTGAGGCTACAACTCACCCCAGACTAAGCCATGGCATTTGAATTTTGCTTATTCAGGGTGATTGGCAGAAGTGCCTTTCCTTGGGGCACCATACTTGTCGAGGGACTTCACAGTGGATTTATTGATACTTTCTTCAGACTATGCCCTAAGTGCAAGTTCCTCTACGCCACACTGCATCACGTTGGCCAACTCCATTGACACCAACTTTGAAATTTTGGGCACGCTTAAATTTTTCGAATGTTTGTAACTCTGGAAATCGAATTTTCATCAGAAGAGGACTTAACATATAGCCGATTTACTATTGGTAATGAGTGGGTCACCATGATTCCATGGGAGAGAAGCTTATTATATGATGTTACGTGGATAATGCAGATGTGTCTCCTACTGAAGAAAGAACCATAATTGTCCCTCTTGGGCACAGTTCACTAGGAGAACTTAAACATAGCACAATGTTTATGACATAGAGTAGTGTATATCCACCTAAATGCCGTTGCTTACCCCTGGAACTCAGTAATAAAGTTTATTTTATAAGCGCAGGGACCGGGACTGAGGTTTGTAATTTTGTAATAATGATGCTTTTACTATGGATGGGATTAGCCTTTTATTTTGGGACCAGCGATTTACTTTGTAAAAATGAGAACTTTGTAATAATGTTGTTCGTAATAACTGGAGTCTACTACACCCATGCCTCGTATAGCGAGAGGGATGCGTTCCTTGGGGTCTTTGTGCTGTACCAATTTGTGTTTTATGAGAGCGTTTTAACATAGGGAAGATAGGGATGCATTCCTGGTAGCGTAGGTGTTGGGTATTGAATTTCCTCTAAACCATATACATATATTCCTATTAATTGCCTTAGAAAACTTTATTTATGTAAACTTTTAAAGTTTAAAATATCTTTAAAGATAGTGGGCACGCATTCAAATACTTTTATTCACATAAAAAAAATTCGTACGTGCTTTTGAAATTCCTTCCTGTTGTGCGGGTGGGCTAAAATTGCTTTGTCAGGGGTTCGCAATGCATTGTCGACAGTTGACGAATTTTCAAACCAGTCTAAAAACAATTATTATGTCACCCAGGCCCCTTTGTCACTCATCCAAATAACAGGCTAGTGCTAATTGGAATACCATTTCATTGCTTGCGGAGTTTGTGAATGATAAATCATAACTGGCTGTAATTTAAAGTCCCCCGAGGCATTAGCAACTTTGCAAAACAGTCTTTAAATGCCTTGAAATCTGACCCAGTTTTACTCTCCTGACAGTGAATGAACGAGATTGCATTCTTTTCCAAAACAATATCATCTTGTCAACGCTAAAAACTAGTTGAGGGGGAAAGGAGCCACTTTCAATCACAGCTTGGAGTTCATCAGAAAATGTTGTGGTGACTGAACTATCAACACCTAATATCGCCGCACTGAAAATACCTGCTTGCAGTTTAAAATTCTGGAACCAACCGGAGCTTTCAGTGAATGTCTTGGAGCAATTACAACCTTCGTCTTTTTGTACAGATTCACAATGAACTTTCCGTATGTATTGACCGCTTGGTTGAAGTTGGCATGGCTGAGGTCACTGATTTTTTAACTTCGTCTTTTTTCAGAATAAGGCATCGTGAGTTTATTCTTCTGCGCCGTATCGCTGTGACACTCTCCATTTTCAGAGCAATTGACCTCTTTAAATTTCTCTTCTAGGTTTATAGTTTTTCTTGATAACTTCTTCATTTTTCTACCAGTAATCCTATTTTTTGCCATTTTTTCTTTGTTTTTACTCTATATGGCTCTATCAAAATCACCTTCTATTGCTGCACTGTATACCTGAGATGCAGAGGGCCTAAGACTGCTGGGAGGGAATGAAGGCATTGTGTTTGAGACTCTATAGTGGATCATTTTATGTGTTGATGCTATTCATATGCAACTCGGCCACCGCTCCATTTCTCCCCCTTGAATCCCGATGATCTTGAAGGCTTTAGCGTAGACCCTCTACCTGGAAGTTAAACGCCCGACAACCTATGATGGCAAAAATTACATCTCAAACCGTATTACTTAAAAAAAATCATTACCACTAGCTCCATGCATAATTAATGATTTAAATTAACTATTGTCATTCTGTTTTGGAGACAAGATAAATTACTTTGGTAGGGTGGCTATCTGGACCCGATGATGAGTAATGCTTTTGGCCATTGCACAGCAATGGATTTCGATTAATATATAAACAAAAAATAAGATTTCAGGCAAGCAATACTATTAATGTGTGTAAAATGAAAGCAATTTCGTGTGTACTTAGTGCAAGTTCACGTTTTATCATGAGACCGTTAAAGTTTTTCATTAGGCTACACTGTGTTGCGATGTTTCCCCTAGGAACAAATTTGTGCTATATCGAAATTGGGCTATATGAGGCCTGGATGTATATCATTATTGGGGATGTCTGAAGGCTTGACTTGGGATTTGAACCTACAGCCATTTTGGTCAGGAGTCCATTTCTGTACCCACTGGACCATCACATTACCCCAATTCCTGATAAATAGGAAATTAATCATGTTGATTTAGACTAGTTCTCATATGTTCTGCACTCTTCATGTAGTGTGATATCTACATTACTGAGATACATAATCTGTAAATTTTTCAGAACAATCATATCATTGAAGCAGCAGAGGAATGGGATCATCTGGAAGCTACAAATACCGTTTGTGTTTCGCGACGGCTATTTAATGATGCGTACCTCATGGAATCTAGCGAATACAAGGAAAATGTTACGGAAGCTGCTCCTAACGTCAGGGAAACACGGATGTCATCCTCTACTCATAATAGTAAGAAAAACGTTTACTTAGATAATATTCTCTTGAGGGAAGTGATTTAATGGAATATGTAGTGTGGCTTTGTGTAACCATAAGCATGGTTTGATTTGAGTTATGTTATAGTATTTTTAGTACATCTGTTCCTGTTAAATATTGTCACAAGACTGATTACGTATTTTACCTTTTGATGTCTGCGGTGGGGTGAATGAATTTTGTAGCACAGTCCTGGGAGTCTTGACATAGCAATGATTTGGCAATGCCACTGAACCTGCTACCGAGAATAACAAACACTCAGTGCATAAAGCAAAGGCCTTCTTCTCGAGTGATTAAAAATGTTTTTGATGCCCATCCAAGGACATTTTGATCTGTGATTCTTATGGGGGGTATCATGGGCCACGGCAATGCTTGCCTCCATCCTCTCTTGTCCAGAAATCAAACAGAGACCATTAGTGAATTCGAAATTAGTGTATTTGAAAGGAAAGAAACCAGAATGGAAAAAAAGAAGTGGCATGCTAACTCATACTTTTCTAAGGACTGGGTTGCTGATTCCATGATAATCCATTTCATTTATAATACGCTTCACAATTCATTTATAATACCCTTAACTTCCCACTTGTTATAAGTGCACTTTTAATTGGCATTCTTGCTGTATGAGTACGTCTTTATTAACCCTCATATGGATTTGCTGCGCCTTAGCGGCGTTCGTGGTTTTTAAAGTGGTGTAAAATTTTTCCATTCCAATGAATCATTTTGAAATTTTCAGTAGTCTATTTTTTCTGCTTTTTTTGTCTATATTTAAAATTTTGTTAGCATAGTGTCGATAGGTTACATTTTATTGGCCTCTAATGGAAAAAGTTACGTCGTTGGATTTTCGGCGCCGCTGCGGCGCTCAGTATTTCCTCGTCGCTACGTCGTTGACTGCACTCTCAATGTTAATGTCAAAGCATTTACGGTTCGTATGAAATGCTATAATATATTTATAATCATATTATTTATATTTCTAAACATTATAAACAAAATAAAATTGTTAAACAAAAGGAAAATACTACCATACCAATTTTGCTTTCTATTTTAGCTAAGAATCGAAATATTTACCTCGTTATGATGTTCATTGACAAAACTTCATCTTTTTACAACAATTATTCATAAAAACTCATGGCTAGTCAAAGTTGTTTTTTCATGGGCCGCTGGCTTAGTTTTGCTTGGGCCGAGAATTTCCTCATCGCTACGTCAGGGTCTGCACTCTCAACGCTAATGTCAAAGCAATTATGTTTCATATGAAATGCTATAATCTATTTATAATACTATTATTCAATTTTTTAAACTTATAATCCAAGTGAAATTGTTTAACAAAAGGAAAATATTGCAATACCAATTGTGCTTTCATTTTTAGCTAAGAATCATTATGTTTGCTTCGTTATAATGTTCATTGAAAAAACTTCATCTTTTCGCAAGAATCATTCATAGAAACTCATGGCTAGCCAAGTTTTCCTTGTTTTTTCCGTGGCTTCCGACTTAGTTTTGCTTGGGCACCTTCTACGATCCGCGTCCACGCACCTACCGTGGTGATAGCCACCTTTGGGTAAATCCTAGGGTGACTCTGTTTAGAATTACTCCAAGCAGCAATTCTAAGAAAAATTTAACGCAATGCATTATCCGAATTCGTAGAATAATGCTTCCTCACCGTTGTGTGAATATTTCTCGCTGAATGAGTAACTGTAACTTGCCAGGAGATTCAGAAGTTTCACCGACTACCGTGAAGAACACATCGCACAGTTATTGTTATATGTCTTGTACCTTTCATTCGAAAAAAATCCCTTTGCGGCTACGATAGTCTATACAAAATTGCTGGCGTTTATATAGCTACTGATGACGTGACAGTTTACCATTGGGGTGAAATCAAGATAACTACCCAACTAATTGTGTGATAGAAAATAATTTTTTTCCTGACGATGAGTTTAGACTTTACATGGTAAAAATCGTTTCATTATGAATAGGTGAAAAGACAATTTACCGTGAGGTGAAAATTTGTGAGCATTATTCTCGTTTCTTTGTGTTCTGAAATGCACAGATGTTTTATGCATTTGGGTTGTTACTAACGTAAAGGAGTGAGTGAGGAGGGGAAATAAGAAGGAATGCCAGGAGGTTGTTTTGAGGTGAAGGGGTGGTAGTGTGTCGACTGCCAAGGATCGGGGAATACCCAGATCGTTAGGACAGGTAGGAGTAGAAAATCCTTATCGCAAAAAAGGTTGGGAGTGCAAGGAGGCAAGTAGATACAAAAGCCTGCTTTTTCTTCATCCTTCCAACGCTGCATGAGGGACAGGGAACAAAAGCATGGTCAAAACGCTCCGCGGTGGCCCTCCCTTCATTCCAAGAAGGTCCAGCTCGGTGGGTCATTAGGGTGGAGAGAAGTTCAATCAAGTTTTGTGGGAGGGGGGAAGAAGGTGGTGAATGACGAATAAGGGAGCTTAGTGGGAAGGTATGGACAGTCTCAATGTTTGGGTCAGTGAAACGCTAAGAAAGGAAACGGAAAGAAAATGTAAGGGAAGTCTTTCCAAAGTGAGGGTATTTTTGTCACCCCAGAGCATTCTTTCATCAGTTTCTCACGCAGAGCTGGACGAAAGAAAAAAAGGCAGCTGCCTCTTCTCCCCTACCACTAATACCACATACTTCTAAGAATTTTTTTTTTTTTGGATTTCCCACCAATCCAGGAGTAAAACCTAATCTGGTGCACTCCGACGCAAAACATGCATATCCATATCCAGGGAAACCTTTCTCTTGGGCTACACGTCCCAGTGGGGGAATAGGGCTCTGTGGTAGGAAAAGAGTACCGACTCTTCTAGCTCCAACTCCAAAGAAGCGCTAGGTTCTTTGACACGTCGCTTATCTTCCCATATTATTTATATTTCAAATCCCGTCAGACTTGATTCTTTTAATTGCAGGACATAAGCTCCCAGAATATTCGTAAGATTTGTCTTGATCGCCAGAATCTTGTAAACATCATGAAAGTTACACTCGTCTCTTATCACTTAACTTACGGCTGTTCCATTATTAACGTTTAATACCTTATCCTTCTACGTACACTGCAAAGATATAACATATGGGTGGACGCAGTGAAGAAAAATTATGTCATATGGGCATAAACGAATATTATTAGGTCATCATTTTTAGTATTAAGATACATAAAATTATAAACAATTTAAACATTAAAAAGCGGAGTTTGTAGAGCTATGCATGTCAGAAAAATATTTCAAACAACAATTACACACGAAATTAAAACTTTCACTCGAAAATAACAAACAAAGGGAACTGAAATAAAGAGCATTACGGCAAGAAATGGAAAAGAATGCAGCGTTCAAGATTTTTTGTTATAACTTCAACAATAAGGGTTTAAATCTAGCAGAACACGGTAAGAAATAAAGATAATAGATGTATTTACCATTATCAATCAGAAAATATGTAAATTCAGACTAATTTTGAAAGATAATAGCAAAAAATGACGCAGCGCCGCTGCGGCGCAGTAAATCCAACGACGTAACTAATTTTGTAAATCCATATGAGGGTTAAAATAAAAATAAAATTTAAAAATAATCCCAATTTGCTTTAGTGAAGAGGAGATGTAGATGCTAGCAAAGCTTTGAATGTTTCAAGATTCCTCTTGGGTAATGCATGGATTGTGGGAGAACCTCTCTCGGGGGGCTGCTTTAGTAGAGCTAATTTTGTTTTTCAGTGTGTGCTGAATTGCTTTTTCCATTGATTATATGTAGTATATGTATTGTTATACTTATCTTCATAGTTGGATTTTATGTGCCTGAGGCCTAAAGTTAAAAAATCACTTCAATATACAATGTGCAAAACAATGAGCATATAGCTGTGCTATGAGTATGCATCATTCATTAATTTTTTTAAATGCATGTGTTAAATGTATAATAAAGTAGCATAAAAACAGCAATGTTTTTTACATGTTTTACTTCTTACGTGATGCACGTATAAATGTTATTCCAGGGTATTAAATATATGTACTAAAGAACTATCTGCTGTACTTCCATGTGAATAAATTAGTGCTAAGGTCCATTTCACATGGATGCGATGGACCTTAGCACTAATCTATTCACATGGATGCGAATGGTCCGCACTGCACGCTATGTGCATGGATAAGGTTACATTGCAGTTAATGGAAGCTTACACATGAGCAGGGGGGCAGCCAGGAATTAAGGCTGGGGGAGGTTTAGGTGCAACTAATACCGGGGTGTGTGGGGGTATGGTATACCCACCTGGATAAGCAGTAGATGCGAGATTAGTAAATTGCAGAATAATAATATAAATGGTTCAAAATGGTGAGTTTTACGGCTTTCTGGGGGATATTTTGTTAATCCTTACGCTATTCTATTAGTAATATCAATCTAATTAAGTAAAATGGATTAAGGTAAGGTGGGGTAAGTGCGACCCATAAATAGCATACATCAACTTTAACTAGCTTAGGAAAATTTTCTAGGCTAGCTAAAAACAGGAGATTCAATGTATAATATGTATGTGAATCACTGAAAATGATAATTAGATTTAAAATCCTCTCTCTGTAAAGTGGTAATTTTTATAAATTTTTACTTACAATCTTGTAGAGGGATCGCACTTACCCCGTACATGGGGCAAGTGCGTCCCATGGCTGTTGTGCAATATGTTTACACATTACGCGGCGCATGGGGTAAGTGCGATTTGCCCAGAAATTCAGCAGTACATTGCTTTTTAAAGTACCAAATTATGTTTAACCATTCTTGAGAAATCAACTTTTATCTTAGGTAATGTAAGCAGATTTTTTTTTCGCGTTTTTTGGTTAATTATGGCACAGTATGGAATTGTTGTTTAATGTGTTTTTTTAATGATAATAACAGTATTCAACTGTTACACATTAATTCAAAAGTGTATTTAAAATATCTAGTGTGCATAAAAGTGGAATTAATAAAAATAAATAAAAAATTATAAATCCTGCATATGACAACAAATCTGAATATAAACTAGATTGTAATGAACAAAGAATTTCTTCTCTAATGTAATTTACGTTATTAATATAAAAAAGCAAAATGAAGAAAAACTCATGGTCTTCAACC
The DNA here is from genome assembly GCF_921293095.1 of Ischnura elegans. Classification (NCBI taxonomy): domain Eukaryota; kingdom Metazoa; phylum Arthropoda; class Insecta; order Odonata; family Coenagrionidae; genus Ischnura; species Ischnura elegans. Next base: position 29,948,458 of record NC_060254.1, on the reverse strand, counting down.
AATTCAACATTGAATATTTATTTGTTTATTTTAAGTTTTACCCCGAGAAAGATAGGCAAAACGTTAACTTTCCTCGACGGCCGACAGAGGGCTTCGGCAATATTTTTACGACATCTTCCCTGTGTCTGTGACCATCTGGAAGGGTAAAGGCGACGTCGCAGAATGCTCCAACTACCGCCCGATCCGGCTTTTATGACACGCCATGAAAATATTCGAAAGAGTGATTGATGCTAGGCTCAGACACATTGTTCACATCACACCCAACCAGTGTGGATTTGTAAAGGGGAGTGGCACAACAGACGCAATACACGCAGCTAGGATGCTCTTGGAGAGGCACCGAGAGAAGAACAAGCCAGTGCATATGTCTTTCCTTGATCTGGAGAAGGCCTTCGATCGCGTGCCACACAACCTTATCTGGCATGCCCTCAGATCTCACGACGTCCCTGAAGTCTACGTGTCATGGGTGAAGCTTCTCTACACCATCGTCACCAGCTCCGTCCGTTGCCCATCAGGAATATCACCGCCTTTCCCAATCACTGTTGGCGTCCACCAAGGATCGGCCCTCTCTCCGCTCCTTTTTATCCTGTGCATGGACACACTCACGGCCTGTCTCCAAGAATCACATCCTTGGTCACTACTGTTCGCCGATGATGTCTTCCTTGCCAGCACCACCAGACCCGAATTACAGCAGCGAACTCAACTATGGAAGGTACGACTCGACAACTATTGGTTGCGATTAAACACCAAGAAGACTGAGTACATGGAGTGTGGACCTCAAACCGATGGCACGATCAGCATCGACGGTGAGGACCTTGAAAAGGTCGAGAAGTTTAAATATTTGGGCTCTGTCATCAGCAACGATGGAAACACAACCGCCAACACACGAGCTCGAATTAATGTAACATGGCTGAAATGGTGCCAAGTTACTGGCGTATTGTGCGACCGTCGAATGCCCGAACGATTCAGGGCCAAAGTGTACAAGACCGTAGTCCGCCCAATGGCCCCATATGGAGCAGAATGTTGGCCAGCCACAGCAAATCAAGAACAGGCCATGCATGTCATGGAAATGAGGATGCTGCGATGGATCCTAGGCATCTCCCGCCTGGATCACATCAGGAATGAAGACATTCAGAAAAGAATGGGAGTTGCACCGATCACAGACAAGATGCGGGAGGCTCGACTGCGGTGGTATGGGCATGTGGTGCGTAGTGATGAGAACTCCGTGGCCAAAACAGCAATGTGGCTGAGTACTGAAGGACGCCGACCACGAGGACGACCAAAGATGCACTGGCTCGACAAAATTAAGGCGGACATGAAGACCATCAATGCCACGCCAGTAGATGCCCTGGATCGAGCCAAGTGGAGAAGACTTTGCAGAAAAGCGGACCCTGCAACAGTGCGGGACAAACGCTAGGATGAAGAAGAAGAGATCTTCCCTAGGTATTTCGCTGGAATCCTCATTCCGTGGACAGGTAAACTTAATTCAGTTCCAAAAAATGTCCTCAAAAAGAAAACCACGGCATCACCTTATTCATTAATCTCCAGAATTTTCCCTACATAGTGAGCAACTGACTTTTTGCTGCTGAATCTAGCCAGAATCCAATCTCCACTTTGAATGTTAGTCACCGAATTTGTTAAGCTTTTTCGACTCATGCTATCTTGTTTCAGGCATTAATACCATGTCGTCTACATCCTCCTCGTCAGAAGACATGATATTCAATGCCCTATCATAATCAATCAACAAACTGAAGTAAGCTATCTTTGTCAGATAAACCTTCAAAATAAAAGTTGATGAGAGGACTCTAATTAAAAGACCTAGTTTTATAAACTTCGGTGTTTTGCAACATTTATTTAAGAAAGTTTAACGCAAGAACTGCCAGACAGAAATTAAAAGTTTAACGCAAGAACTGTTAGTCAGAAACTAAAAATTCAATCCATACTTCAACCTCGTACCCTGGGGTAAGTGCGACAGGGGGTCGCACTTACTCCAGGCAACGGGGTCGCACTTGCCCCGGAAGGTAGGAATGGATGGTTACGATGGGGAAAGTGCGATCCCCCATCCAAACTAAATATAATGACCCGAGTTCCTTAATTTAAAGTAAAGCAAGGAAAACCAATCCATGAAGAAGAGAAAACAAGATATAGTTCTTACCTAACACCTCCGATGCGTTGATTCAGAGGGAACTGCGGTATAGCCTCTCCTCACAACCAACTAAGACTACGAGATGAATGGACGGGTATATTTCCTAAGCATGTGGAACGAGAAATTAAGGGATAAGTATTACAAAGTCGTTGGCTCTGGTTTCATTACTACGTGTAGAATATGTTGCACGACCGCCACCTGCTTCGAGAACGGAAATACGATTTTCCTGAAGGGGGGTCGCACTTACCCCGCAGTCGCACTTACCCCACCTCACCTTAAACTTAATAATTTCTCTGAGCTTTGGGGGGTTTTTATCCCCCAAAACCCCCCTCTCTCTGCGCCACTGCTCATGAGTGTGGACCGTCAGCATGCAGAGGAGCCATCCGCGTGGCCCCTCCCCTCCGTGGATCATCCACATGTGTACTGGCCACAGAAACATCTCTCTGTGAAAGCGAGATCTCTGAAATTAGTTTAAACTGTTTTTGTGAGATTAAACCGATTTTAATTTGACATGAATACTAGACTTAACATTTGTGATACGTACATGTATATTTTTGAGGATGTTTGTTGGAATTTTTAGAATGATGCTATCCTCCCCTCAATTTTTTCCCATATTTTCTTCCCAATGATTCCAATACAGGGTCTAGTATTTCAACATGGACCATGGCAAGGAATTCTGGAAGTGTTTGGTTGGCACCTGATGCTGGAATGAGCTTTGAAGCTATCAAGCGAATAAATTGCCGGCAGCACTGCTTTGAAGAGAAGACAGTCCTTAAACGTGAAGAATGCACTCCATGTGGGAAAAGGTTTGGCTCACTCTCTTAAATTATTGCATATTGATCTAGCTGTAGTTAGAGAAAAAATACAGTTAACTCTTGATTTTACGAAGTCAGTGGGACCGGAAAATTGGCACTTCGTAAAATCGAGTTTCGTAATTTCAAACCTTTTTCATAAGTCACGAAAAAATGTTCGCTTTTGTTTCTTCCGCCCTTTTTTGTCTTTAGTGGTCTTATTTAAATGTTTTTGGTGGTTATTCTCGGTATTATTCATAGAAAATGCTTTTTGTTATCGATTTATGCTGTGAAAGATCGTTAAATAATTATACCACCATAAAATTCCCATTTCTCGTTCATACTTCAACATCAACAATCGCTTAAGAAATTCCCGACCAGTTTAGAAAACGTAATGAAATAATGAATTGCAAAGTTTATTATAAGAATTTAATGTTATAAATTTGTGGTTAGGAGCGAATAACAACTATTAAGTACGTGTAAGATTGATATTTGTTTCCAGCACCCACGGAATTTTAGCGGCAGCCGGCCTAACCGCCATTTTTGTCGCCCTCTATCGCTCATTGACGTGAAAAAAAAAAGAAAAACGAGGGCCTTAACCCATTTCCAAAATAATCTTCGTAAGTCAATATTTCGAGTTACTCCGTATTTTCAGCTGAATGTGCTATCTTTTCAATTAGTTGTTTTCATTGAGATTCAGTCACGATCATAAATTACGTTGGATATCTTCTGGCGAATATTTGAAGTAAATTCTGTTTAAGTTCTCCGTCCGGATATTGTGCCTTATCATCTTTGCAGGCGTTGCTACGAAAGACTTTATTCTTCATCAGGACCATATTCTTCATACCGGGTGTGAAGTGCTATGTTCATATAGTATTTCTCTCTTCTTTTATGCCGACAGGAGCAAGGTTCCAACCGGAAAACGACAGGAGAAACATCTTCCATTAACGGAGAAATAAAGAGAATCGTTATTATCTGCATTGATTGTTTTCCTACAAGAGATGTTTCGTCATTTCTTAACGTGTGTTAAGCATTGGTTCACTTGCGTGAATTCCCAAAAATGACACGCAAAAACCTGTACGTTCACCTCATTTAGTTTTCGTGTTCCTTTCTCTGCCGTATTGAAAGTTATGCAAAGGATCATTGACATAGAGAAAAGATTTTCTAAGCTTTAGCACTAAAAAATAGTGGCACCGTAATCGTAAGTAAATATAGTGAGGAAAGAGCAAAGAAAATAATTTCAATTGAAACGTCAGCAGAGAAGAAGAGAGACAATAATAAGTGCGGCACCATTTCCCCGATAGTGGAAGATACTTCTTCAGCCTCTCTCTGGTTAATAACTTACCCCCGTTGCAGGTAAAGATGAACCATGCCCTTCTCCACAATCGAAAAACATTCCCAGTGGGTGGGGTGAATAAGAGTGGGATGGGGATTGCCTGAGGAAAGAAGTGGTCACCATATGGTGGGGTGAAGGGGGCAGGAGAAAGAAGGGTGGGGAAAGGGCCTTCAGCTCTGCCTCAGTTTACGTTTGGGGGCGTATTTTTGTACGACGCACTCAAGCTCTGTAACCTTAGGGAGGGAGTGAATGGGAAATGCTGGGGAAGGAGGGGTTTGGGATGCGTAAGGTGGGTGTCAGCAGGATCAGCAGAAGGCCGCGGGAGGAAGTAAACAAAGACTTTGGAAAGAAAGATCTCTCGGCATGGGAAAACGGGGAGACGTGCGAGAAGAAAGTTCATGGTTAGAGTTAGAAGTGCGTCTTCATTACGAGTAGCCTGAAAAATAAGTTGGTGGTTGATAGAGCCCAATACTTAAGATATTTAAGTTGTTTATTCAGGAAGGCTATCAAAGTATCTTAATGTTTGGAGGGCAGCGTGTACTTCTTTTTTATTTGGTGAAATTACTTCCTCACTTTCATCTTCGTCGTCACTGCTATCCTGACTAGTCTCAGCGGTCTCGGCCGCTGCTTCTTCCGACGTATGTACCGGCGTCCCATTGTCGCAAGCCCGCGGATCATCGTCAAGGGCAATATAATTGTTTGATGTTGCGCGCTGTGCTCTTCCTGCTTTTTCCAAGAATTTTTCAAAATCATCTTTTAAGCCTCTTATCTCCTCCGCGATTTTATCCGCTGCAGCTTCCTGAAGGTATAACGTAACGAATCAACCATAGCCGTGATATTATAGCAGTAGAATTACTAGTAGGCTAGTTGTATCGATTACCAACCTCGAGAACATCCTCATGATGCGCTATAAAAAGGAATCCGGCCGATTTCCAGCAATTTGCGATTGTAGTGGAGGAAATAAAGTACGTCTTTGAACCATGTTTCTGCGATGAAAAATGACAATTTTATTAACTTGGCCATTTTAGCAACGTTAACAAAATCGTTATTTCTCATCGCAGAAACATTGTTCAGAGACGTACTTGAATGCCGGATTGGCAGGAGTGCGATGCAAACAATTATTTTTTGATGATGGTATTGATTGATAGATTTTCAAAATGCAGTCAGAGCGGTCACTTTTGGGGAGGGAGGCCCCCCGCTCGGAGGGTCGAAGAGAGGGGCCAGCGAGGGTGAGCTCGTCGAGGAAAGAGTCCCACATAAGGGACCCTTCGAAGTGCTTCGGCGAAAAGTAGTCAAGTAGTCATCGAAGTACGTTCACAGTAGCCTGCCTTGCAAACGTACCAGGTACGTTCACAGCAGTGCAAAGGGTTAATTAGGGGTGTACGAAATACCCCGCGCGACCTTCCTGACATGTCAAATTACGAAGTATTGTCGATGCGATGTTTACGCATAGGCACGTAAATAGGGGCATTATGTCAGTCGCGATATTTTACTGAACTCCTACTTCCCCTAAATTCCCACCGTGAGGTTTTAGGTGAACCCTTTCTCTCCAAAGTTGCACTACCATTTACGATTTCACACTTTTAATGATCTTTTTTTATCCCCCAAAATCCCCCTCTCGCTGCACCACTGATCATAACAACCTACACTTTGACAGCAAATGAGTTGCTGGGTGGTTGGGTAAAGGAATACAATGTGAGTTCCATTTTTAATTTCTTTTTTTAGGATTAACTTTGGAAAAATTGCTTTGAAATGCGGTGATTGTAAAGTCGTCTGCCACACAGCTTGCAAAGACGAGGTTTCCCTTCCATGTGCTCCTTTGGGAAGCACACCAGCTGCTAAAAAGGTTAAAAAGGTTGGTTGAACATATCTCTCAATATTATTTCTCTTGTTGGGATGCAGTTCTTTGTCAAATGGTTTCCAAGGACCCCTTTAAAGTAATTCTTTGTTTATTGAATTCAATGCTTAACAATTGTATAATTTATTTGCTTTTTCTTCAAAACCGGTGATGATGTAATACATTTTGTGCTGTGAGAATCCATTTTAATATTTTTGACCGTAACTCATCACGTTAACTAAGCGAGCTAAGATCAATCTGGCTGATTCAGTCGTGGTTGTTGAACTAAGTGGTTTAACCAGACTGGTCTGAAAGCAGGTGGAGTGAGCTCAGTCAGTGCTTAATTTCGGACGGAATGCACCAGAACGGCATTCCGGCACCTCTTGGGGAAACTTGGGTCGTGTAAAAAAAAAAATCTGTTTTTTTAAATTTGCTAAAACAGGATTCAAGATTCCTCATCGTAAAGTATATTTCAAGTTCTAAAAATTGGAAGTTTTGATGGAGTGTCAGCTTTAATATTAAAATTATGTTAGGGTATGTGTAGGTATGTGTTCCCGTTCCTAAAATTTGAGAAATTAAGCACTGAGCTCACTTCCGAAACCTGAAATCTCGGCTCGGGCTGACCAGTACTGGTCTGATTGTCGAATGCATCAAGCGGATCCAATTCAGTCGCTCATTGTGATTCTTCCATGTCATCAGATAACCACTTTCTTTCCTTAAGACAATGCTTTTTTTTGTGTGTAATGGTCCTTTGCATTCCGTTTTGGTTCTAAAACTAGGCAAAAATATCCCAACCATAAATTTCCTCATTCAAAAGTTATTTATCCAGTCATTTTTATTGAAATGGTTAGCAGCAATAACATTCACTCGTGACTTTGTTGACCAATTTTCAACCTAAGTTCCTACAAAGAACAAATGATGAATCGTCTATTTAAGTAGAAATTGATCAAGTAAATTCCCAAGCAATTGTAATCGATCTCTCCCGTTGTTCCCCTTTCTTTTGATATACTGTTCTCTGTTCATTTTATCTTTGCTGGTGAGCTGGTGTGGCCAAAGCAAGTGGGCGTGAGGGGAGGGGAAGTTTCTCGTCACGTGACTTTCCCTTGACCAATCTGCAAATAGTAGGCGTGGCCTCAGTCAATCGCTCTCAGACCTCTGATGAGTTGACATCGTGAATCTGCTCGTGGACCAGTCTTGCCAAACCTCTCCTTGTTGGTCTCTTATAAGTATGCCTTTCACCTACGGTACCTCATTCAGCGGGATAGGTGACGATTTCATGGGCTTCTGTGGAAGGATTATCCTCAATACCTTCCAAATGAGTAGGTACATTGTCTTGGCTCATGTGTTTTCAGTGACAAAGTAGGGCAGCTATGTACAGCAATGGCAACAATTTGGCAACGTTACGTTAGCTCTTCCTCCCTCTCTTGGTACAACCCCTACCCCATTAGCAAAGCCTTCCTAAAGTGTCTGGTCTCTCACGAAAAATCGCCCGCAAACGTGAAGTGAAAAGATGATAGTATCAGATATCGGTTTCAATTTACCATTTGTAGTGTCTAGCTGTGATGATAAAACATTGATGTTATCCCTCTAATTTAATATTAAGACCCTAGATTAAGTCGACTTGATAGAGATTTACAGAAAAATGTAAACACAGGAGAGGAAGGCAAACTGAAGGATGGTAAAACTGATAGGTGAAGATGAATATGTTAAATCAATGTTGGTGAGTGCAACGCACAGCAATCACTTTCTCTTTTCAAATCAGTCTTAGTTTGGTTGGTAAACAATGTGAGTGTTGCAATGAGTGAATACTGTGACATTAAAGATTCTTTCCTTTAGGTCTCAATTGCTGATTATGCGCCAGCAGTTGCTCCCATGATACCATCAATTGTAATCCACTGTGTCAATGAAGTAGAATCTCGAGGTCTCAATGAAGTTGGAATCTACAGTGTTACTGTTTCAGAAGAAGATGTTAAATTTTTGAAGGTAGGTATTCAAGGAATCCCTTGGGAAATCTAATATTGTGATCAAAAAGTAATGAAATTGGTTTTTACCTGATGCTCCCATTTGCTTAAGGGGTACCCAAACTTCAAAATATGATATCACCTTTCCGACACTGTCATAAGCAGTCTCCATTGAGGTATAAAAGGGAGTCTTTGTATTGTCATGAAGTTTGAGCCCATCAGTCTGGGCGAAAAAATAATTTAAAAAAATTTAATTTCAGGCACTGGCTCTTGTGCAATGTCTTTATTTTCCATTCAGTTGTCAATGATTTAAAGGATAGCATTTAATGAAGATGTGGATGCATAATTTGCTCCATTTTTTAATATTATCTATCCAACTTTATCTTCCAATCTATTTATCCAACTTTATCTTCCCATGTCATGCAAATGTAATGCATAATTAATAGTGCTCTTGATACTGAAATCATTACGTACTCTTTTAGCATACATTTGAGGGAAATTTCATGACTGCTGAATAAGACATAGCATTGTAGATATGACATCTGCTTCTCCAAAAGCTACTTTTACTTCAGTTGTGTTTCATGGACGAGATTCTCAAACATACACTATGAAGCCAAAGCTTTACGTGCCCTTATTAATCTTTTTATTACTAATAACTTTTCATTTCCTGCAGGAGAAATTCCTGGAAGGCAAAGGGGCCCCTAATCTCCATGGATATGATATTCATGTGGTGTGTGGTGTCTTGAAAGACTTTCTCCGCAGCCTGACTGAGCCTATCATATCTTTCTCTTTGTGGGATGACTTTGGTAAGGCAGCAGAATCAACTGACGCTTTAGATTCGGTTGCTTTGCTGTACCACCTCATTTCGGAGTTGCCGAGACCCAATCGAGATACTCTGGCATACTTAATTATTCACTTGCAGAAGTAAGTTTGTTTTAAATAGCTGAATGTAAAGTTTTAATTGTTAAGGAAATTGGCTAGTATAATTTGCATCGGGCATTACATATCAATTTTTTGTTGGGGTTTAATTAATGATAAATTCTAAAGATCAGGTTGGAAATGTATGGTGATCATTTGATTGATATAAAATTCCAGCCTATTATGTGTGCCATTGCATTTTCTTAATTCATAAATTTACTAAAGTGTGAATCGGCTGGCTCATTGTTTTAGATCAATGATATTAAATGTAAATAATATCTTTCATTTGGCAGATTCGCTACAGTACCTATTCCATTGGTCCAAAGTTTTGGGCTATCTGTGAGGGGCAAGAATATTGGCCAACACTTACCACATTTTTCAAAGCCATGCAAATTTTTACTGTCATAGACTTTTGAATTTAAGCATGAAAGTAGTATTTAAATGTGATGCAAAGTTTATGAAAAGTGGAATTCCCTATTTGGTATACCAGCATGCATATGCATACATAACTTATCTTTACCTCCAGTGTCCGCAACTCTGGCTGTTCATTTGCAATCTCGCGTTCATTTTGATTTCGTGTTCATTTGAACATTTGCATTCGATGAACAGGATGTGATGGTTCAGGTTCGCGGTCAATTTACGGGTCAGTTATCTGTTCGTAATTTATGCTATGGTTCAAAGTTAATTTAAACGTTAGGTTAAAACTTTATTTTGATTAGTTATATTAATGCAAAAATTTATTTCAGCAAACAGAAAAATATTTTAACAGAGAAATATTTTGCAATTAAATTATTCGTAATAGAATTAACTTTTAACTGGGTTAATCTGTATTTTACCCTGCGTCGCTTTAAGAGGTCTGAACTGATGATTTTGGGAAACAAAAATTTGGCTTCAACTTTCCTCAAATTACTTGTTTGTAGTGTAATTAGACATCGAAGGGGAAGAACTTGGTACTCTTCCGGAGAAAGTCTATGGAGGCATATATCCATCATTTTCAAAGGAATAAGAACAATACGATACCAATGGTAATTTTATTTGATGACATTAGGTTTTTCACATCGCAACATTTTATGTATTTTATTGTGACCACTTACCTTAATTGCACATAAATACACCACAAAGTGTTTACTTTTTCTTTGCTTTCCACGTTTAATATTTAAATATGTTACTGAATTCCATGTGTGTAACATATTTTACTATTTTTTTACATTATACCAAAAGTACTAATTTAACAATGAAACTGTTAATTTATCACTGTCTTACACATGCTATTATTGACAGTTAATTGCATCGTAAGAGTGGATAGATATTTGAGACAGGCTGTAACAAGGAGAAAAAAATTGATTTCTTACAGAGAAGTCTAAGATATCAACAGATTTAGGCATTACTTGGTGGAACGATGAGATATTCATGGTTAAATAAAAACACAGTACTATTCCACAACCTTATATTTTTGCAGTCTACTAGTTTCAACGTTACAACGTCATTATCAAGACTAACTGAGAAAAGCATACAACATCCAGCCTTATTTATCCAACAATAGTGTGAGGGAAGGAGGAGGGGGGGGAACTAAATGAGGAGGAGCATTGAGCATTGTTGGTTGGGCATTGTTGGTTGGATAGGAGGTTCAAAGCACAAAGTATAAAAGTTTGGGGAGGTGGGATGGGGGCAGGCAGATAAAAGTCAGGTGGTAACGAGGTTAATGAGAAGGGGAGGAGGAAAGATTGTCAAGGAAGAAGTCAGATTTTAAAACAGTAGATAAAAAGTTAGAACATTTGAATACAGTCATATCATTAAAAATTTCGATGTTGCGTGCAAGAGTGCATTTGGTGATTTCTAAAATTTCTAAAATATCCAGTTTTACACTTTTGTCATGTACATGTAAAATATTAATATTAAAATCACTGTTGTGGCCGGATTCGGACAGGTGTTTAGAAAAGTGGGAAATGGAGTCTTTCAAACGAGCACTTCTTTTATGTTCATCGACACGAGTTTTAAACTTGCGGCCCGTTTGACCAACGTACACACCGTCACCTCCTTCCTTGGGCTACTCAATTCCCTCCACCGATCCATCAATTTTACAACTGAACTTGGAGGTGACTCAATCCACTTCCTAGATCTTACGATTTCCCTCAAAGAAGGCAAACATGACTTCTCAATCTACCGGAAAAGTACCTTTACGGATGTACTTATCCCCGCAGACTCAAACCATCCTTACTCCCACAAGATTGCAGGCATTAACTCTATGCTAAACAGACTCCTTTGTATACCAATGACTGCTTCAAGTTTCAACCAGGAACTTGATGTTATTAAATCGATATGTTCTAATAACGGCTATCATTATGACCTCATCCGTAAATTACTGGCCAAAAAAACCCGAATAAGAGTATCGCCCACCCTAACCAGTTTGCTGCCGGTCCCCAAAACAGAACCCAAACGGTGGTGCAAATTACCTTTCCTTGGCCCCCTGTCTTACAGTGTTCACAACCTCATACCCAAAGACAAATACAGAGTGTGTTTTTACTCCCCGACCTCCCTTGGTAAAGTGATTTTTAACTCCAAGGACAAAGTGAATCCTGAAGACAAAAGTGGTGTCTATGCCCTGACATGCGACGAGTGCAACGGTGTGTACGTTGGTCAAACGGGCCGCAAGTTTAAAACTCGCAAGTTTAAAATTCCACACTAAGCTTTCATTTACTCTAAACGTCCGATAAACAGTATTTTCTACCTGAATGACCGTGACTGTTCGCCATGACCAGATATTTTGAACTGTTCTTTTTACTGAACAGGTTCAAAGAGAACGGTTCATCAAAATGAACAGTTAAACCCACGTATAGCTGGTTGCATCATCATTTGGGTAGTCATCACTTCGAAATGCTATGTTCCTAGATGTAACATTTTTTTAAGTTATAGTTTTCTCCTCTATGGTATTTAAATTCCCTATGGTTGCCCTTCACTGTCAGATTTCTTTATAATTATCCTTTTAATTCCCTTTAAATTAGTGTACCTGTACACCCAGTGAGAAATGGATCATCGAATCTACGTCGAATCTTCGTCGATTCGACGACTATGGATCGATATGTGGTCGATGTCGATTTTATTTGTTCAATCGATGATTTTTCGACGTGGTATTCTCATTGGTCAGCGGGGTCAGCGTGTTGATTGGCTGAGGGGGGACAAAGTGATGTTGTGATAAAGTCTTAAAATTAACGGTGAGACTATTAAAATATATGTGACACAAATAATAAAGCTAAAATTAAATAATTATTTCATTAATTCATACACATTAGTCTTAATCTCGGAGAACAATCTTTGATTCCTTTTCATTCTGTAACTTTACGGGAAGTGCATGACGTTGAAGCTTGAAGGCAGTCTCCAACAATCTCTACCGGTCTCTACTAATTTTTGGACTCTGTCGATCTGATAAGCCGGTTGAACCGTGGGAAACCTGTGTCGGTTGCTGTCGGTGTTTCGTTTCGTGTCATTTCGTTACCTTTAGCCTCTCGTCATAGATATCTACATCTCACATTTTTTCTCAAGGGTTTCTGATTATGTATTATTGAAGATAAATACGAATGATATTACAATTCACCATAATAAATTTGAAACAGTCTAATTATTTCAGCCTTCATTTGTTAAGACAATGCGTGCTCGAGTGAAATCCGTCGTTGGGGCAGCAATAGATGCTCTTCATTTGCCGTAAAGATTTATATTTCCGTAATTATTATTAGGAATCACAGGTAAGCAGACGGTATCACGTCGACATAGAAAACACGTCGATGACATCGAAAACACGTCGATTTTCGGACCATATAGACATCGATCGATGTCTTGGCTTCGACGTTTTATCGATGACTACTTCGACGTCGAATCGACGGCGATTCGATAACTCATTTCTCACTGGGACAGGCACACCAGGCACCTAATTTATAACACATCCCCCAATATTTCACCTAATTTCTAATATTTTTCCCTAATTTCTGTATCATGAGGCTATTGTAAAAAAGAAGTCCAATTGGTTGAGCGTTTACTTGTGTTATCATATGAGATGATTTTATGGATGTAATCTTTGCAGCCTGCAAATGATAGCTGTTATCCATTATATGTGCTTCTTATTTCAGGGTTGCCTCATGCAGGGAGTGCAAAATGCCTGCAAAAAATTTAGTGGAAGAGTTTGAGCCCACAATTTTTGGATGTACATATAGTAACATATCCCCTGAAGAAATAAATAATGACATAAGAGTGCATCATAAGGTATGTCATCACTCTTGCCACTTAAAGTCATGTTTGTTTAAAGTATTTTCACCTTTTATTGAACTTTCCTTGAAATCAGAGGTGATCAACTCTGTTCTTTTATTGTAATAGGGCAATTTCATATTGTTTAGAAACGTGCGTATGGAGATTTTGATCAAATGCTGTGAATTTTATCTGCTGAGGACTTGCATTTTTGAAATTTTATAAGGGAAACTAATTTCGTGCAAGTGATTGCTTATTAAAGTCTAACTAATCACTTAACCATAATATATCATCCACTTTACAATATTTGAGTACTGCAGTTGACTTGATTCTTCATAATAATTTTTTTTGGAGAGTAAACTGTGACCTATACTATGGTGTGTAATGTTATGTATAATTTTTTAATGTTTCACTGTAATAATTATATTAAAAATGTTACAGGTCATAAAGGCCCTCATGAAGATTCCAACAGAGTACTGGTCATCTTTCATCAAGCCAGATAGTAATACCCTAAACACTCCTCAGTGCGAAATTCCTTATGGGACTCCATCAACTGAAAAGTGTGGAACTCCTGCGACTGTAATAAAAAACAGGGCATGGAATCAGAGAGGCTCTGGAAGACTTTTCTCGAGTTCAAATAGGTATGTGAATGTTAATAGTGGAGGATTTGTTTTCTTGCTTACTTGAACCTTGATGGAACCAATCACAACACATTGTTTCACTTAGAACAGCATCTCCATAAACTTTTTGGAGCTCACGATGCACTCCAGTGTCTCTCGTTTTCTTCGAGTAAAAGAAGAAAATCAACTCTCAAGGCCTGGTTACACGGTACATTAACACGTACAAGTTAATGTACGTTTGCGTGAAAGATTTTGGTGGAACGGAACATGTATGAATGCATGAACCAAATTAGAACAGGTTCTATTTTCTGTTCATGCATTTGCACGAGTTGGGTGGGTACACCGTACATTTTCTTGTTCATTCACGCATTCATACATTTAGACATTAACCCGTATGTGTTAATGTATTGTGTAACCAGGCCTTTACAGCATATTACGATTAATTGGTAAAAACTCAGACATATTCACGCAACAATTAGGATATGACGCTAAAACAAACTCATGACTGTCATCGGGCGGTTTCTTTACCAAATGTCTAAGCTTGATTCATGATGTTTCCAATATGTCAAAATTAACCAGCTATCACTGCTAGAGACATCTATTGACAAACAACAAGAAATTAGTTGCGCACCTTTAGTCTGTATACCATAGGGAGGTGCACAGGCCTGCTGGCTACCTGAGTCTGTCCCATAGTTTTTATGGTTGGTCCTTTCCTCCCCCCGGCGCTCGCAGCTTTCGGGCTGACTTAGGTACCTGGCAGAGCTATGCACCACCCTATGGTATACAGACTATAATAGTTAATTATGTAAAAATGATTAAATATGAGAATAATGAATAATGGAAAAAATTAATAATTAATAGTGTTACCAATGCATGAATTGCCTTGAGAAAAAATTTCCCTGGAGTGGGAATCGAACCACTGACACTTGGCTTTCCCTGCCACTGTGCATACCACTGGCAATTTTACCAAGGGTCATGGTACTAGATGTTAGGCCCTCGTTGTCCATCAACACCGAGGGAGAAAGGACTTCAAAGAAGCTACAAGCGGTCATGAGCCTCAAACCTGCGCTAAATCCATGCATGGAGGTGTGTGTGATATTTCAAAGCCTGCGTCGTGAACGTGTTCTTTGAAGTCCGCAGATTTAAGGACTGCAAGGGCCTAACATCGAGCACCATGAGCAAGTTTGGACTGGAAATCTTGGAAAAGTGGGGGAAATTGAAAATGGAGAGTTGCAATATATGCCTTGGGATAGAGTGGGCTGTTTGAGCAGGTTTTTCTGTATTTAAAAACAGATGAATATCAATTGACCTTGTGAGATATTTAATGGCTTTCAGTTGTTGTGCTATTTGTTTACCCTAATTTTTGTTTTCCTTATGTATTTTTCCTCTCCAATTTACAGATGGAAAGGGATGAGGTTTTTTGATTCTCCAACAGTGAAACATTCTTGTGATAATGCTTAGAGACAGAGGCATTGTATACTTCTATGGTGTGAATAACTAACAATAAGTCAAGTCTCCTTGGTGCCATAGTTGATTTTATTTTTTGTGCAGTAAGCTTGATTTGTGGCAGAAGTATACATACATATTCCAATGTGTCAAACTAATATTTGCCACTTGGTGTAGGTCATAAGGTTTTATCTTATTTATTATGATATTTTAAAAAAGTTTTTAATGTTCAGAATGTGCAAATACATATAATATAGTTTTTATTGCAATGCCATCTTGTCATTGAAGATATGATGTGTGTAAGATTTATTTCATTTATAAATATGTTTTTAAAATTATTGTTGTAAAAATGCAGAAATAATTAAATATATTATGAATTTTGTTTATATAAATAAAATATTCTTGAAGTCCAAAGACAATGAACATGGTAAATAAGTCCTCTAGTTTCAAAAAAATATGGGAATAGTGAAAAATTAAATGATCATTTATATTTAATAAATACATATAATTACTGTTAGTGGGTGTTAAAAATTCATTTGGGCATATCCTGAATATATTCCTCAGTCGAGTAATGCAATTTTGCCCGTAAAATTTGCTTAATCTAGATTTTGAACTGCTAGTACTACTGATGCATAGTTGGCAATTAGTTATATAAATGCAGTCGCGAGGTTAAACCTATCTGATAAGGGTAGCACAAGCAGAAGTAATTGAAATTTACTCTCGCCAGTGTTACTCCAGGGGTCATTGGCACACAAGTCTTTCCACCGTGACACATTTGTTGACCATGGGAAAGGGCTCACAACATTTAAAAAATACAAAAGGCCTATGTCTGCAATTCCCTGTCCCATTGTAATTTCACATAATCAAACAATTGTGTCCATTGCACCTTTGGTAGAAATTTAAAAAAGTATTTTTGGTGGTATGTTATCTTCAGATATATTTTCGTCCATGTGTAACAGGGTAGTTTCCATCATCAAAGAAAATGAAAGGCATTGATTGTGATTAGTTACACACCAGTAGTGTATTCATAATACATATACAAATTATTTGGTTTTAGAAATCCAAGTTTAGACGAATGGCAATGGTCAATTTTAACTGCATTTGAAAAAAGGCCAGATTGGCACCCATGCAATGCCACTCCACGTGACGTCACAGGGACGTAGCTTCTATATGAATAGTAAGGAGTTTTATATTGTCTGAGATTACCAATGCATGCATGAAAAGGGAAAAAAAAGGGATCAGGGAAAAATCTCTTAATAATCACCTATTAAAATTACCTATAGTCAGAAAGTTTCCTTTTTTTATAACGTATTAATAATCCTTATTTAAGTCAAGCGCTACCTGCTAGCAGGGTACTCTGCTACCTGATAGCAGCCTGCATCGCAGTGGCGCACATATTCTTGCCCCAAGGTCACCTCACTCGGTGGCAGCGGGAACCAGAATGACGTCACACTGGCTTTTCCCATCATTTATACCTACTTACAAGGAGACATCGCTAAAGTGATTTTCGGGATCTACATTCGGATGTTATTTTCTGAAACTATATAGGTAAGGTAGAAAAAGTGTCACGGCTTTCTTCCACATAGGCCCGGGTTCCAGAGATATTCGCCCTCTAATTCGCGTGATAAGGCACAATTTGGAGTTTTGTTTAAAATCCAAAAATTGATATTAAATTTAAAAAATCGTGAAGTAACTAAATAAAACAAATGGGTGATTTAAAAAATTAGAACAGAGAAAAACTATTTCCAACACTGGGACTTGGTACCTAGACACTTTATACAGGTTTAATGACTAGTGCCCTAGACCACACAACTATGGCCATGTTTGAGAGATGGAGATTACTCTATGGATGTGATGCTGCGCGAAATCTTTACAAGCGAGCATCTCTCGAACCCGGGCTTATGTGGAAGAAAGCCGTGACACTTTTTCTACCTTATCTATTTGTTAGCCATCGTGTTTTCGCTCTTTAAAATTTTCACTTTTCATTTTGTCGTGAAAAATAGATATTGTCATCTAAAAATCTAAAAGTGTGAAATGCGTACTCCAGGAGTATCAATCTTTCGATTAAGGCAATAAAAATATAGTAGGAAACCACCCTATTGTGGAGAGCACCT
Organism: Ischnura elegans; assembly: GCF_921293095.1. Taxonomy (NCBI): domain Eukaryota; kingdom Metazoa; phylum Arthropoda; class Insecta; order Odonata; family Coenagrionidae; genus Ischnura; species Ischnura elegans. The sequence goes on along the minus strand of NC_060254.1, from coordinate 29,931,056 downwards.
ATTATTTTTTTATAGATCATGATTACAGTCTTATTTATATGTATATGTGTTAGTTTTAGGGCCAGTGCACCTTAAATACCAGTTATCTGACATAATATTACATTTAGAATGAAGAAATGAGCTTTTGAGGAGGAAAGGTTTTTAAACGCTAACAAAAGTGGCCACTGAAAAACCTGGAAAGCCAATGAATTTCGTTTTGCACAAAAAGTGATAGCGCATCAGGAAAAATACCTAATAAGTCGCCACAAATCATTTATTAAAGCCAATTAGTGATATTTTCTGTCTTTTTGGATTACAAAAGTGTAACTTTATTATTTGAGCATCCTGTACTTTTCCACTAACCATTTGAAACTGTAACGGCAGCGCTAATTATCATTTATGAGTAGCACTTGTCACAATTCCTACCCTTTCCTTTTTGTTACTATTTGAGTGTATTTGGTATAAACGTAATTGTTTCATGTGTGCGTGTGAATAGCATTTTTTTTTAAAATACCGCGCAAACAAGGTGAATCACGACCCGACAGAGCGCGCTAGTGGAACCACTGCCCTCCCCTCCCTTCCCCTCTCACGAGACAGTCAGTGATGGAACACTCAACATCGGAGAGAGACAGCCAGTCATTGAACCACTCAACACCGGAGAGAAACGGTGGAGAGGACGGTCGAGCATTCATTGAACCACCCAACATCGGAGGAGTCGGTGGAGAGGACTGTCGAGATTGATCGAGCCACCAACGTTGGAGAGAGTCGGTGGAGCATTTGAGCCACAGGCTGCTGGAGAGAGAAAGCACCTTGGCAACTCCCCAGTCGTCGGCTTGGAAAATGCAACGAGGAACCATCACGAGCGCATGAGAAGTCTACTCGGCCACGTCACCACCTCGTGTTCCCGAATAAGGTGCAGTAATCAACCGTGTCCCCACCACTGTCCCCGGTCGAAGCAGCGTCGAGAACGTTTCTCCCTCCTACCCCCTCTTTTCCCATTGCAAGGAAGCGCTGGAACAATTAGTGAATCTTGAATCTCAAAAGTGCAGCAGAGGACTTTTTTAAACCCTGCGAAAAGATTTAAATGCAGTTCATTTCAAGTTTACTTTTATGTTATCAAGTTGATTTTTGGTTTCTTTGTATTTTGTATTTGATCCTTGACAATCCGGCCCTACTAACATTTTTCAAGTGCTACTCCCCATATTTTTGTATGTTAAATTTAATTATTGCGATCTTTGTCAATAAATGCATATTCTTGTGTTCGCAACCCAGGAATACGTGTGGTCTTTCACCCTCAACCTCCCCTTCCAATTATCCCGTACGTTTCGCATTCCCAAAATTACTCGTTTTTTACGTCGCCCCCGCTCTGAGGTGTTTCTTGCTCTATTTTATAACGGACGCAAAACCCGTTCGTCACAGGGAGCAATTATTCTTTTGTAAGAAATTTAAGATTTTTCGATGGAAGGAGCATATGAGAGTATAGTCAGTGCTGTTGTTGGGAGAACAAAACTTTATTATTCCGACCCTGGGTTTCAACTACAAGATAGTCACTATCAAGGTGATCAAATCAATACCTCCTCTGCAAAAATGCTCATTAATCACCCACGCAATCAAATCCGCTCATCTAGTAGTCCAACAGTACGAATCCGCTCAGGTGGCAGTGTACGGAGCATAAATGCTCATCTCCTATTCTCAAAGCTTGGAGGTGAGTGTATATGCTCCGAACAATGCCAGCTTAGCGGATTCGTATTGTTGGACTACTAGATGAGCAGATTTGATTCGGTGGGCGATTATTGAGCGTTTTTGCAGTGCAGGTAACAAAATGGTTCACTGTTATGCCCTAGGAAGGGAGCAATTCACTCCAGTATGCCCTCCTGACCTTATCTTTCTCCCCTCCCCTATGATGCAGTACCTTAATATTGCTCCTCCTCCCTCTAATTTCGAACCAGTCATGCACTCCTTGCCATTTGACCTCTTCATTTCCTCTTTCTTGCCTCCCTTTACACCCTGTGTAGCTTAGCATAGCTTAATAGCTTCCTGACGACTCATCAATTGTGTAATTCTAAGTGCCTTAATGGCGTAAAATATGATTTCTAGTGATACAAATGTTCACATTTTCCCTAGAGGGGGTTCCTCCCCCCCTTACCCCCCCGGGTCGTGCCCCCTCCAACACATCGTTCTGCCTACGCTCCTGATGATTAAACATTTCAGCACCAAGCAAACGAAATTCATTTCTTGTGTAATGAAATTAATGGTTTTCCGATTAGTAGTAATTGAAATAAAAATTAAATACTAGTATAGGCAACCCGCACACAACCCAAGCACCCCCTTTCCCATAGAAAATTTCTGGGTAAGTACCTGGACACTGGAATCCACTCCTGCAGTATTGTTACAGGAGAATGATACACATGTACGAGGTGAATTCAGAAAATAACGGGAACTAAAATTTTAAATTTCTCGCCAGTTTGGAGATTTCAATAGGGTAGTTTCCATCATCAAGGAAAACGAACGGCATTGATTGCGATTCGTAACCCACCAGTAGTGTATTCATAATATACATATTATTTGGTTTCAGAAATCACAGTTTAGACGAATGTTAATGGTCAGTTTGAACCTCATTTGAAAAAGGCCAGATTAGCGCCCAAGTGATGCCTCTCCATGCGGCATCACAGGGACCTTATAGTTTCTTTACGAGTAGATAGGAGTTTTACATCGTCTGAGATTACCAATGCATGCATGAGTCACAGAGCTCAGGGAAACGTCTCTAAATAATCACCTATTAAAATTGTCCATGGTCGGAAAGTTTCCTTCGTTTGATTGGGTAATAAAAATCCTTATTTAAGCCAAGCGCTACCTGCTGGCTGGGTACTTTGCTACCTGCTTGCAGCCTGCATCGTAGCGGCGCTCAAAGCCTCGCCCTAAGGTCACCTCACACGACGGCAGCGGGAACCAGAGTGACATCACACTGGCTCTTCCCAGCACTCATACTTAGCCGTCGTATTTTATCGCGCTTTTAAATTTTCACTTTTCATTTAATCGCGAAAAATACATGTCATTTAAAAATCTGAAAGCGTGAAATGCGTACCCCAGGAGTAATAATCTTTCGATTTAGGCAATTAAAAAAATAGGAAACTACCCTATTATCAATTTTTTTTGTTTTGGTCATTGCTTATTTTCGGTTAGAACGCGTCAGAACGCCGATCCGGCACCTCTCGAGGGAAAATTGGGTGTTAAAATTCGGCGGTGCGAGGTGAGTAAGTTTATGATGAAGACAACATTTTTCTTTACTTAAGTTAGATTCTAGACAGTTTTTTTATCGAATGGCTGAAGTAAAGTTGATACCATATGCCTTCAATTGTGAGTACCGTATAAAAAAAGGTTTTATAAAGTTCTAGACATAGCTAAGCCTCTTCCAAAGATCGAGTTTGAGAAGTGTTTAGAGGAATTGGAGATGCCCAGCCCCATGAGTCATGTGTGGATGAAATGCGTGGGTATAGCTTCTGGATGGCGATATTTGGTGGCATTGTTTAACAGGAAACATAATCACAGAAACCCTGATATTGTTTGTTCCACTATTTTTTATGATCTGCAAGGGTTTCGACTATGGGAATTATATAGTCTATAGTGTCGAAGCCTGGGTCACACCATTAAAAAATTGTGGAATATATCATATTAGTGTATGCCAGTTGCGGAACTATGGGTGGGATCATGGCGCAGCGAGGGGGGGGGCCTAAAAATGATTAAAAAAACCCCAGTCCTCAGAGAAATGTTTTAAAATTTTAATCCATTTTACTTAATTGGGTGCATATTATTAATAGAATAGTGTAAGGATTAATAAAATATCCCTCAGAAAGCCGTAAAACTCACCATTATGAACTTATTTATTTTAAAATTCTGAAATTTATTTATCTCGCACCTGCCGCTTACCCTGGTGGGTATTCCATACCCCACACACCCCAGTATTACTTGCAAGTATTAGAGTAAAGCCCTACTCCCCCCAGCCTTAATTCCTAGCTGCGCCCCTGGGTGGGATGAGGGGATAGATCCATCCAAAAGCCTAATAGAATGAGAAGAAAATTTGATATCATACTAATGTTTTCCCTTTTGCGATGATTTCCCGCAGAATTACGAGTGAAATCCAAATTTGAAGTGCCAAAATGATGTAAAATGTGTTACCAGTCATTAATTTTTGCAAATCTTACCCCCGTTGCCTGTGATGGGGGTGTCGTCGCCCACAGTGGCGCAGCGAGGGGAGTTAGGGGGATAAATCCTCCCTCCCCAGAGCTTGGAAATTATTTTAAGTTTAATCCATTTTACATTCGATTAAAAATTCTTATAGAATAATGTAAGTATTCATAAAATATCCCTCGTAAAGCCGTAAAATTACCATTTAGAACCATTTACCTGAAAAATTTTATGGGGGAGGGTCCCTGCACATACTCCCTCCAGTCTCCCCTGTAATAGTTGTGTCTGTGGTCCCCAGACCTCAGCCCCACCCCAAAGCAACCTACGTAGGCCATAGAGTGTATCTGTGATTGCGTTTAATGGGAACTATTTTGAAGATGCAAACCTATTAATAACGAGCGTGATGCACCCGCTCCCAGCGGGCTTCCCCCGCTCTTTTCAATGCAGGTCCACAGAGGGATAGGCGCGTTTCTAATTTTAAAATGTAGAAAAAAAAAAGGCGGAGTCTTATTTACATCACATACGAATTGAGGTCAGAGGACCTCTTTAAACACAACATTGGAAGTAATTACACTATCCTCTGTTAATACTTTTTTAGCGTTTTCCTTAATATTTACAAAAATATTTTGAAAAGATCTTACCCTAGAGAATGCTACATAAAGTTGGCCATGAGAGAATACAGGGTCAGGCAGGAATAAGCCAGCTCTTTGCAAAGTCTGACCCTGGGCCTTGTTAATAGTCATCGCATAGGAAACCTCAGTGGGAAATTGTCTGCGAGTCAAATTAAAAGGCATGGTGGGACCCGACGGCGTTAACTGTATTCTTGGGATGAGGACAATCTTGCCGGAATCGATTTTTTTAATCGATTATTTTTTTTTTAATCTTTAAAAACCAATTTTTGGAAACAATAGCAATATTTAGGAAGTAAGATATGCCGTCGCATGTTCTCCGATAAATTCTGTGCATTTTGGTACCTCATTTGTAGAGTTTGGTTGCGTATAAGTAGAGAAAAAGGTATCTATACAGTAGAAATAATATAGAGGACTGTTTTTATGAAAAAAAAACTCGAAGTCCCGTCATCTTCTGAACACACCTCGTATAGCGATCAGCATTCCATTATTTTGAGTGTTGTGATCAAGATAAATATTAATGGTTTCTATGAGTCAATCTATGTGACACGCCCACCCGCAGCTGTACCAAATATTTGACCGGGTGCGAGAGACCTTGTGGAAAGCTATGAAGGCTGGAGTGTACGTCCTCCCACGCATCGTCTTATCCGCAGCCTCCAAAGAGGAAGCCTGTTATCTGGTTTCCGCGTCGGGAAAAGTCAGTTCTCCTCCTTCGCCTTCCTACCCCGCCCACCAAATCCGCGAGGCGAACCCTCATTAGTCTGACCTCCGCGGCCTCTGCTGGCGCTTCTGTCAAAAAAACCTTTTGTGCGCGGCCGAAGCTGTAGCTGCCGAGTGGTGGGAGATTGTTGTCGGTCGACTCTCTTCCTACTGCGGACAGTGTTTTGGTTCTCAAGTCGTGCTGAGGAGAGATTCTTTCGCAGTTACGCGATCTAATATCCGAGTGAGGCGATTGATTATTGGAACTGGGAGAACTTATTGATATTTTTTTTCTACCGATCTCAGTGTGCGGCTTGGTTTGATGTATTTTGTTTCGAGACGTTTTCCTGCCGATGGGCGAAGTTGCACCTATTTTTTATGCTCCTAATTTCAAGGATTGTCTTGTTAGGAGTTCACTATCATCGCTGAAGGAGTATCGTATCATCGTGTTCCTGTTCTTGTGTGAGGTAGAATTCCTGTAAGGGTCTTGTTTTCTTACGCTGATGGACCCGTAAGTGCGACAGTTGTGACAGTGTCATAAGGGGAGGTTACCTATCCTGCATTCGAAATCTTTCGTTCCGAGTGTCACGCGATTTTATTCAATCACTTTTCTTCCGTCAGTGGGTATAATTTTGCTTCTTTTCGCGTCGTTATTTCGTGAGGCCATTAGTTTTTGTAATTATATAAATTTACGAACTTTTTCCCATCGATTATTGTTGACGGCAAAGTGTCGCTTCATTTTCTGGGCTTAAGTTTCAGGGAATGCTTATGGTAGTCGTCTGAATATTCTGGTGTGAAGTAAAATTTTATGTGAGTCCCGTCTTACTTTCTATCGATCCGGTAGTTGGAGGGCTCTTGTCATCTAGAAAGCGATTTTGAGTGTTACCAGTGTTAAGCGATTTTTCAGTAGTTATTCTGGTCGGCGGATAGTGTTTTGCTCAATAGTTACCGTTAAATTCCTCCTGGTCCTGAGTGAGATGCACTTTTTTGGTGTCTCTCACATTCTAATTTTGCCTGACCCTTTTGGGGAGACAGATCTTGTCATTATTAAAATAGTGACATCCTTTGTGGACCAGTCATTAGCCAGTCAGGAGATTCCTCCTCTGTAATTCTCGGCACGCGAATTTAGATGTGATCATGTGAGGTTTACCACTCCCTTCGGCTAATGAGAATTGCACTTATTTTATGATTTCCGCCATTCTCAATATGGTGGAGGGATTTGAATTACGAAGTTGTGATTGAAATTGACATTTATAGTAGCCGGCTGACGTGGTTAATACCGAGTCTTTCATTGACTCCAATAAAAAAATTACTCTTTACGGCAACTCTAACATGCGTATTTCACCACATTTTCCAGTGAACGAGATTTTACAGAGTGACTATGTCCTGAGTAAACTGTTTTTCTTTCATGGCTGGTAATAAGAGTAACTGTATGGGAGGCGTGGTTAGGTATTTTTCGCCGAATGCCTTGGACATTTGAAGAAATTATTTTGTAAAAATATTGTGGTTCGGCGCTCCATGTACAATACTCGGAGGAGCGTATCATTCCAATTATTTTAACCTGCTCCTGCCGGGTAGCACGATGTCAGAAGATTCTTCTAATTTTCTCTAAGTTATCGGAACTTCCACCCTGGGAAACGCCTGGTTATCTTCATTATCAGTTGTTTTTCTTTCAACCATTTTTCTATTTCTCTCTGTGAGCAGTCTGAAAAAAATCCTCGTGATCCAGTTCGATCTGTTTGACTTCTATTGAAGATGGCGGGATCTATCTCAGGTAAACTATATATTATGGCATTAAGTTTGAACTGTTTTTGAAAATTTTAATGTCACATTTCGAACTGCTTTGCTCTGGCATTGAACCCAAATTTAATTGAGGTAGCCACTCTTATCAAAGAGATTCTAAATCATTTTCATTTAAATTTTGTGCAATTGATGCTTACTTAAAAACTGTATTTGCAATTAATTTTGGCTCTTGATTTGTTCGTTACAGGCAATAAAAAATAATTTTCAACTAATTTTTGACTAAAAAAATGATGCAAAAGTTTCCTCGCTGATAGGATTTTATTCAAAATATTTTTTTATCGTTTTAATCCACAAATAATTGCAAATGAATGGCAGACTAGGTAGCCCGTGCCAAAATTACGCTCTTTCCCGCTATTCAGGGAATAAGTATACCGTAAGTGGTTGAAAATATTTCCTTCCTTAATCAAAGCCTTCTCAAATCTTAAAAAATAAAGGAATATCTAATGTCATAGAATACTCAATAAGTTACAGTAAGGCCCCTCATCAAGTATTATTCTAGGAATTTATTCTTGGAAAAATATTTGACGATACGATCGTGCTTTACACACAAATTCATAATCTCTAATTCTTAAAACAATTTCATAATAAACTGTCACTCTTATCATAGAGTAAGTATATTCTTATATTAAGAGAGTAGTAGAGAGACTAATAGAGTAAGTATATTCTTATATATACTTACTCTATGATCTAATTCATTGCAATTTTATACCATTCACCAACGTACAATCATTTAATTATCATTTTCTGTTGACAATCCCCGTTGATAACTATTCTTGAATATCAGTGCGGTGTTTCTATTTATTCGTGATACTCGTTATCTTTTGAGTTCTTTTAAGTTAAGTTGCTTTAAGTTCTTTATCTTTAAGTTCTTCTTCTCGATGTCAATTTTTGAGAACGTTTTACATTCTTCATATTTCTTAGATTTTATTTTTAATATTTTTGCGTGCTTAATTACGTTTCTTTGCTTTAGTTGTGGTTTTAAAGGGTTTTAATAATTTTTTAAGTAAAAAAAAAAAAAAAAAATTAATTATAATTAGAATAAAAAGTGGTTGAAGTCGATATACCACGAATGAATAATCGACATAGAAAAATCGAAAATTTTAAGTGAAATTAATGGGTAAATAGTGAGCTTTGAGATTGAGATTGTATTTTTTGTCAAGCTTTCGAGACATTCGAATGCATGTCAAGCTTTTACAATTAACTGTGCCTAACTCTGCTTAGAAAAAAAGACTAGTACCCCTTGGCTTCTCACCCCCCCCCCATATATAGTAAATCTATCAATAGCAACTCACAACTTCTTAAAATTTCTGAATATTTCTTCAGTATACTATGGGACAATACTACTGCAGAAAGGGTATATTCTCTAATTTTATCTCAATGGACTGCTGAGAGAAGTAAATGGAACATTGCCTCAGTAAAAATTTATAAAAAGCGTTCAATTGAAAATGCAAAAATTGCTTTAAAATTATAGTAACAGAAAAATATACAAAACCACAGAGCTAATTAATTTTTATTGTTATTTATAATTGAATTGTCGTTTTTTTTTTCAATTTTTCTACTTTTTCTCTGGCATCTGGTCACCCTAGGTAACCCCCCCCACTTCAAATCCTGGCTACGCCACTGGGTTCAGGAGATTTTTTTCAATGTGCAACCCCTGAATTTTATATGCGATCTTAGATGCATCCCCTCCAGGGATGAATTCAGCTTCAAATTCGGAGGGAGAGAGGGGGTAATGCTCTGGGTCCAGTGAGTACGGAATACCCCCACGGGAGAGCTGATAGATTAGAGCTTATTTTATTTTTGAGCTTGTTTTTCACTGAAGGGATAGTCTACTCTATGACAAATACTACCAGGGATGCCGACTTACAAAAAATGTTGGGGGGCCTAAACCTGGGTCTTGCCCTGGGAAATTTTATAAGTAGTGAGTTTGAAGTTTTTTAAGCATTTTAGAAGAGTCATATGAGCAACATTAGAACCCTGTTAACTCGAATCTCGACATCTGGACACTGGGGAAAATCGACAAGCCTGACACATTTTTTCCTCACACCCATAACGAATTTTGGCGGGCTCGGGCCCCCTCAGGCCCTATGGAGTCGGCGCCACTGAATACAACTCAAATTTCACTCAAGTTTGGGACTTGTAGACATGCCTTTAAATATACACTCTCTTTGCTTCTACACAAGAATACAAAAAATATTAAAGTAATAGAAATTGATTTTGATAAGATTTGGGGGGAGGGTAGTCATTACCCCTGTAAATCCCCCCTCAATCCTTCAATGATGCCCAGGAGCCCGGTCAAGCCAGGTCGGCTGGTCGGCGATCGCCGAGGGCCCCGAGCTTAGGGGGGGCCCAGAGTCCTCTGGATCGCCGATAATGTCATACTGCATAACCCTCATAACGCTATGAGGGTTTTGTGTAGAGAACTGCCATTAAGAGGATTCTGGGGGCCCCACACAACGCTCGCGTATATCATGAACTGGCCGGCATGCGCTGGGGCGCTGATCGCGTCTCTTCTCCCTCTCCTGTCCCACGCTTAGGCTAAATACGACTACGAGTTCGTGTGAATCTCCCTCGTGAGATGAGACCACGGTGGCAACCTCAAGTGCAACCGTGCATTTGTCAGTATATTTTGGGGACCACTACGGATCATGTGACATTCCATTTTTTCCCTTGTCCGCTCTTCAAAAGCCTCTTGTTCCGTAGCGAAACCCGATATCCCCGCAGGTGTTTCTGGGTAGTCGATACCCCAATTTATTCATCGAGAAAAAATATCAGATTACTGTCTGGGGATAGGTACACATTCCACTGGTATGATTTTTTGACTAAGGGGTATCTATTACCGTGGGAATCAGTGCCAAGTAGTTCTCCCAGGACTGAGAGTAGGGAAGGAAGCGTTTTTGGGGTTGTTGGAGTTGGGAAGTTGCGCGCGCAGAGCACAAATATTCTCAAGTTTTCCTCACATAGATCGCGAAATCCTTAGCGATACTTAGTTCACCTTAGTAGTTCAGCGAATGCTAGTTTCGTTAGTGAGAGATTTTCATCCTCTTTGAAATGTTAATGTGAAACGTGTTTACAGAAAAGGTGCGCAGGTAAGCAATGAGAGCACGGCGAGTAGACTTGTAGGTGAGGGGGGGAGAAATTCGCGGCGAAGCGGGGTTGCGCCGCTACCCCGGCCACCGTGGCGTGGCAATCGCTTGACGTCAGGATAACAGCCAATCGGAATTGACTGCCAATGTCGTCTGCATATATTGCTGTATTTACGTATTACTTATTTTTTTTCTTATTTCCTTTAACCAGCGCGAATTTAGGGACAGGATTTTGTAGGGATCTTATAAGGATAGGGGTATTACTGCTTCAAATAAGTTAAAAATCCGATTACGCTTCAAAAGCCTTTATTTTGAGCTGGTGTCTGTACATGAAAAATCGTTATTACAACAGAAATTATTCTTTAACAAGCAGGACAGGAGTCCACAAAATTCACACGTAAAGCGGATAAGGATTAGTTAGTAAGAATTAATTGGAACGAAACTCCCACGTACCACTCGTACGTTCTACCAGTCTAAACTAACATTGTAAAAAGTTAGGAAAGCTCAAATCAATAAACATGGGTTACAACCAACACACATTAAAATAATATTTATACATTGAAAATGTAGTCATTATATTAACAAATAAGGTTCGATCATAACAATTAATGTACAAAATTGTATTGTAAATATCAGGCTATATACCGTAATGTGTACTACAGTATAATGTCCTACGTTTGATGCAATATAATTAAATTAGAAGTTGAAACGAAAACCAAATACTGTTTCACAAACTTTTTATTTGCCATCAAGACAAATTGTCTTGGTAATGATGTTGAAACTAGTTGATAGCATTAGTAAAATAAGACATTGCAGTATTTCCACTGAGTTTTATTATGACACTACGTGTTCCGTCGTTACAAACAACGTTATCAAGTATGGCCAAGCAACACCTGATAATGTTGTTTGTAATGACGAAATGTTAGTGTCATAATAAAAGTCAGTGGAAATATTGCAATGTCTTATTTTACTAATATTAAAACTTCCACCATATCGTGCCCAACATCATACAAGATAGTTGATACCAAATAAAAAGTTTTTGGAACAGTACTTGGTTTTTGTTTCACCATGAATATTTCATCATTCTACTAAGTAACGCCCAAATCAGTTGAGTTTAAATGAGAAGGCTTCAGACATATTGGTAAGGGTGGAAATCAAATTGGAAATGGGAAGAATTCACTCAGGCAGATGATTCTCGGTAGCCTACTGAACCCGGTCGGCTACAGATGATGTTCGGTTGTCAACCAAATCAGGATTGTTACTGACGATTTTTAGTTGCCTACCTACCAAACATAGTAGGATGTTTCAAAAAGCATATAGCCTACTGTAACCGGTTGGAAAAATTTTCAGCTGCAGTTATCCATTCATATCTCAAAGTGCATTCGTATCAATGAAAAGTAACAAAGTGAATCTTTCCTATTTCCAATTTGGTTTCCACACACACTATTATGGCTGAATCTCTCAAATGTACTTATCATACATCAAACTTAGGAGATTATACTGCACTGTACAGTGTAGAGTACGATGAACAGAAAACCACTACTAATCCATGGTATCTCATTCCAGTTTTTAATCCATATTGCACAAAATTAGTAATCAAATCAAAATTTCTAAACACAGGAGAAATTACTGTAGTGAAAGGGATGTTATTACATATCACTTGAATTGAGGTGACTTTTGGAGTTGAAGTAAAGCCAAGGTACAAAACATATTATTATGAAAATATCTTACCATTGTCAATAATGTCATATGATTTAAGACTCCCTTACAAATTCAAATGTGTTTTGCTGTTAGGATTATGTACATATGCAGTAAAACCTCTATGCAGTGAACCTCTTTACATCATAAACCTCCACACTTCATACCACCCCTGCGGTCAGTTTTACATGTAAATTTATAGGCAAACCTCTTTGTAGTGAACCTCTTTATCTCATAAAATACTTATCATACCAAGGAGATACTCCCGAGACAGCCTAACTACCTCCAAACATCAAATTGCCCAAATTTTGGTCCCCTCCATTGCGATGTAAAGAGGTTTTACTGAATAATTGAGGATCTTAGAAACCAAGAAAGATAAGTGCAATTAATTACCAAGAATTATCAGCTATTATGTAAAAAAATTGCACTAGTCCCCCTAGGCTTCTATGGTCCTCATTTGTTATGTAAAATGAATGACTAAATGAATTAATCTAAAAAATCTTTACACGTGAGAATACAACTCAAAGCAAATTAGCAGTAGGAACACTCGTGTATTTAAAAATTTTGACTGCAGTAACTTTTCAACAGTCTGACTGAACTATTAAATAAAAGCAAACAAAACAATGAGGTGGGAATGGGAAAGATTTTTCTGATTAAAGAAAAACCCGACTCTCTGTCTTACTTTGAAATTTGATTAATTTACCCAGCCTTAAATATTTATTTATTTATTTCAAAGGATGGAAAAAATACACTTTTGCATTCAAAAGAATCCTAAGTCTGGAATAATGAACAGTAGTCTCCATGTAAACTTACTGGGAATTTCCAAATTAATCAATTTTAGGGGCGTACAATCCACATTGAAATCATGTAAAACTCAAGGTCGGAAAATGTCAGAAAATTGCAAATGCCCTACTACATGCTTCAAAATTTCCATTAAAAGCTGTCCAGATTAGCCAAAGCAGTATCCACTCCTTTGTTTGAAAAATGTTTTTGAGTGACCTTAAGTGTTTAGGGTGGTAAAACATTTATCCTTGTGCATTTCTTATGGAACAACCGTTTTGGTTACCAAAAATTGAAGGAAGCATTTCTTTACTACCTCCTTTAGGCAAGTTTCATTTGAGATATGAAGTTATAATTTTCACATTTATGCTGACAAATAGATGAGATTCACTTGTCTAGCAATCCATTTCTTTCCACGATAATATCTCCCTTGATAAATGCAGTTATACTGATTAAATAATTCATATTCTCCCAACATCAATAAGGACATAGGTACAGTGGAACCTCGTTAAAGCGAGTACGGGCTATAGCGACACCCCCGCTATTACGAGAGATAGCCGATGCACCGTCGATTGACCCTATAATAAGAGTGTTAAAAAATTCGTTTTTACGAGACCCTTTCGGTGTTGGCTCTCGCCATAGCGAGGGTTTCACCGCCGGAAGACTTTCATGAAGACTCCTTAACCTCTGTAATTGCTAGCGATCTGTTAGAAATGAAGTTAATGGAGTGCTCAGTCTCAAATTTATGTGGTAAACTGTCGTTTGATAAATATAATGATGACAAAACAATGCTTTGTATGATTTTTATTCAGTGCGGCGCTTATAAATTGTTTGAATAGTTGGTCGTTATTTGAGTAAGGAAATTTAGTGATGCAAAAAAACATAGCCTTTCTTCTGGATTTATGCTTACGTTTATCGGATAGATGTTTATCTGTCGCCGCACCACTCCTGTTCCTGTATATCTGTTCGCAACAGGTATATTGGCTATTATTTGCTCCACCTCCAGTAAAGCGACAATTCGCTATAGCGAGTGATTATTAGTGCACCGTGGGGTGTCGTTATATCGAGGTTTCACTGTATTTACTTCCTAACCATAAATACCAAGGGCAGGAAACAGTAATCTCATCTTCTGAAATCCATTACTTAGAAACCCAGATTATCAATGCACTAGATAATAAAATGGAAGTAGCTACAATATTTTTTGATTTCTCAAAAGTTTTTAACACTGTGGACCACCAATTGATACTCAATAAACTTGACTTGATGGTTTTTGTGTCATAGCTAATTTTGATTGAAACCTACTTGTCGGACCATATTCAATTTGCCATTACCTCAGGAAATGGTGTAACTTTCATTTGCCTGGGTACAGGCCTGAAGCAAGGAGTTCCATTAAGCTCCTTCCCTGTGCCTATCCTATCACTTTCAGACATAAATGATCATATAAATAGTTTTCTACAAATAAATGGTTCCAATCCATTCCCTATGCTGTTGGCACCAATATTGTTCTCACAGCAACAATAATTTTGGAGAATTGAAAGAAAAATGCAAACAGTGAGTCATACTTTCTCTACCTATCTCATTGAATACATTGGAGTTCCTCGTCTCAGACAATGGCCATTTTTATAGATCAAAAAAAGAGGCATTTAGGCTATGAATTTTTAAAAAATATGATGCCCTTTACTGTCCTCTGTTCAAAAAGTTGGCTGTATTACCACTGCCATGCAAAAATTAGAGGTTTTGGTACTCGTTGTCTTTAAGTAATGGTTATTTTATTAAAGTTGGTAGCAAAAACTGTAACTACTGTTTTCACTAATATTTCTCATATCTTGCTCACTAAGGGTGAGGCCTTAAGACAAAGTTTCATTACACTTCCCTAAAAGACAGAGAAAAGAATGTCTCATAAGATACAAAGAAATAATATCTCCTTCATCTTACACAGAAAACAGTATGTTTATACATATCTTGAATGGTATTCCCATCGTTGATTGTTGAAATAAATCAGGCCACTATATGTACCGAATAATTTTGTAAGGTGTGCTAAGAATGTTGGCTATGTTGTGTAATCTGACTGATGTGTTCTATTGAATCTTGGTGCATGAGTAATTAAACAGACTAAATGAGTAACAGGGAAAGATACTTTCCAAAAAACCATACCATACAACTTTGTGAAAACATCAGGAGAGGTACAGGCTAATGCTTGGTCAGAGAAATGCAAATTGTCAGAGAAATGCAATTTGATAAATAAAATATATAACATAATATAGAAATACCCACTATAGAGACTGCACAGAATTGGCGAATCACAAATATATAAACTTTTTCAATACCTTCTTCCTAAAATTCCAGATGCTGACATTTATCATGCAAGAGGCCACAAGATTTCCATTCGAGTTCTTCTGTTGGGCACTTACATTAAAGCTGCAAAACTGCTTTATGAATTGAACGATTTCTGCAGTCACACTCACACCTTAATCAATCCACCCTGCTATAGACAGTAAGAATAACATGGATGTCTCCCTTACTAAATTTATCTATTTACAGTTTCTCAAATCTGTATGAAATCATACTCACCTAACCGAACAAAAATGTCCAAATGGAGAAGACAGTAATCGACAGAATGCATGGGCGGCAAGGCTCCCTTTCATTTTCTCTCTTCACCTAGGATTAAGAGTAGAGGTGGATATCTTGGGGAAGTGAACGATATTCCCAGTGTCTTCTACTCAGATTCTTTAGTCTCCTCATTGTGGGTCTATTTTCCAACCCTTGTAATAGCTACACCACCAACTGTCATCTACAACAAAATTTATAATTAATTATGGTTATTTACATAATACTGACAATTTTGAAGTATTTGCTAATGTTTATACCTCTTCTTTATTGTCATATTCCATGAACATGTTTCGTGGGCACTTCAGGAGATGTGGAGGGTCATCGATGGTGAACATTTTTTCACCCGCAAATCTGAAATAAAGATAGGATATCTTGGAAGTGTTGGAGGAGTAGAAAGGACTATCTTCAAAGGGATTACTCATCACGCCAGCTTCCCTAATATAAGGGTACTCCCGTGGAAAATTATCTTATAGTGAATGACTCTCTCTCGCATGGAAGAAAATAATGCCCTAATAGTACTTAAGTCCCCACCCTTTGCACTTGCATTTACCCCGTCATAACACCATTTACAGCACATATATAGCATGACACTAATGAAAAAAATCCACAGATACTCCAAGAACATAAGAATATTATACGCTAAGTACGATATGTCACATAAAAACCAGATTGTTTCATTAATTTTGAAAGTGAATTGGAAGAACAGGGATATACAGCGGAACCGCCGGTCTCACCTACTGGCTTTCAGTGCATTAATGGCCAACTTATACTACAAGATTCTTTCACTTTGTACTTACAGACGTTCATTCCGAGGAAATGAATGCAATTTGATAGGGCTATCAGGAGTTTTCCGCGCGCCGTATCCAAAAGCATGACAACGTTGAGACGAAGGCATGTTTAGATTCAAACGATTACAAACGGTTTGCTGTTGTCTGCTAGTCGTTGCCGATTGGCTGTTATCCTGACGTCACGCGATTGCCACGCCACGGTGGCCGGGGTAGCGGCGCAACCCCGCTTCGCCGCGAATTTCTCCCCCCCTCACCTACAAGTCTACTCGCCGTGATGAGAGGAATAAAAAACTCTTTCATGTTAATAATATCTCAAAAAACTTCTGTGCTTGGTTGAACAAGAACAGTGGTTTCTGTATCGATTTACTACTCTGTGAGAGTTTTAATACAAATTCAGGTACGTTTGAATATTCGTATTTTCATTTTAATACCTTAAAAAATACCGTCTTGTGACGCGCTTCGAGTGAACCTTCCGTGTGGTTCTTCCCTCTCTCCATAATTGCGTTTATTTTTTTAGTTCGTTTTGGACGGGTACTATTTTAATATTTGTCCACTTAATTTCTATTTCCAATATACGTATTGTGCCAAACGGAAACAAAGGAAAGAATCCATCTACTATTTCACAACCTACAGTGGGTCTGGGGAATTCCCCCTGCTTATTTGGGATTTTTAAGACTCAAAAACGGAAGTTTTTGGTAAATTCTTTGATATGATGCAGTTGACCAAATTATCCCGTAATTACAGTTAGAGAATATTATTTATGTAAAAAGGTCACAAAAGGAAATAGACTTTCATATACTTAGGTGCGATAAAAGAACTGGCATCATTCTCTTTATTTTATTACAAATTTAAAAAAATAATTTTTAACTTACTAAATTTATTGCAACAGTGAGTCTCAGCAACCAAATTAAATAAATCAACATTTAGCCCTGATGATGAGCGCCGAGACGAAGCTTGAAACGTCGGCCGTTATGAAAGAATTAACCCGGTGGGAATCCCGAGAACAGGTTACCCACGCTTATAACGAGTTTGGATTTTAGGGGGTACGCCGTACCGCCCCGTACACGCCCAACTACAGCACTGTGTATATATCACTCGGGTATATCCTCTTTCTCGTTTCTCGAACGGGGAGCTGACTTCCTTCAACTTAATTAGAAGCGGATCAGCTTTGGCACCTTCTTTCTTGGACAGACGTAACTTCCCCATGACTGTCAACACGGATTCCGAAAAGGCAGATCATGCGAAACACAACTCGCGCTCTTTCTTCACGATATTCTAATTCTGGTGAATCGAAAAGACAAGGTGACGCATTATTTCTAGATTTTAAGAAAGCTTTCGACATGGTACCTCACAACAAACCTTTATACAAATTACAGTCATGCGGATTAAATGAAAAAATGGTGAACTGGATTCGCGACTTTCTCAGTGATCGTAAACAAAAAGTAGTTCCTGACGGAATTAGCTCTGATGTAGTAAAAGTTACATCAGGTGTTCCACAAGGAAGCGTAATCGGCCCCCTTTTGTTCATTGTATACATTAATCATCTCTGCTCCGCATTAGCAGTAAAATATGTTCATTTGATGACTACGCTTTCATCTATCGCGTAATTACTGATCACTCTGACAATGAAATGCTATCATCGGCCATAAACAACGCTATTTTTGGAGCCAAGAGTGGGGACTCGAACTTAATGTTAGCAAATGCATATTGGTGCATTTCTCGCGGAATTCGTCCGACTATAACCATGCTGTGGATGGTATTTACATAAATGCAACCGACGAAGTGAAGTAACTGGGAGTTACGATAACCTCGAACCTCTCGTGGGAACACATACAAAGGAATATTTGCAGCATAGCCCTGAAGAAATTAGGATTCGCCAAGCGTATTGTAGGAAGATTTTCGGATAAGAAAGTAAAAGAAAGGTGCTATTTCGCACTCGTGCGACTGCACCTAGAATATGCAGCGAGCGTATGGGATTCGTGAAGAAAGACTTAATCCGCGAACTGAATAAAATACAAAGGAAGGCTGCGCGGTTCTTCAAAAACTGCTACGGACGTGCAGATAGCGCTACCCAGATGTTAAGCGAAATAGGCTGGGAGCCACTGGAGACTCGGAGGCTGCGCGCTAGGCTTAGATTGCTTGAGAATGGATATCTTTCAGAGCAACACGGAGAACATGATATTAGAGCCACCCTATATTTCCAGGTCCAATAGAAGCGATAAATTAAAGAGAGATTTTTTTCCGAACGGATAGATATAGGAATTCGTTTTTTCCCCGAACCATAAAGGACTTTAATGAACGATAGTCCCAACTTCGTTAGAGCACCTCATTTTGTATGTGCATATGGCTGGTGTCCTAACACCCCCTGCCACACGTCTTTTAAGCGGCTTGCGGGCTATTATGTAGATGTACTGGCTGCTTCGAGAACTACATAGTATAACGACGGGGTGTATCATATCTGATACACCATACGTTATTGTGCCCTTCAGAAATAACCGCCAGAGAGTGCAGTGTATCGTTTATGATACAAAATGCAGTGAAGGCTTAAAGTTGTACGGATAACCTTACTTTATGAATTGATCATTTAGTTTTTTTTGTAGCATTATATTTTATAGTAGGATTATTTAGTATAGTCAGGATTTTTTTCTGGGGGATCCGGGACTTTTTCTCGCACAAGGGGCTGATATGCAAACGATCTTCTCATAATTGAGATTAAGAATAGGATATAAAAATTAATTACTGTGCGAAATATTCTCTTTGTTTTAGTATAAAAGTTACTAATGTGAAATTAAATGATCGAGGCTCTGTAATACCATAGAGTAAGTATATGGAGTAAGAATATACTTACTCTATGGTAATACACATAACAAAGCGAACGTAATGATAATCGTATTAACAATCTTGTCTATTTTTTAATCTTGCCTAGTTTTTAATCTTGTATATTTTTTATCTTGTCTATTTTTTTCTTGTCTATTTTTTAATCTTATCTATTTAAAAAAAAATCTTTTCTATTTTTTTAATCTTGTCAATTTTTCTAAGCTGGATTAGGAGGGGGCACGGGCCCCCTAAATCCGCCTACGGTTGTCGGTGGCATAACTATGGGAGGGATGAGGGGAATAAAAAAATGTATAAAACTATTTTTGATTTTAAGGTTTTCGCAGCGATTAGATGCACTACTACATTCTATTTCCGGGTGTACTGCTGTGTGCTGACTATAAAACTCAACGTTTCGTTCCTCCTGTTGGGAACGTCGTCAGGTTGTGAGTCTCGTGACGACATGGAATGTAGTAGTGCATATAAAATTATTGTCTTTTAATCAATGCATCTGTTTAAATTTCAATTTTTTTCAGCCAAAATTTTGTAAAATGTATTTTCAGGCATGTCATTAAAAAAAAACAATCCCTCATGGCATCCATATTTTAGGAGAAGTCAAATAAGAAGGGAAGCACTGTCCGGAGAAAATGGGAAGTGTGTGTAGAATTTATTTTTCGCGGGTTTATCGATTACAACATTTATAAAACATTTAATTTCTGTGAAACATAGTGGTGGTTTAATTTAATTGCAAATTTTAAAACAAATCGGACTGGTAAAAGTTGACGAAATCTTGTGTCAATCTTATGGATATCGTAATTTTCGGTGATTTTTTTTTGCTTCCCTGGGGGGGTGGGGAGTCGCCACCCCAGGCCATCACGTCCTCCACCCAAAGTATATTCCTAGTTACGCCACTGGTAGTAGTAGTAGTTATCGTGAATGGTCATTGTTTTTCGGGTTCATTCCGCGTTGACTCATATTTTGCGGACGACAGTTTCGGGCGCGTTCCAGCTCCCGTCTTCGGTAGGGATGGGCAAAAAATACCGGTATTCGGTAGTACCGAGTACTATTTTTTTTCTACTCCGGTAGTACCGCCCAGTATTTAAAAGCGGTACTACCGTATCGGTACCAAAAAATACCGGTACTGGTATGGCTGGTACTTCGACAGCGTTGAAATGAAATGAATTGAAGCACTCACCTGATGGCGTTCCCGAGAGAACTTCACACTTATAATACACAAATAAAACACCAAAACTTAAAACGTATGCACCGAAATCGTTTGCATGATGTTGCCTTCGACGACAACTACGTCGCTATCACCCTTCTTACTATCAGATAATTGGGCCTCCAATATAGTAATTTAATATTTGACTTATTCAGTGTATTCTTTCTACCCGGTATTCTAATTTGCTGAAATACCGGATAATTAGGGTAATGCGAGCGTTTATTGTCAACTTATCAATATATTTAATTATTTACGAAAGTACCGGTATGCCGGTATTTTTTCGCCGGTACTACCAGGGGAGTACTATTATCGCTTTTTAATACTCATCGCAAAAATACCGGTACTTTTCTAAGTACCGCCCATGCCTAGTCTTCGGGACCCGAATGTCCGGAATATCGTGAATGTTTGTCAGCGGGACCCGAAGACGAGAGCTGGAACGCGCCCGAAATTGTCGTCCGCAAAATTTGAGCCAACGCGGAATGGACCCGAAAAACAATCACCAATCAACTCACCGCGGAAGCCTCCGTAATAAGTTATCGTGAATGTTTGTCAGCAGCTGTGATGGTGCTGCTTCCGATCCTCGCGTATGGATCCATGACCACTCCTCGAATTCACGACGGGCCACTTCAAGAACGCATCCACCGGCCGTGGGAGGACCGTCACGAGCCACCGCCCTTGCCCGGACTGCCGCCGATGCCTCCCGGCGCCACGGCGTCCTCCGGGAAATTCCGAGCGAGGAACCCGGACACGTTTCCGATTTGTTCCGAGAGAGAATGCTCCTGCGAGAGTCGAACCAAGGACGGGGAGGAGTTGGTGGACATCACTTGCCGATGCTTGAAACCCTATACGGTAAGTATGAATTACTATTTACACATGATAAAAACTTAATTGGTAATTTACACACTTTTATTCAAAACTAAACACCAACCATGGTTTCAACCAGGGGCACTGCGCATATGGGAGGCCCAATAATGTAGTTTCCTGAATCAAAGAAAACGAAAGGCATTGATTGCGATTCGTTACCCACCATAAGTGTATTCATAATATACAAATTATTTGGTTTTAGAAATCCCAGTTTAGACGAATGGAAATGGTCATTTTTAACCGCATTTGAAAAAGTACAGATTGGCGCTCATGCGATGCCACTCCACGTGACGTCACAGGGACCTAGTTTCTATACGAGTAGATAGGAGTTATACATCGTCTGAGATTACCAATGCATGCATGAGTCACAGAGCTCAGGGAAACTTGTCTTAATAATCACCTATTAAAACTGCCTATGGTCGGAAAGTTTCCTTCGTTTGATAAGGTATTAATAATCCTTATTTAAGTCAAGCGCAACCTGCTAGCAGGGTACTTTGCTACCTGTTAGCATCCTGCGTCGTAACAGCGCTCAAAGCCTCGCCCTTAGGTCACATCACACGGCGACAGCTGGAACCAGAAATACGTCACAAGGGCTTTTCCCCAGCATTCCTACTTAGCCGTCGCGTTTTCGCGCGCTTGAAAATTTTCACTTTTCGTTTAATCGCGAAAAATACACATCGTCATTTGAAAATCTAAGAGCGTGAAATGCGTACTCCAGGAGTAATAATCTTCCGATTGAGGCAATTAAAAATAATAGGAAACCACCCTATTCCGCACCATTTACAGCTGATTTCTGTTGCCACTTCGGTCGCATTTCAATCAGTTTTCAAAAATGTCCGTGACGCGTTGATGAGTTGAATTCGATTCACATTTTTCTAATATTTTGTGGTATAATGTTGTTAATTACAAGGAATAACCTTGGTAATTGTTATTTAAGAGATTTGATGGATTACATCATCGTGTATATAAATATCGGTTTACACTCGTAAGTATACATCATTTTCCCGTGAAACTCGGATCAATAGGGTAGTTTCCTTCATCAAAGAAAACGAAGGACATTGATTGCGATTCGTTTCCCACCCTTAGTGTATTCATAATATACAAATTACTTGGTTTTAGAAATCCCAGTTTAGACGAATGTTAGCGGTCAATTTTAACCGCATTTGAAAAAGGCCATATTGGCGCCCATGCGATGCCACTCCACGCGACGTCACAGGGACCTAGATTCTGTACGAGTAGTCACGAATCGGTCATAGGTCGGGAAACTTCAGTGCCACCCAAAAATTGACGCGGCGACTTATTCCAAAAGTTTTTATTTAACATGACGAGTACCCGCGAGAGTTTTAACGAAGAATGGTTTATTCTGTTTTTCCGATTTCGTGAGATTTACCTGAGATGTTTGGCGGAAGGGTCATGCTTGGTGGGTGGCTCAGGCAGTGGCGCAGCGAGGGGGGGGGGGGGGGTTTGGGGATAAAACCCCCCCAGAGCTCAGAGAAATTTTTAAGTTTAATCCATTTTACTAAATTGGATCAGTATTACTTATAGCATAGTGCTAGGATTAATAAAATATCCCCCAGAAAGCCGTAAAATTCGCCATTTTGAACCATTATTCTTAAATTTTTTCTCGAGGAGGGCCCCCGCAACTCCTGCTTACCATGGTGGGTATGCGATACACCCATACCCCTAAGTATTAGTTGCGCCTAAAACCCGCCTCGCCTCGCCGGAATTTCTGTTTTGTTTTTGGCCACTAGTCCCAGCCTACTGGCTGTCTCCAGTGTGTTTCAGTAAAGGTGGTTTCTGATTGTATGTTTTTCCTTATGTTATTTTAGTCATTCTGTTGGTGGCGCCCTAAAACCCCCCCTAGACTTAAGTCTTCGCTGCGCCCCTGGGCTCAGGGCCCGGGCACCCTGCCCCTCCCCCCTTTGATCCGGTCCTGTTTCAAGGGTCAAAATGGCGTGACCTGGCAATGATTCTCACATATATAGGGTTCTCACCTAAGTGTTTCTTGCTTATATCGAGGTTTGACTGTATATCCTTCCCTCATAGGAGCTGAATGTATGGGTGGATAACCTGCCCCCACAGGCGGATACGCTGGACATCAGCGATTGTTACATCGTGCGGCTTCAAGGCGTGGATCACTGGGGCCAGGCGTCCTCCGAAGACGGAAGGGGACACGGGTCCCTCGGACAACGGTCCACCCGGAAGAAATCCAAGAAGAACCTGAGGATTACGAGGAGGAGGAAGAGGAGGGAAGTGGTTGCGGAGGAGGAGGGAGAGGACGGGGGAGGAGGCGTGTTGTGGGATGAGGCTGTTTGGGAGGCGGAGATGGGGTCCCCGGATGACGAGGAAGGCCAGGAGGAGACGGACCCTCCCGAGGAAGAGGAGCCGGACACGATGACGGAAGGGGAGGAGGCCGAGAAAGGAGGAAGGCAAGTTCACCCTCCAGAACCAGTGGCGTAGCCAGGAATTTCGTTCGGGGGGTCCAAAACCAGAGGGAAATTTTTTGAAAAAACAGGGTACATAACATAACAATAATGCACAGGGTGTGTGCTTGTGTCCTACGAGGACATTTGTTCCTTGGAGCAAATCCGCGAGGTGTGTGAGTGAGTGCGTGTTTTTATTATTATTTTTATAATTTTGTCTATTCTTGTGTGTGAGTGGGTCACTGTCGTAAGCGAGAGCTTCACAAACCTGTGTGAGTGAGTCCGTATGTCCTACGCGGACATTTTTTCCTTGGAGCAAATCTGCGAGGTGTGTGAGAGCGTGTTTTTCTTATTATTTTTATAATTTTGTCTATTCTTTTGTGTGAGTGGGTCACTGTCGTAAGCGAGAGCTTCACAAACCTGTGTGAGTGAGTGCGTGTGTCCCACGCAGACATTTGTTCCTTTGAGCAAATCCGCGAGGTGCTTGAGTGCGCTGCGCGTTTGTTTAATCTCTTAGTGTTTTATCTTGTTTTCGTTTATTACTCCCCTTGTTAGCATTGTAACTTCTCACCCCCCTCTGCCCACCAAAGAGTACGGCCCTGGGGAATTAATTTTCTTTCAACAGGGTACATAAGTAGAGGGTTTAAACTAATTTTTAACACTTTTCATGATCGAAAAATCTTCATTTGTTGAAGAAATATTTTGTGGATTCATGATTTTTCAATATTTTTTTTCATTTATACAGGAAATTAATTGTGTTTTTATATTTTGGAGGGGTACGGACACCCCATATCCCCTTCTTCTGTCTTCGCCACTGTCCAGAACGATATGGAGGGCTGAGAAACATAAGCCTCGTTCAGATTACGATTGTCCGAGCGATCGTCCTAACGATAGTTGGCCGAACTAGCTGTGTGAATTGGTATGAATGCATGTCCTGACAATGGTTCACGTAGTTCCGAACGTTGCCACTTTACGATGGTTAGGCGCTGGGAGACCGGAAGAGGAAGCGACAAGAGAAGGACGAAAAGTACCTGAAGCTCCCTTCGCTCTTTTTTTTCATGGGTTTGTTCAATATTATGGGCGGAAGAAAGATTATTCGTTAAATACACGTTGAATGCAGTAATATCTTGACCCTGCGTAACTCAACAGATTTGCCAACCGTGTATTTTTCGTTCACTTTAGCTGTCAGCTCTAGAGGGCAGCACAGGTTTTAAAGGTTCTTATGCCCTGTTCACATTACCATCTTTCTTAACCAGCGTAAGATGACGTCAGAACCAACGCGCGTTCACACTCAACCATGGTTAGACCCTAGCGACATCTGATGAGTGGTAGAGGTGGTAGAGTAATTCCAAGTGAAAAATGAATTAACAAGAGCGAATAACTTGTTGGAAGGAAATATAGAATGTGCAGGGAAAAGTTTTTGTGTTAATTGCAATGATATTGATGATGAATTTAAACGTATGTGCATATTATGAGCTGCTTATGAATTAAAAATTGCATTCCAGCGTCGACAATCATTGTTCCTTGCTACGTAGAAGGTAATTCAAATGTGTTCGTCCAACTAATCATTTCATCCATAGTGTGGCTTGCATTCTTCTACTGCTCTATTTAATACGAATGAAAGCGAATATTACTGATAATTAGGTTGATATCAACAACATATACTATTACTTGCCCTTGATTCGGATGTGTCGACAAATCATTGATGTAGGTGAAGAAAATCGAGGACCTAATCTTGAGACTTGAGTCTCAATTTGAGACACTTGTGATTTGGGATGGAGATACACTTTTCGCTGCATTACATTCTTAGCTATTATTGTTTTCTGACTTTGACAAAGGACATGATCCAATCTGATGCTATACCGTAAATTAAAACTGTTTTACCTCTTCTTCAAATGTGGACGAATAACTTGCAGAAATGTGACGATTGTTGAAATTTAACTTATGAAATAAGAGAGAGAATGTGGTATTTTTTGCGATATGTGGTATCACCCGACGTTTCTAAATTTATTTTCTAGCGTTACATCTGACTAGCCGTTAGCCTGATACTTTATATTGATATGGGAAGAACTTTTGTTCAAGGATGAACATAAGTGATCTTTTTCAAACTGGGACAAAGAACTCTTACCAAAACATTAAAATCATTGTGACCTTCGGATTTCTATTATGGTAGTTTCGCACATTTTACTTAATTCTAGCAAAATATTAATATAGATTATTCAATCTGTCCGTAACAATACAATACGAGCTAATAGCTAATTCACCACGAACTATAAAGTATATCGCATAACTTAAATCAGGTTTAAAATCTCATACTATACAACACATTACGGAATGAATCAATAGCACTTTCCTTTGAATTAATTCTGACGAATATAATTCAACAATAACGGCCGTCTCCTCTTCGAAACTTTATTTTCTGTTTTCTTTCCTCCTATCCCACTTCGTTGCTGCTTCGCCTTCTTCTTTTTCTAACCAGCTTTTAACCAACTTGCGTTCACACCCGCATGAACTACCGCCAACCATGGTCGGAAAACGGTGGTCAGAATCCCAACCACGGTTAACGGGAACTTGCGTTCACACCTCGTTTTGTAACCATGGTCGGGGCTAACCGGCGTAAAAAGGACGTAGTGTGAACGGGGCATTACTTTGAAGGCCTGTTTACACGGTACATTAACACGTACGGGTTAATGTCTAAATGTATGAACGCCAAAATGCACCGTGTAACCACCCAACTTGTGCGAATGCATGCACAGAAAATAGAACCTTTTCTAATTTGGTTCATGCATTCGTACATGTTCCGTTCCGGTCCACAAAAATCATTCACGCAAACATACATTAACTCGTACGTGTTAACGTATCGTGTAAACAGGCCTTAAGAACCTTACATGGTTGCCATCTAGGGTTCTTGGTTGTGTGAATGCACAATAGTTAAAACCATTGCTGGAACAGTCGTAACCTTAAGGAGGCAATATTGGTGTCGGGATTTCGGAACTGAGTCAACGGCCACATTGCTTGGGGGGGAGGGTATTCTGTATTTCTCTATAGACTTTGCCGAGGGCGGGGCGGGGGTGGAGGGGAAGTCTCTCGCAAGCGGTACGGTCCTTACCTCATCCGCGCCGCGGCGCGGGGTATCGCCCTAGAGGGGGATGGCATTACGACGGACTATATTTCGTAAACGCTCAGAGATAGGTCAAAACAAACAGATATTCGTTCCTGAATTCCTCTACCTTCACGTCTTCATAAGGGTCGTGCATTTGCAGCTCCAAAAAACTAAATTGAAGGTCCTCAGTATTTACGACCCGTGGGGCAGGGGTTCCCGTTATTTTATGTAACCGAATTTTTTGCTGGTGAATATAAACCTCATTTGGATCATTTTGAGGCTAGGAAAACATAACTTTTCTCAATTGTCAAAAATAAGGGCCGGCCTAGTACATCTACATCTACCCCGCTAGCCGCCTAAAAAAAGACGTGTGGAGGGGGGTATTAGGTAAAGTGACCATACGTCCCAGTTTACCCGGGACAGTCCCGTTTTCAGAACGCTTGTCCTGGAGTCCCCGCGATGTTCCCCGGAACAGGCAAATGTCATTGTTTTTGACTTGCATCTGTGTGAAATACTGAAACTTTTATTTTGCGTCCTTTTAGAAATTTGTTGCCCTGACAAAAAACAACAATAAATAATAAATAATTATGCCACTAATGGTGCTAGTGAGCTATCTTACTGTCTCTATCCTGTAACTGAATCGAAAGAATATGGAGGGGGAAAAACTGGTAACCGACATTTACGACGTTAATGTCTTTTTTGTAATTTCTACATTTAGTTAACCGTAAACAACACAATAAAGTGAATGTTTGAAAGTATCCCATATTTAAATCACCTTACCATTTTAAAGGGCAATGTTTAAATTTTAAAAATACCCTACCACAAAAATTTCGCGCGCGAAAATGCTTAGGTATGCTATGTGTCCCGCTTTGTCCCTTCCAAGATATGGTCACTTTATAGTAGGATACCAGCCGTTTACGTATTAAAAGCAAATGCTCTAACAAAATGACGACTATCATTCATTTAAATCCTTTATGATTCGGAGGAAAAACGAATTCCCATATCTATCCGTTCGGCAAAATATCTCTGTTAATATATCGCTTTTGTCGGACCTGGAAATATATATTGGGGCTCTCATATGCTGTTCTCCATGTCGCTCTCAAAGATCTTTTCTCAATACCACAAGCAATCTAAGCCTAGCGCGCAGCCTCCGAGTCTCTGGCGGCTACCAGCCTAATTCGCTTAGCATCTGGTGACATCTGGGTAACGCTATCTGTACGCCCGCAGCAGTTTTGGACGAACCGCGCAGCCTTCCTTTGTATTTTATTCAGTTCGCGGATTAAGCCTTTCTGCACCGGATCCCATACGCTCGCTGCATATTCTAGGTGCGGTCACACGAGTGCGAATTAGCAACTTTCTTTTACTTTCTCATCCGAAAATCTTCCTACAATACGCTTGACGAATCCTAATTTCTTCAGGGCTATGCTGCAAATATTCCTTATATGTGTTCCCACGAGATGTTCGAGGTTATCGTAACTCCCAGGCAGTGGCGCAGCGAGGGGGGGGGTTTGTGGGATAAAACCTCCCCCCAGAGCTCAGAGAAATTTTTAAGTTTAATCCATTTTACTTAATTGGATTCATATTATTAATAGAATAGCATAAGGATTAATAAAATATCTCTTAGAAAGCCGTAAAACTCAACATTTTGGACCATTTATCTAAAAATTCCGCAATTTATTAATCTCGCACCTATCGCTTATCCTGGAGGGTATTCCATACCCCCACACACACACCAGTATTAGTTGCACCTAAACCCCTCCTAGCCTTAATTCCTAGCTGCGCCACTGCTCCCAGGTACTTCATTTCGTCTGTTGCCTTTATGTCAATACCATCCACAGCATGGTTATAGTTGGACTAATTCCGCAAGAAATGTGGTCTTTCTGTCTGGAAGGGGAGGAGGCCGAAAAAGGAGGAAGGCCATACCCTCCGGAATGATGTAAGTACATTAAGGGGTCGTCCATTAATTACGTGAGGTAATTTTGGCCCTGCCCCCCTCTGTGAGATATCGTGAGATTTGGCTCGACCCCTTCCCTCCACTAGTAAACTCACGTGAGATTGTTCAAAATGCGTATTTTCAGTGTATTTTAACGTTTATATTTCCTCCTAACTCCACAAAATCTCATTAATACCGATTTCAAACACTTTTTAAGTTCTTTCGGCGAAAACATCAGGAGCGACCCAAACGCCACTCTTTTCACAACCATACTCCTCTATCTTCCGTTCTGCGCCGTCAACAACAATAGGGTGGTTTCCTAGTATTTTTTATTGCCTTAATCGAAAGATTATTACCTACTCCTGGATTACGTATTTCACGCTTATAGATTTTTAAGTAACGATATCTATTTTTCTCGATTAAATGAAAAGTGAAAAATTTCAAGCGCGCGAAAACGCGACGGTTAAGTATGAATGCCGGGAAAAACTCCGTGTGACGTCGTTCTGGTTCCCGCTGCCGCAAGTGAGGTGACCTTGGGGCGAGGCTCTGAGAGCTGATACGACGCAGGATGCTAGCAGGTAGCAGAGTACCATGCTAGCAGGTAGCGCTTGGCTTAAATAAGGATTATTAATACCTTATCAAACGAAGAAAACTTTCCGACCTTAGGCAGTTTAAGTAGGTGATTATTAAGAGATGTTTCCCTGAGCTCTGTGCCTCATGCATGCATTGGTAACCTCAGGCGATGTAAAACTCCTATTTACTCGTATGGAAACTAGGTCCCTGTGACGTCACGTGGAGTGGCATCGTATGGGCGCAATCTGGCCTTTTTCAAATGAGGATAAAATTGACCCTTGCCAATCGTCTAAACCGGTATTTCTAAATACAAATAATTTGTATATTATGACTACACTTATGGTGGGTAACGAATCGCAATGAATGCCTTTCGTTTTCTTTGATGAAGGAAACTACCCTATTTTCGTCCATTACAGTTTAATTATCCATTATTGCTTGATCCATTGTTTTTCTCCCATCGTTGACATTAATTGTTACAGTACAAACTTTAATCTAGTCTTCATTACGTTGGATTCATAAAAAAACATTTGTTTATTTACTTTTATTTAAGAATAGTTAAGATTAAACTTTCAGATTACCAAGATCGTAGTCTAGAATCACATTTTACTGTTTCTTGCGGAAAAAAATTACGTGGTACTTGCCCGGACCCTCCTTTTCCTCCATGTGAGATTAGGTGAGAATCAACTTGACCCCATCCCCCTAAGCACCTCACGTAATTAATGAATTCCCCCTAATACTACATCACATTGACCAATACAACCCGAATTCCAAGGGAAAGGAGTGGGGTTCTTTAAGCAGTATCGGGATTACATCAAAGATATGGGAATGACTAACATACTCATTTTCGCTTAGCAAATCAAATGTCTCTCTTCTAGTTCTATACATGTTATGTTCCGGAACCAATAAAATTCAGTAAAAATCGCTGATAAAAATCGCGCTTGTAACGAAATCCCGCCTATAACGAGGTGACTTCCCGGTCCCTTGGAGATTCCTATGATAGCCAATGTTAATTTCTCCGCATGTAGCGAGTGCGGATGATACGAAATCCTCGCCATTACGAACTCTTCTTTGGTAATTGCTCCGGACTTGTTGCTTGAAAAAGATGATTTACGATATATTATCTGAAAACCCTGTAATAGAAAATCTTTTATTATGGATAAAACGAAATCCTGTTTATAACAAAATAGCACGATTGTCCATTGAGATTCGTTATAAGCGAGTAGTACTGTTTTGTTTTTATAGTAATTGCTTGAGGCCCTTATTTTGAAATTTCTCTCGGATTTCTCAATTTCAGGTACGCGAGAGCAGTACCTGATTCAAATGCATTTCGTCCTCTGTCATCTTTGGTTGTCCGTCGGGCGTGGGAGCTGTCAATGAGGTCACACGCCGTGGGAGCCGTCCGCAGTGTGCTGCTGGAAGATGTGTTGATGATCGATGAGTTCCCGGCTCGTGTCTTTGAGCCCCCTCCTCCTTCATTCGCCTCCGCAACCGTAGGTAGGGATCTCAAAAATCGTACAGCAAACCTCGGTTATAACGATCACGCATGGAACGAAATCCCGCCTATAACTGGTCCTTATCTGTTTAACTTGTATATTGATGATCTTGCCTCTTTGCTACCTTCTTCCCAAGCTCAAACTCTCCTTTATGCTGACGATTGTAAATTGTTCAAGGAAATTCAAAAACCATCTGATTGCCAAGACCTACAGGATGCCTTACGTCAGACATCGAATTGGTGTAATGTCTGGAATCTTGCATTAAACCCAGATAAATGTAGTGTGATGTCCATTTCCCTAAAGAAGATAACTCATCAATTTGACTACAGTATTTTTAATCACTCGCTGAAACGTGTATCAACATCTAAGGACCTAGGCATTATCACTGATGATAAATTAAATTTTTCTCCGCACATACAATCCATCAAGTCTAAAGCAATGTCCCTCTTAGGACTCCTGTTCCGTTTCACTGAAATTAAAGACCCCCAGGCACTTCGAACTTTTTTTTCATCTATCATTCTTCCAATTCTTACCTACTCTTGTCCCATCTGGTCTATCTCTTCACAAACCAACCTCTCATCCCTGGACTGTGTCAGCAATTTCTTTGCCAATATAGTAAAAAATAGAATACCGCATTTACGCAACATGTCCACTAATGCTATTCTCTCCTCCCTCTTCATCCCCAATCTCACTACCCATAGGCTCACAGCTGATTTAAAACTTATTTATAAGATTCTCAATTCCACCATCGACTGCCCAGCATTGCTCTCTTTTATCAATTTTAAAGTTCCACCCCGCCCTACCCGTTCTCATCCCCTAATCCACATGCCCATTCCTAGACTTTCGCTCACTAAACGTTCGTTTTTCTACCGCATTACTTCTGTGTTGAACTCACTCCCTCCACACATCGACCCCTTTGAACTTCCATTGAAATCCTTCATAAGCCTTTCCCTATCCTATCTGTCACCGAAGTAATCTGTCACTGCAGTTTCTTGTTGTCCTTTTGTTTTTGTAAATGTAATTATTGTTTTTTCATGTTATATTGCGTCTTCGTCCTCTAATTTATGTATTTTTACCTGGCCACTATAAAATGGCATATGCTGTATGTGGTTATATTTCTTTAAAATAAAATAAAATAACGAAGTCCGCCTGTAAAGAAGAGAGTACCCAGTCCCTAGGACTTTCCCATATGATCGCCAATGCTGATTTCCCTGCATGTAATGAGTTGATACGAAACCCCGCTATAACGAGCTTTTCTTTGGGAATGCCTTTGGGAATTAATTCCTCCCTTATTAATAAATATAATTACGGCCATCTTCGCTAATCAACTATCCCTTACTTTATCATCAGTTGTTCTCATGCGTGCCATACAGCACATTATTCTACTCTTGATTTTAAAATTTACAACCCTTTACAGCCGATTGATGGAAAGGTCAGGTCTCCATTGAAAACTCCGAATTATTTCATTTGTTTTTTTAGTTAATACTTTACTTGCTGACCCCGCGCATTTCGTACCGCCTAACAATAAATGAACAGTTAAGTTAAACCATTTCTGTATCATTAGCGTCCTTACCGTTTTTAATCATATTTAAGTTATTATAATATAACAAGGGAAAAAATTCAATAAAACTACATAAATTGGGATGAAAATTACTTTTCAGAAAGGCATTTTCTTTTGAAATCTACATAGGGTGGATCTTGGCACGTTTATGCGAATTTATTTCAATGAATTTTATAATTTTGATATTTTAACTTAAGAAATGTTAGACAGTGTGGTTTTAAAAAGCAGTTAATTAACGCAACGTTTTATGCATTCTATTTTTGGCTCTTTGTGTTTTTAACCGTAAAAAATGTTTTTAGGTCCAAGCCTGATTCGTAAACTTGGCCCGTTCTCGGGGAAAGTTTACGCAATGCTAGACTGACGCATGACTGATGCTCAAAATCATGTAAGAATAGCCCCTAGGGAGTAGCATCAAAACGTAATGACTTTTGGCTCGCCCGTTATAGAAAATCGGTTCGGAAGAAGTGCACTGTGTTAACGTACCCCATGCGCAAACGTATCACGGTGTACCCTACACATTCGGGTTTAAACCCGAAATATGTAATATGGACGACTAATGTCTGTAAACTACTTGCCTTGCAGTGGCGTAACTATGGGGGGATGAGGAGTTAGATCCCTCCCACAAATATTCAGAGAAATAAAAAAGTTATTTCAAAATAATAACTAGTTTTGGAATTTAATAACTGCATCCGTTTAAAGTTAAATTTTCAGTGCCAAAATAATGTAAAATCCATATCTAGGCGTGTCATTTTTCAAAATTTTCCCCCCGTTGCCTGGGGAGGTGGGGGGGAGGTCGCCAACCCCAGGCTATCCCATCCACCACCAAAGTATATTCCTAGTTTCACCACTGCTTGCATGTATCATAAAAGTAAACAGGAAATAAGTTTTCTTGGATATGTACATATTACTTATACCACTACCATTTTTACATAACGCGACCCGGGTTTCAATGAGTTATCATCATCTTCAGGCGTAAATTATGATGTATTTCTCTTATTATTTTATAGTGAGTTGGTGAAATTTTAACAGGAAATGCTAGCCTAAATAAAAAAAAAAAAATTCACTTCTTCCAAAAAATATTCTTGCCCTAAAGATAAATCCTTTCTCTTTAGTTCAATCGTAGAAGTTGAACAACATCAGATTCTGTTCTTGTTACCATCGAGCTAGCTATAGGGTGAGGGAAGTGTCTGACAGGTAAACGGTCTTCTCATATTTTGGATCAATAACAACGTACTAAAAATACTGTACGAAATATACTTTTTATTTTGGCATAAAAGTTATAACTTTATTATAATGATATATGTATCCAAGTATCATTAAGTTACATATATAATAATGACATATTTCTTATGCTTCCTTTAGACAGCTTGTATGTTTTTTTATTATTAACTTGCGATCAATAGCGTATAAATCAGTACGGATTATTTTCATCTTTGCATGACATGCTTTTTGTCACCTTTCTGACTTTTGCATCATTTCACATCGATTCACTGCCTTCTTATTTTATTAGGGAAATAACTTTTCATACCGGAATTTACTTGCGAAAGAAAAGATTTTTAAATACCGTCTTCATTTAACTCTATTACTGAATACACAAAGCAAAACTAACGAAATGATAAAGGGACCGTATTAAACATCTTGTCTATTTTTAAGTGTCTGGGAGGCTCGTGCCCCATGTTTCCCCTCCTCCCCTAAATCTAAAACCCTGTTTACGGTTTATTCTGAGGAAACAAGCCGAAATATTTCACTAGATTACCTACTAAAGACCGCTACAGGAGCATAATATCTTAAATATCGTCACGATCACAGAAAGTAGAAAAATTTCTGGTGTAAATAGGTTTATCGAATGTTTTCGCTGAAAAATTTATTGTTGCCTTCTCTTTCCTCAGGATACCCAGAGGACGGACCACTTCCTCACGGGGAGGTGTGGGAGATGGATTCCGTCACGCTCAAGAACATCTCGAACGTGAAGAAATTTTCAGCCTACTCCTTCGGCAACGTCCTCCTCAAGTCGCATTTCCTCTGGGATCGCACCAACGTTGTCATCGTTGACAAGAACGCCATATGGGTTACGTTCAACGCTTTGGACGAGGACGAATCTGTGGACCCTTGTGAAACGTCGTACAGAGCGAAGACAGCGGAAGAGGCGAGCTCTACAACAGCTACTACGACTGAGCAAGGAGAAGAAAATGGTTCTCGCGCTGAGGAAGGAGGTTTGAAAACCGCCTGCGAAGCTCCCCAGGGAGTTTTCACCGTGACGAACAGCATGATAAGCATGTGGAGCATGAACGCCTTCGGCATAGCAGGCGCGCGATTGGTTTCCTTCAGCGGTTGCATCGCTACCACGCTGAGGCCATCCGCCATATTCGTCGGCAGCGCCAACTTTTTCTCGTTCACTCGCAACAATGTGCTCGAATCGGTATCAGCCAACGCCTTCGATGTAACGGCATCTTTCGCGGAGTTTCGGCGCAACAAGTTCGGCAGGTTGCAGGAGGAAGCGATGTCTGGGGTCAAGCCGATGCCTTCGAAAATATTGTACGGGCTTCCCCATTTGACCTTCGAGGACAACCTCTTGATCGACGTGGATCTCTGGTCCTTGCACCCCAATTGGGACATTTCCAAATTCGCGAGCAACAAAAGTAAAGCTGTCAAAAGTGCGGGTTACTCCTTTCACAAGAACTCTTTCGCAGACTGTTCGTGTCCTCACCTGGGCTGGATCGTACAAATGGCGATAGGGCAGGAAGCGACTTCGGGATTCTATGCTCACTTAATGCAAGACGAGTCTGGTAACTACTGCGTGAGGGAGGCCGTGGAACCAATGGGATTGGTTATGCCTTGCAGACTTCCCCTCAGGGGAATCGCGTCCTTGTTCGAAGAAGATGGAATGACTTGCAGGAGGCATGTAGACGTCGTGGCGCTATGTGAAATGTACGGAAATGCCGCATCCAGGTTGATATCTTCCTATCTCTCTCAAGTTTTGATCGCTCTCGTCCCTTGTGTCGTGTGTACCATTGTGATGAGCTCATTATTTAGGGTCATCATTTGAAGACTTCGATTGCATGGTGAGGCCCACCCTTATACTATTGTAAGCCCATGGGCCCACCCTTGTAGGCAGGGACTAAGGGGACAGTTTGCACCCGGCTCCCACTGAAAAAGGTGCCCCTGAATACTTTGGAAGTGTTTGCCAGGTATAGGGGAGTTGGGAAGTCTCAATAAGACTATTTTTCCAAATCTCAAACGTGTCTGGACGGCACTATTATGTAGTATTGTAAGTATCATTAAAAACAAGGCAAGAGACACAAAGTGGTTAATTGATGTTGCAAGATGCATGTTGTTTACCATGGACTCGCCTCTGATGACTGAGAAATGTTTTTTTTAGTATCATAGGTTTGCAATGTTTGCTCTCCTCCAAATATGGACTCTGTGGTAAAATATGAGGACTCATTTCTGTGAATACCACGTTGGTAACAGATCCCTATGTATTTCCATTCCTTCTTCTTTAAAATAACGTTAAGACTTAGTTCTGAATGAAATAGCACATTGAGGATGGAATTTATTATATCTGTATGGTTTTGTCATTTATAATTAATGCGAGGACCGTCAATTATGAGCTTAAGTTGAGGAGGCTTGTCAACCCTAAACTATCTTCTATTAACCAGTTTCTGTACTTGATTACCATCATTATTTTGTGTGATATATTGAATTTAGACTAATTACCTTCTTTCCATTACTTTCTGATACAAAGGGAAAATCTCAATCAAAAAATGAATAGAATTCATTGAAAACAAAATGTCACCATAAATGTGTTTTTATAATGCTATTAAAATGAATAATGGAGACTAATTCATAGCCTTCTAATTTTGTGGCAGGTTTTAGTTAAAAAATAGGGTACTTTGTGCTCATATGCTTTCTCCACGTAAAGTCACTAGACAAGAAGTCGTCGTACATACGTCACTTCTTAAGTGAACTCACAATTGCGTAATAAACCGTACTCTCTGAGAAAAACAAATTGGTAGCGGTAAGTATAAATAAAACTCCGCGGCTCGAAAAATGAGAAGTTTCATTGTGAGACTGCGTCAGTGTCATAAATTTAGTATTCATTTTGGAGTAGCAAAGACTACTGCGGGTTCCGGAATTACTGCCTCCCATACAGGATTCCGGTGATCCACCCTCGAGGGTTTAAAAAATATGTACATATGGTTAAACTTTTAACTCAAGGCTTTCGATTATTTTTGCACGTGACAATGTTTTACATTCTCTGGTATGAGCCACATTGGGGCAGTCGTCGAAGTGAATGTGGTAGGATCGGCTATTAAGCGTTTTTGCATGAATCATGCACTCTTATTAGCTGAAACAATTTTTAGAACACTCGTTGTAGTGCCTCCCTCGTTGCTCCTTAATGTAACTCAATTATTCTTCTTAATTATACACGATGTTGTTGTCTCTTTTTACTTATTTATTCAACTGCACTGGTCACTAGTCAACAACTTTTTCTTACCCTTGACAACCCTATGCTTATTGGATATGAAGTGAAACACTTTGCACTTTCCACATAAAAATTTATTACACTAGAGTCGACATGTTTCG
This sequence comes from Ischnura elegans, assembly GCF_921293095.1. NCBI lineage: Eukaryota > Metazoa > Arthropoda > Insecta > Odonata > Coenagrionidae > Ischnura > Ischnura elegans. Next base: position 29,894,226 of record NC_060254.1, on the reverse strand, counting down.
CTGCACTGCAGCATTATCAAGACTCTTCAAAAGTCTTGATAATGCTGCAGTGCAGCGAAACATGTCGACTCTAGTGTAATAAGTTTTTATGTGGAAAGTGCAAAGTGTTTCACTTCATATCTCATAATGGATCTCCACAAAGTATCTGCCTCATCCATCCAATTCACCTTTGCTTATTTATAAACTTCAACACTTAATGCTGTTGATTTAAATTAACATTTCGTTAAAATAATTACTATTAACTTCAAAACTCCTCATTTCGTTTTCTAATTACGCTTTTCTCACAAATTTAAGAAAGGGAATACTTGATATCTTATTTTTTCCCGGGATAGTAACTTTCCCGACCGAGTAAACGCATCGTCGGAGATGGACGATCCATGGCCTAATTGAGTGTAATGCGTGCGGGTTCTTGCCCTCGGTGTCGGGAAGCGAATGATCTCACACAAGTATTTGAAGTTTTTAACCCAAAGTTTATTTCCTTTTAAAATCCCAGTTTCCCAATAAATTCAATGAATATACATAGAGTAATAATGAATTTGTGCGTCTAGAATAGCCAAAATTTAGAATATTACCAATGTCTCGGGAAGGAGAGGAGCTGCTGGTGATGGCACGGGTGGATAGCGAGGTGCTTAGGTCGCACGGGCCCTACGGCCCGCGCTTCGACTCCAACTGACGGCTACATCGCTGACAGACCAGTGACTGAGTAGAGTTACTGAGTGCCTGAGTCCCTGAGTGCGTCCTGAGTGACAATTGCATCTACACCGTGCCATTATAAAGGGAAATGGAACCAGGATGTTTTCGTCCAAGAGGAAGGGGAAGAGGAAGGTTAGGCGTTCTTGAAAGTGAAAAGGTGCAAATCCCGAGGAATAGTTTGTCATAGCTGGCTATTCTGAGACGTCACACAACAACATATTTATACATATTTTGGAAATGCAAATCTTCCATTTCCGGATCACTACATGAGCATAGTGCTAATTTCTTGTTCACAAAATTGTGGGGAGGCAAAATGAGAGGGTTCATAGCAGTGGCGTAACTAGGAATATGCTTTGGGGGGACGACTAGGCAACGAGGGGTCCGGAAAATATTTTTTGAAAAATAGCACACCGGAAATGCATTTTATATCATTTTGGCGATAAAATTTTAACTTTAAGCAAGTGAGCAAGCTTTTGAGCATACCTGCAGAGTTTCAAGTTTATAACTCAAAAAAAGCTATTTTGTAATTTTGTCCGGCTTTTTCCGATTTCCGCCGTCCGCTGCGAGCATTGGACTCCGGATTTTGACGCTCGCCACGCGTGAAAATGACCGTTGGACGTGCATAATGGAAATTCAAATAGACCGGTTGCACCGGCCCTAGTGAATGAAGAAGTTGATTCAGCTTTGCCGTAAGTAAGAAAAGCGACATATACTGGTCTGATGGATCATTATAAGCCGATAAGCATGCCATTTCCATTGCCAATTCTATTTGATTCTGCGACGCGGTTTGATGTGCGACTGTTCGACTGTCTTCTCTGTTCACGGAGCGAAGTCCCCCTGAGACCACTGTTTTGGTGAGTGGGCGGGTTTTTCTCTATTTTCTTCTAGTTCCGTTGCCTTGTGAGGCCGCAATGAGTTTTTTTTGTCGGTTCTCTTTCGACGTATCCATCGAAGTACCGATTTTAGCGAAATATCAAGATAGAATGAATTTCATCACCGGTGACACCCAGAAGCACATCTACTGGTGGGATCGAGTTCTTCCGTTTCGGTTGAATATATTGTTGATCCTAAAGAATTCAAATTATCGAAGCTAGCCTCCAATAGTCCCTAGTCGTTGCTGAACTTGATGATTGGCCCCGGTACAGGACTGGCAGAAAAGGTGAGTTGTGTTACTCAGGGGCGCTGCTAGGAATTAAGGCTAGGGGGGGTTTAGGTGCAACTGATACCAGGGTGTGTGGGGTATGGAATACCCACCAGGATAAGCGGTAGGTGCGAGATTAATAAAATGAGGAATTTTAAGATAAACGGTTCAAATTGATGAGTTTTACGGCTTTCTGAGGGATATTTTATTAATCCTTACAGTATTCTATTAGTAATATCAATCCAATTAAGTAAAATGGATTAAACCTTTCACTTCTGTTCAATATCCGAAAACCTTCTCCTTACATGCGGGGAAAATGTTAAAATGCGTTTCGTTGGGCCATGAAGCAGGCACTTACAGGATGGGCGTGGTACACCCTCTATAGGATCGCTAATCCGGGACCCTTTCCTCGACGAGCTCACCCTCGCTGACCCTTATCTTGGACCCTCCGAGCGTGGGGTCTCCCTCCCGAAAAGTGACCGCTCTGACTGCAATTTGAAAATCTATCAATCAATCCGATCATCAAAAAATGATTGTTTGCATCGCACTCCTGCCAATCAAGTAGGTACATCTTTGAACCGTGTTTCTGCGATGCAAAATAACGATTTTATTAACTTTACAAAAAAACGTGGCTGCGGACCACCGAAATATGGCCATATTAGTGGTCATGATTAAGATGGATAGAGCATTTGGGTCACAGAAATAATGTTTCACTCCACCATTCTAAAATAATACGCAATCAATTGGATATTCACAAAAATTTATCGTCGCGGAAACACGGTCCAAAGACGTACTTGACCGCTTAATTGGCAGGAGTGTGATGCAAACAATCATTTTTTGACGATCGAATTGATTGATAGATTTTCAATATGTAGTCAGAGCGGTCACGTTTGGGGAGGGAGCCCCCCCACCTCCCCGCTCGGAGGGTCGAAAAGAGGGGCCAGCGAGGGTGAGCTCATCGAGGAAAGGGTCACGGATTAGGGCCCCTTCTAAGTGCTTTTGCGAAAGTGCTGAGTGCAAGGCAGGGAGGAAGAAACAGTACATTCAAAGCAGTCTGCTGTGCGAACATACTGTCCATTTTTCCGAACTGACGGCGGCTGGGTGGAAAATAGAAACTAGCCAATGAGAACCGCTGCCCCTTCCACCTCTCCGTTCCCCTCCATCCCCTTCCCATTTCCCCTCCGCTCCCCTCCATCCGGCCGACCGGCGTTGCCATCCTTGGAAATAACGGTACTTTCGGGGGCGGCAGAACGAGTGCTGTGCGATCTCCAAAGATTCAGCTTGGCAACACTGCTAGCTGGAGAGCGATGTGCACTGCTCGGAGTTCGGAGAGAGACTGCGGGCTCTTCCTCACTTTCTCCTGTCGCTCTTCTGTGATTGGCTTGAAGAGTGGGTGGGTTTCGAGCACGCTCAAGGTCAGCCGCCTTCAGTTCAGAAAAATAGTTTATAGGTATGTTCACAGGAGTGAAAGGGTTAAACTTAAAAATTTCTCTGAGCTCTGGGGGGGGGGGGGGTTTAACCTCCAAACCCCCCTCCCCTCAAGCGCCACTGGTGTTATTTCTTACTAAACTATACCTGTGATCAATCAACTCACACTATATTCCAGCTTTCAACTTTTGACTTCGTATGGCCATACGTGGTTCACCATATAAGAATTGTAGGGTAAAGTTTTAAATTTTCATTTTGCCAGAACTTGGAAGCTTGATAGCACTTACCCTTAGATTTATTTCCAAAATTTTGCTGGGAAATGTTGTTGGTAGAAAAAGTTGAATAGTCAAAAGGAAAAGTTACCCTGTACTCCTGGGATTGGGACTTCAAGGAGTGGGTTGTCACAACTCGGGATATGGATATGTTTAAAGTCATATTGTCATGGTTCCTAGGAAACCTCATCACAATATATGCCTGTTGGAATTCTTGGGTCATACAGGCATGGGCAGGGCCGTAACTAGGATTATTGTCAGGAAGGCAAAGATCAGTTTGCCTCCCCTGATTCCCCCTCGTTCCCTCCGCAGTGTCGGATATGGATAGGGGAATAGGGGGAGTGCGCCCCCCCTTGCGGGCCCGCCCTTATTGCCAAACGTTGCAGAACCACAATTATAACTTTCTTATATCATAAGATGGCATTGTCTTGTATATGCGTGTTATAAATTTAACTAAAATTTTCTTAAACTCTGCATATGACTTGATTATTTTTGATAAGGATAAAAGTAAAGGTAACTCAAGATATCTTTCGTGCCCCCCTCGAGCTTTTTCTGTATCCGCTACTGTGCCTTCATTCCCCTTCCAACACCACTAAAATATAATAAATCTGTAAGCTACATTTAGGGCATCAGCGAAATTAAACACTCTTTGCTTGCTATTGAGAAGTTTTATTGATATTATTGCTTATGTCGGCCTCGGTGGCGGCGGGGATTAGTCATCACCTACCATACCCTAGGTTGTGGGTTCCAGTCCCGCCTGGATAGGTTGCCCCTTCCAGGACAAGGGTGTGTGTGATCGTCTGTTGTTGAGTGTTTAAACTCCTGATGTGGAGGGCGAAGCGCTCATTGTGCTGTTTTCGGGGGAAATTGAGATAAATAAAAAAATAAAATACAGTAAAACCTCTATGTAGTGAACCTCTTTACATCATAAACCTTCATACATCATACCACCCCTACGGTTCCATTTGATTTACATGTAAATTTATAGGCAAACCTCTTTGTAGTGAACCTCTTTATATCGTAAAACCTCCACTTGCCATACCAATGAGATACCCCTGAGACGGCCTAACTACCTCCGTAAATTGTACCGAGACAACAAGAGACCATTAATGTGGCTGCGATTACGTACGTGGAATGACATTATCAGCAATAAATGCTTCACTCTTTTTTTTCATATATACCTAATTATGCTGTGATTTTCACGTTAATCTTAGTTGCGGCCATTTTGTTCAATATGAGAGCATACCTAACAGTAAATAAGAAAAAAGGTATCCAACTATCCCAATCATTTTAAGTGAATGTTGAATTAAGAGAGATCACATCATTTTATCTCGAATCGTGGTAAAAATCATGCGATAGTGCTCGCCTTCTGTAATTATTAAATAATAAATATATGTTCACTGATGCATGCATGTGTGTTTAAACGCATAAACATAATGGTTTAAAAGACAGTAGTGCCTTTCATTTCCAAAGGATATGAAGAAATGGTGCCTATCACTAAAACCTCTCAATAGTGAACCTCCATACATCAAAGTGCCCAAATTTTGGTCGCCTCCATTACGATGTAAATAGGTTATACTGTATTTGTTTGAATTGTGAACCACGTACACCTTTTCCAACATTAACTCCTACTTTCCCCATTGTTTTATCTTCTTGTATTACTTAATACTTTGAAAGTATACACACAAGTAATAAAGAATTTACTACTGTATTAAACTCCATTTATTAACTACGGAACTCACCAGATCATTACACTGGTTTTCACCCCACACTCCGACCGCCTTCCGGTCAGGGGTACCAACCTTACATTTACCAATCTATAACACCCATGGCGTTGGAAAATTCAGCCAGTGTGCATTCGAATCTAAATACAGTTGAGGACCTCAAATCTGGAAAGCTTGGGTCCAAAGGGTTTCTGGATTTCTGGTTTTCAGCACGCGAAAAAGTGGTACACTTTTCTTAGAGAATTTTAACGCAATAAAACCATAACTCAGAAATTACACATGAAAGAGATTAGCATAAAACATCTAGCAATATTTCAATTTAATATATTCATTAAAAACTTGACGATTAAGTCGTCAAATCACTACTGTAGCTTCCACAGCATAAACTATACGTGCTTAATACTGGATCAGAATGAGCAATAAATACATCTTTTTCTTCATTCTCAATACCATCCGTTGATAGCATCCACTTGCAGACGTTGCAATATCTGTCGATACCTTCCTCAGTCGGACAGTAAATCTGTACAAATGTTTCTAAATTTTGTTAATTAATTAATTTATAAATTCATTCAGGCTCAATATTTGAGATCCCTACGTGTCCCTGCCTAGGTTGTTAGTGTATGTTCATAGCATGTGCTAACTTCCTACTCGTCCCAGAACCAGGCTCAGAGAGTGGTGCCATGAGTTGGCAACAGGACCTGATTCACCGTAAGGTAAAATATGCACGTGCCCAGGGGCGTCGCAGTCTAAGGGGCGCCTTCAAGGGCGGAAGTTCATTCAGTTACAGCAGTACGTAATGTTTTTATATTTGAAGTCACTCTCCTTTTTTGTTGTATGAATTAAGGATAGACATTATTTTTGGAAAGGGTATTCATAAAGTGTTTTAGTTGCATAAAAGTTAAACTTTTTCTTATACCTAGTTTTATTCAAAGCTGTTTTTCTCTAACTGAATTGTCTACGTTTTCCCTGCGTAAAAATTCCTGCATAAATAATAATAATAATTTTATTAACTTTGAGAAATGGTGTAAACCATAATAGGTGTCGTCCAATACAAATTACAAACATATAAAAATACATTCTGTGTACAAACAAAATTCACAATCAAATATCATTAAAATTACATTCAAAGTACTCATATGTAGAATGAAGGGGATAACGCACAAGCCAAACCCTTAATTTCCTTTTAAAGATAGTAACATTTTCAGCTCTAATAAGGGTTGGTAACCTGTTGAATAACCTGATGTTGACCCTATGGAAGGAGTATAATTTAAAGACAACCTGCAAATTCAATGTTCAAATTTTTCTGTTCCTCGAGCTATAGTTGTTAACATAAGATCTATGCGTATAACTGTCTAGATTGTCTTTGACAAAGCAGAGTGCTCTGAAAACATACAAGCTGTAAACAGACATGATGCCCAGCAGTGAAAACTTATGCTGTCAGCCATATACATATATGTTTATTCTTTTTTTCCAAACCTTACCTCATTTGAGTTGCTATGCCTTATCATAAAAATCTGGGAAGGGGGGCTCAATGGAGAGGTGCCAATAGTGTAACTTGGGGCAAATCCCCCCCTGGGTGGCAAGTTGGAACACTACACAGATGAATTTTCAAACGTTCTGGTTTTCCGGGTTTCTGGATTCTGGATTTGAGGTCCGCTACTGTAGCTGATTTTCTCTGTCTACATCATGTAAGACCAAGCAGGTGAATAAAATTTTTATTTTATTTATTTGTGCTCTACTTTAAGGAAGTTCTCAAATTAAGAGTGCTCTTTGAATGCAAGTTGCAACCCAAATTTGAGGCCACAAAATCGGAAAAAAAAGCGAAGCTTATTGTTTGGACCTTAGGGTTGGGGTGAGTGGAGGTTGCGATGATGGATCTATGAGTGGATGACTGGGTTAGGGGCCTTCGGTGGGGTTGGGGGTGGAGGCCCTAGGGTGACATGACTTAGTGCGAGGGCCGCATGCTCAGAGACAGAGACAAGGGGGCAGTGTTCGGCATGCCATCATCCGAGAAGCATCTATTCTGTGATGTGAACCATTTCTATTTGTTAATACAGTCCACTAAGTATCTTTACCCGTTTTTCATTTCATTGAAGTTACCACCCTTGGACAAGTCGGTTTGAAGACGCATGCTTAGTATCGAACACTTATAAGATGTGCTCCCCTTGGCACCTTTCTTCAAAAGCAGAGGCTAATGTTGAAGCCAGGTTATGGCCATTATGAAGACGTTATGGCCATTGGTAACTATGTACCTTTCTGCTTCACTAATAAGGCCATGCAGCTCACCTCTTCTGTGAGGCCTCTCACCTCTTCTCACCAGGCTTGTCGATTTTCCCCGGAGTGTCCAGATATCGAGATTCGAGTTATCAGGGTTCTAATGTTGATCATATAACTCTTCTAAAATGCTTGAAAACTTAAAAATCAATACTTATAAAATTTTCCGGGGCAAGATCCCCGGTTTGGGCCCCCCCAATACTTTTTGTATGTCGCCATCCATGTTATCCATCCACTGTTACAATTGAAATCTTTTGCTCCTGCTCATCCAAAATGAGAGTTTGACTGACCTATGCAGGCACATAGTCATTGAGGGGTGCGGTCTTTGAGGTCTTCAATCCCCTTTACTTTTTCAGGCCCGAGGAGCAGTGGAGAAGTTGTTGGTAGGATATCATGAAGCCATCAACTTATCTATGAAAGGTTAAAGACCATAAGTTTAAAAAAAATTTACATTGTCCATTCTTTCCTTTCCTCACTGGTTACTTTCACTGCATGCTCTTCTATAAAGCAGTTAATTTGCGTGGGGAAGGGAGCTATTTTTGCTGGTTGGGAACACAGGAAAATGATACAGAAAAAATTCATAAACTCCCTGCTTAAGGAAAAATATGCTTCACAACATTTTGGTGTTTACAGTATGCATTTTAGCATGGACTGAACGCCATCTATCATTCTTCTGTAGAACCAATAAAAAACTGCCACTCACTCTGTAAATATTTAAATTGAGTTGAGTGGTTCCTTAGCTGCCTCAATGTCTTTTCCTGATTTCACCACTCCATTCCATATGATTATACATCCCAAGATATCTGTTTCCATGATTCACTGTTTCAATTGGGTGGTTTCCTATTATTTTTTTATTGCCTAAATCGAAAGACTATTACTCCTGGAGTACGTATTTCACGCTTTTAAATTTTTATATGACGATATCTATTTTTCGCGATTAAATGAAAAGTGAAAATTTTCAAGCGCGCGAAAACGCGACGGGTAAGTATGAATGCCGGGAAAAAACTCTGCGTGACGTCATTCTGCTTCCCGCTGCCGCAAGTGAGGTGACCTTGGGGCGAGGCCCTGTGCTGATACGACGCAGGATGCTAGCAGGTAGCTGAGTACCATGCTAGCTGGTAGCGCTTGGCTTAAATAAGGATTATAAATACCTTATCAAACGAAGAAAACTTTCCGACCTTAGCCAGTTTTAATAGGTGATTATTAAGACATGTTTTCCTGAGCTCTGTGCCTCATGCATGCATTGGTAACCTCAGAAGATGTAAAACTCTTATCCTCTCGTGTAGAAACTAGGTCGCTGTGGCGTCACGTGGAGTGGAATCGCATGGGCGCCAATCTGGCCTTTTCCAAATGAGGTTAAAATTGACCCTTGCCATTCGTCTAAACTGGTATTTCTAGAACCAAATATTTTGTATATGTATTATGAATACACTAATGGTGGGTAACGAATCACAATGAATGCCTTTCGTTTTCTTTGATGAAGGAAACTACCCTATTGTGCGAAAGATCCACAGAGAAGCCGCAGAAAGATCCACAGACGGATGATTTTTTTCTCTGTGGATCTTTCACACGATTGTGCATTGCAAGTGACTTCCATAAAAAGTTATTACCGCGGCTAGTCCTAGTATACTTTAAACTAGTGAATATTTTGGTTAACTGTATTTAATTGATGAGAAAACTGATGATTTCCAATTTTGGTCGACTGTCAGATCAATGAAAAATGTAACAAATAGTTGCTTAATCCTTCAGTTACTTTCTGTTTACGCAGACTATTGTGCTAAATGAAATTGTACCCCATGGTAGGAGATATATCGTTTGCTCTGGATATTAAGAATCAAGTGTACCAACAAAATCTCTACCTGAACTAGTTGGTGGGAGACATCCTTTGCTTTTTTCCTCGCTGAAAGTGGTATAACAATTTAGTATCTGCCATATTTTATACATCTACCATTTACATCTACCATCTACATTTAGCATCTACCATTTTGTGTGCAGACAGTGTACCCAGATGTTAAGCGAATTAGGCTGGGAGCCGTTGGAGACTCGGAGGCTGCGCGCTAGGCTTAGATTGCTTGAACAATTGAGAATGGATATCTTTAAGAGCGACACAGAGAACATAATGTTAGAGCCACACTATATTTCCAGGTCCGATAGAAGCGATAAATTAAGAGAGATGTTTTGCCGAACAGATAAATATGGGAATTAGTTTTTCCCCCGAACCATAAAGGACTTTAATAAACACTAGTCCCAACCTTGTTAGAGCACTTCATTTTTTTTTTAGTCGTAAACGGCTGGTGTCCTAACACCCGCTGCCACACGCCTTTTAGGCGGCTTGCGGGGTATTATACGTAGATGTAGATATTGTAAGGTATGTTGTTGTATTCAATCATGTACCTTCTTTTTAGGTAAATAATACATTTAGGAATTGTATTCAAGATATTTATTTTATTACATTCACATTACTTAAATATTATTAACATATAGTTTTTTTTGTATTTTTCCTACAATATGTCTCCTCAAGAATAATAATACTGTTAAAACTTAAAAATGTTACCTTAATGTAAATATGTACATAAAAAGTAGGTTTATGTAGCTTAAAACCTTGTTAGGCCAAGTTCTAACTTGCAGTCTTTGGTTGTTCCATAGATTTTTAGATCTTTCTTCCTTGAATTTATCTGTTGAAGAAAACCACTGACCATATCTTCAGCCATTTCAAAAGTATGTGCCAAAGATTTATAAAGTGACTTGTGCTTGATGGAAAGTGGTCTTTAATATTGCGTGCGGCAACTAAAAAGTGCAAGATAGGAACTGGCCAAAGAAATAATACATGTTTTATGATTAGTGATGATACCATGGTGTGGTACTCATTATTACATTACACAATTACAGATAATAAGTTTGAGGAAATGCAAAAAGAACTTGTATCCACATTTTTATGCACCATATAATGTAAAATAATACTTCTTCTATTCCAGCAATCGAATTCCTCTCCAAAAATAGTGCAAAGAATGTAGAGTGTTTATTTTAACTTTCCTTGCGAAATTCTACTTCTAGCCTTGAATGACATTAAGTATACAGTGCATTCTTGACCATTTGATGTTCAGGGTAGTGAATGTACATGTAAGTAATTCTTTATCCTATTTGAATTATTGTGAGTTGGCAGATTGGGGAAAATACATATGTAGCTAACTTACAGAAAATTACAGTCCACTTCACTAAAATTTATTGCATGAGCTATGAACTGGTTGAATTTCTCATTATGACGTACCAGAGGACAATGGGAACAGGGAAAAATCCTTAAAAACTGTGGATTTAAGTTTAATTTTTGTGATATTATTTACTCTCGTGTTCAGAGTAAAGATATGAAAGAGCATTTTTTGGCTTTTTTTCTAAGGCCAAAGAAACACTAATTTGGTCTTAACACATGTGGCTCCCCACCCAATCTATCTCTCACCCTGTAACCCCTCCATGATAAGGAAGACTGCTGAGTATGAATTTACGTATTTCGGGCAAATAATCTTCGCAAAATTCTCTCGAGCTTTTCACTTTCAAATTGAATGGTTGGCCTTTTAAAACCTTGATGAGTGGTGGGCTGAAGAGTTTTTTTTATGAAAGAAGACTAATGAGTAGCTGATTATGCCAGCAATACTGTTTGACTCATAGCAATGAGTTTTTTTTCACTTGTTGCTTAGTTTGTCAACTTCAAATAAAATTTTTATTTACATTGAGCATAGGACTCGAAAGAGATTTATAAAAATCAGTGTGTAATCTATGGGAAGGCTTTCCATAGCAATATTGGCATTTTTCTGAGGTCAAATACATTCTATGTTGGCCTCGGACATTTGCTTCTGGGAAGCCACTGTTAATAATATTTAAATTTAACCTGTTCATTTATTGTCTTCTGGTATGTCATGATCCATTATACTTGTTTATTTTGGTTATTTTTACAAATTAAATTGTAGCCCACAATGCCTATTTTAATAGAGGAAGTCATGAGACTGTCAACTTTACCCTTCAGACACCCTTAAAAGAAACCAAATGCTATCCAAGTTTATAATCTACATAATGATGGAAGAGCCATTTTTCAGTAACCTGTTAATTAATTTTGTACAAAAAATAATTGTTTTATGATTCAGTTGACTTGACTTTGATTGTTGCCAAAGAGCTTTTGGAAACTTTCACAGCAATTATCTTTCTAATCGCCAGAAATGACTGGGTAATAAGTTATTACAAACAAATAATACCTAAAATACACTTCAACAAACCTCTGTTTAGTCTATGTAAGCTGTGAAAATTTCCATGAAGTAGATATAAATTAAATTCCCCTGGATGGAAACATTTATAACAATGGGAGAATTATAATTTAATTTATTTCTTTCCACTTGTTTCTTTTTTGAAAAAAAAAATTAAGTATTAAGTTAATCAGTCTTTTCAAGTTTTTTTTATCGTTGAATGAACATTTTTTTAAAGTCTATCTAATCTTGGAGATTTTCAACTTTCTGCAAAAGAATTCACAAAATTGTACCTAATAATGGTGCATAATAGCTCAATATTATTTAATATGAGCTAGAGAAGTCAGTTATTTTTTCTTCCCAAGTTACATTTCTGTGGTGTGAAATGCGATCTGGGATTGTTGGCATGAAAGTGATTCAAGTAAATTTTATATTCATGTCAGCTTTTGATTTTTCTGACCTTAGACCTTTTTACCTTTGAAAGAATCAGTCTTCATGAAGCTGTTGTAACAGCATTTTGGGGAATCTTTGAGTACAAATTTGTTCTGCTCAATTGGAAAATTTTTAACCATTCTTCTAGCCTGAAAAGGTTTTGGTTTTCTTGCAATAGCATTTTGAAGTAATTGTATAGTTTTTGCTTCATGGTGATACATATATCCTTGTACAGCGATGAAAATTTTAAAGAAAAAAGAATCCAAATTTCCTGTTTACTACACCACTCCTGCTTGGTGTGCTGAATATTCTTTCGGACTCAGGCAGTATTCCCACAAGGTAGCGATCGAGTGCCCTGACAGCTGCTGCACTGTGTCCGGCACCAGTGAAAGCAAAACTTGCATCACGTCCTCCGTGTTCTAAAAGCACATCTTCCCCTCCTGGATGCTGTAGAGAGTAGATGGGAGACAAATTATTTTATTTGTCAGGACTTAAGATGTTTCACAACTTCTTGGAAGTAATTTATGTTGAGAATTAATGAAAAAACTTCATTGGTTAGGTTTGCCACCATTTTGGAAAGTCTGGGAATTTCATTGAGTATAAAGTCATGGAATGTAAGGGTGAATGAGAAAACAATCTATAAAATTGTATTTTCTTGTAAAAATCAGTTTTGATTTTTAAGACAAAGTATGCAATTGCATTATCTGAATGTGATGAGAGGAAGTAGTTTATAAGCATTTATTGTATTTTTCATTACATTCAATAAAGTAGTGCTTCTGGTTTCTACGTACGAAATGAATTTATGAATAATTATGTTGGCTCTTTTGTATGACTGATATTCATACATCAATTAATAATATACCTGCAAAAATATTTATGTATTTTTCATGGAACTCCATAGAATTAAATGAAAAGTTAGTTGTGAAATTGAAATTATTACAAAGGTTCTGTTTTCAAATGTTAGAATTGAGTGGTTGAAGAACCAAAACCATTGCCCATTATTTTCACATTAATTTACTACTACATGCTCCTCCTTACCTCAAAAAGGAACTCTGTGACATCGTAGACCCTGTCGTTGATGACCACCCAACAGTCTTGGTGCGTGTCATGCCAGGAGACTTCTTCGAGTGTGATGATGGGTAGTCTGTCATCACTGGTGGAGGTGTTTGAGGAACGGATCTCGGTACCAGTGCCAGAGAGTGACGCGCCGGAGGCGGAGGTTGTCATGGAGGCGGAGTGGTTGGAAGGGGGTGATGGTCCTGAAGCGGCTGCCCCCCCTGCCCCCGACGATGGCTGTGGGGGCAGGAGGTGATGGTGGGAGGACACAGATGCAGTCCCGGACGATGAGGAAGCTGACAGGAAAGGACCATCTATGGTTGATGAGTCATCGGTGAGCAGCATTGATATCCCTGGTGATTCCATGGTCTGTTGGGGAAAGACAATGAGAGGATGATAATGAGGACCAGTCATCCACATCTTTTAAGGTATTTGTCTCACATCATTATCTAAGGGTGCGTTCACGTAAAAATCTGGTTACAAGCTCCGGAAAACCAGCAGCTTGTTTCCGGCGTTCACAAGCGCGAGCAATTATTTTTGCCTGCCGCGTAAAAAGTTGGAAACGAGTTCTAGTCCTCAGTTGCCGAGAAGTCCCCGTCAAGCAGTGATGAAGTTTTTTCATTATAAAACGTCGAGTTTAAGCTAGAAAACAATAGATTAGGGGTGCACGATATTAATATCGAAAGAAAGGATTTAGGCGAGTAGGTACCACCATCTCTTTCCTCAGTCGTCCCATATGGCTAATCTTCGAAAAACTTGCGGAATAAGTTCATCGGCATCGATCATTTCAATGAAATTTCGAGAAATCACTGTACACGCACCGCACCGGACTTCACGCCTACACTGTTGGTGTCTGCCGGCGTTGCAGGCGTTGGAAATAATGTTTCAAACATTCTGGTTCGCCGGTAGGCGCTTACAGCCAGCGCCGATAAGTCCAAACAAGCTTTGTCTGTGAACAGACACACATGAAACAACACAAAATTTTACTCGCGCCGAGCTGTCGGCGCCGGCAACCGGCGTTTTACGTGAACGCTCCCGAAGAGGACCAGCGACGTAGTTATTTATTTACCATTTCCACGTAAACATCACATTGCGGCCTTTACAACGGGTTTTTCAACATCAAAAACTCACAACACAAACATCCATGCCCTGGTTAGGGATCACCTACCCAGGCGGGATTCGAACCCGCGACCTACGGTTTGGCAGGCGAGGACTTTACCCCACCGCCACCGAGGCCATCGTTAGGGGGTTCTTTGGGTGTTCCACCATTCCTAGAAATGTGTTCCCTTGTTATAGCCGCTGCATATCGTCTGAGGAGACCACTAGCCCAAGGGCACCTATCCTCAGACATTTGATTTTTCGATATACATAGTTACTTCTAATATTGCCTGCATAACTGTGGACTAACGATGATAACTATAACTAACGATGGATTTAACTTTCAGCATAATGCACATTAAATGCATATGGGCAACCCAAATTTCTTTCATTCACCCCCCTGAAGTAAATTCCCGGCAACTTGCCTGAAGAGGACACGTGCCTCCAGCACAAAGATTTCTTGCTTAGAACTTATGCCATAATTTTGAAATTTTAAGGGTTTATAAACTAGGCTTTGGTCATCTATTGTTTGCATCACGGATTTTATAATTTTACCTTCTTATTATTTTCTCAGATGTAATTATTTTTGTGTTTTAAATGAAAGCAAATGTTAAACAGAGTCTATTCTATTCACCCTGAACATCTCAAAATTAAAGCGCTAGTTGAACGTGATTAATGCATCACCAAAAACACCGTTTGAGAGGTAGGTATGCGTCCTCTTAATACTTACTATTCAAGGAAATAACCGCGGAGTTGCTGGGAGACTAACTGGGGTACCCAAGTTTACAGGCGTGTTTAGGATTTTTTCGAGCGAGTTCCAAGAATGCTTATGAGTGCCCATAGTTAGCACTACTAGATCTCTGTACTAAAAGTTTTTATGGGTCATGGAAAAATTTTCTAAGTTCCTATAATCTCAAACTTAGAAAACTATGGATTTATTTTCTTTCAAGACTCCATGCATTAATTTTGATTTTTTAAGAAAGCGTATCTCATGGTTCACAAAATTCATCTTGAAGAAAGTCTAGCAATTTAAATATTGAGAGTTTATTTAACTTACAATTTTTTCCCAAACATGTTTTCTTTTTTATTTCTTATAACTTTTTTAAATATTAGAAAGCGTATCTCAAGGTTCACAAAATTCATTTTGAGGGAATGGTAATAAGTCGAATTATTTTTAATTTTGAGAGTTTTTTCATTTTGCAATTTTTTCCCCAAATTTATTTTCTTTTCATTATTTTTTTAATTCAACACACACTCTTGGTGGAGATGACTCGTAACGCACCATCGGCGGATGACAGAGGGTTAAATAATTGCTAATAATTACTTGAAATTACTCACCGATTCCTGCATAACTGTCCCCATTTTTCTCTAAGCCGGTAGATTGGCGGCGCTTCGTTTTGGAGGTGGCTGGTCGTATGCGTTTCCAATCTCTCACTGGACCCAAAAGTTGGTCCGCTGCGTTGTAAGCTGAGTTCTTAGCGGCCCGTCTTCTGGATGATTGCCTCTATAAGGAGAAGATTACTTTATGAGTCGTCGAAATCTTAAAATTTCAGAAGATGAATTTATATTGTTGGAATAGTAGTTATAGAATGAAAAAAAAACAGGTTCCCATACATTGAAAAAGCATTTAACATACGGAAATAGGTCTCATTTATTAATAATTATTAGTATCTTAATTTTTAAAATTTCCAGTTTTTATTGAATAATAATGGCGCTGGTTTAAAATACGCGCGTCGAACAATCACTTTATTCTTTAATTGCGTTCGTTTTGTTAATGCCCGGAATAAATTGAAAATAGGCAATTTTGGTGATAATGTATTTTTGTATCTAACGATCTAGCATGTTCTATCTCATAGGAATTAATGAAAAAAACGCGCATGATAACCAAACCAAATTTTAAGCCAACACCGAAACCCCAACTTCTATATTGTCATGGGAAACGGAAACCCTTCGAAAAACTGATTTATCATTATCATGATGCTTTTCCTCCTTTGCTTACTGGGAAAGAAATTCATGAACGAAATAAATAGTACGAAAACAAACGCTCTCGTCGTAGTCAGACATCTTACCGGGACACGTAGCCAGTGGTTAGGAGAGGGCTTTCGTGGTATGTGGGTTTTCTATGTTGGTAGTTTGCTCACAAATTGCACGCATAGTAAATCCATAAACTTCATTAAATAATCTATAAATTTCGTTTATATGATGGTGATGGTTAAATTCTTCTTTTTTCACTGCTGGAATAACATTTTTTTCTTATGAAATGGTATCCGTCTCCTGACTACTTGAAAAATTTTAAACTTCTATGCTCCGAGGGCATTCGTTTCGACTTACTACGTAATTAAAAATAATTGTGCATTGTCCGATTTATAAATGCTCTCTAATTCAGATTAAAAATATTCTTAATGCATCCCCTGCTGGAAAATTCTGTAGCGATTCCTTTAAGAAATTTTCTCTCTTCAAATTCAAACCAACCTGTATTAAACAGATATGTAATTTTTGCATTGTGGGTAAAGCGAGGTTAAAGGGTTTTTGGCCGGAGGATAGAAATTAAATGAAGCTATAAGTTTAGTTTTTTTTAACTGCTTCAGTTGCCATGAGGGATGAACTAATTCGGGGGGAGCTGAAGCCCTATCAAATAAAAAAACATATCTCGCCGTAACGTAGATTTCCTCTCAGAACACCTGACGCTCTTCTTCTCAATTACTATAATGATTATATTTGTTTTGCGATAATTGGGCAGTAAGTTGTCGAAAATCCTTTGGAGGTGAAGCCATTCACAATTCCATTTTTTTTAAAATCACGAATTAGGAACCGGTTCCATTCACCAGTAAGAGACGCGAACCTGAAGATACCTCTTGGTGAAAAGAATCTGAGAGTTTGCTTATAAATAATCGATTCAATACTTAGTCCATTCGGTGAACATCCTCAATTGACGAGCATTAAGATTTTTATTGGTCTATTTTGCTGAATTGATTGCAAAGAGTTGCCAAATATAATATCTGTTTTATCTCAAAACTGATTTATTGCGGCTCTTTATAAGGTATGATTGGTGCTTAACATCCATTCGGAAACTTAGTGGTCGAGCGGCATTCTATCAAATTTCATTTCGAAAAGAGTGAGGTGGAGAAATGAGTCCAAAAATGTGCCACAGATGGGCGTTGTCAGATAAATAAACATTTGTTTTTTCCGGAGAGATGTGGAGACGCTTCTAAATGAATATTTCGCCTGTTGCGTAATTTTCAAGGTCAGGGCGCAGGGAATCATGTGACGGCAGTCTTTGTTCGTTAGCGCTGCCCGAATATTTTTTGCTAACTTTTACATAAGGGGACTGCATAGAGGAGGCCCAATTCCATCCCATGAAACAGTGATTTCTGTTGCCACTTCAGTCGCATTTCAAGCAGCTTTCGAAAATATCCGCGACGCGGTGATATTTGCAGTGCGATCTGTGGCGCCAACTCCATGGGACTTGAGGGTGCCCGAGCCCCCTCAAAAATTCCTTCTGGGTATGAGGAAAAAATGTGTCAGGCTTTTCGATTTTCCCCGTAGTGTCTAGATATCGAGATTCGAGTTATCAGGGATCTAATGTTGATCATGCGACTCCTCAAAAATGCTTAAAAAACTTAAAACTCACTACTTAAAAAATTTCCCGGGGCAAGATCCCCGGTTTGGGCCCCCCAATATTTTTTTTTTGTAAGTCAGCATCCCTGAATGCGACCCACTTTTTTCCAATATTTTGCAATATGGTCGTTGCAATTGCGAGGAATAGCATTGAAGAGTCATGAATTTGATAAATCACATTATCATGGATGTAAATTTCGGTTAACACCTCTAATTCTGCTTTAAATAATTTCCTGGGAAATTTGGATCAATTTGTCCGTCGGCGACTTTTGTCAACCCATTTAAATGCGCGGTGATTGACAACACTTTTTGAGGCCGACAGGATCCTCTTTTGTCATATTCGTACTTCAACTCATTTGCATACGTATATCCCCATGTTTAATTTTCGTTAGTGCCTTGATCTCATCTGACAATGAGAGTTCATTTCTTACGGCACTTTCACTAGTATTTAAGATCTGAATGATTAGTGGGACCAAAATGTGGAAATAGCTGATACATCCTCCGATAAAGAAGTTGTAAAATTTCATTTTACGTCTATTATATGTTATTGTGTGATCACGAAGGTCTTTTTAACTTAAAACATTTTTCTGGATTACATTTTTTTATACCCTTCTCGCTCGTCCTTATTGCCCAGTGTAATGTCTGCTTTATGCCCCGTCGAACGTCAATGGTTACCTTCCGTTAGTCTAAAAAAATAATAAATTCACCTTGGAGAAAATACAGAGGTAGAGTTTTAAGATTCGAGATAAAGTTAAATGCCAATACGGGTATATTTTGTTCACCTTGAACATTTAAAGGCGACAAATTTTGTTTTTTTAATTTGAAACATAAGTCTCGAAGTGCGAGGTGGCCTAGGAAATGGAACTGCCCGCCTACCCTGAATTTGTGAAGTTCGCACGCTTGTGGCTTAGTTCGAGGTGAGCTCTACCCTCACCAAACCAACCTTCGGGTTGAATCACTGATTGAGTGAGCATATGTTTAAAATAATTAATACGTCAAGGAAAGAAGGACGATGTAGAGAGAATTATGTCCTGTTATGGGAATCGGCGCAAAGGAGTCGCCGATAAGAAACACGAGGTTCGAAAATGTGATAATTGTGGTGTCAGACTTATCTATAAATTGATACAATGGGGCAAATGGGAGTGGTCGAGTCCACTGCCCCCACTGGTTCGTGAACTACATAAATTCTGAGATGCTATGGCATATATATGTCACGCTTGAGAACGTTATCTTTCGAGCGCGGCTAGGAATGTGATAGGCCCGAAGCTATGAGGAAAAAGAGCCACAAATATTGCTGATATGAATATTCATTGAGGAAATATTTGTAGGAGAAGGAGGTAATATTTGTAAGAAGAAACAAGTCACGGAATTTAGAGGAAAGCTGATGCAGCTTTTTATAGTAACTCTTTTCTCGGTGCATAAAAACTCATTAAGTCGCACCATAGAAGTATCTGGCTGAATAATTTGGCATCTCTGACACTTGGTTAAAACCAAAATGGATTCATGTGGCCATGGCCGGAATTAGATGAAAAGAGGCCCTATGCTATTTCACTAATGAGGCAATATTTTATCTCCTATTTTTAAGTTTTTGAATTGCATCGGACAGAATAAAATAAATAATTATTGCGATATGTATATCAATATGTAAAATGAAACGTTGTAGCACAAGGCACTTTAATTTGCCATGACAATGAGTGAACCTTAGAAATATATTTTAGTGTAATCTGGTATGTACAAACGAACAGAGCCAATCAGCCAAACGCGTTGATCTTGACCAATACATTTTAAAGTCTGTTTAGTAGTCATGTGCGTAGAATTTATCCTTATTTTAGGCCCAGTTTTTAGTGCTCAGTGTTTTTAGAATGATGTAATTTTAATATTTCTAACAATTTAAATGCAGCCCCCCCTGATCTTGAGGCCCAAGGCTGAAGCCTAGTTAGCCCTCAGGAAAATGCGGGCCTGTGATGTGGATTTGCTCGAGGTGAGATTTTCCCTCACATATGTAAACCAACCTTCGGGTTGAAGTACTGTGAGTGAGCTTATATTTGAAACAAGTAATACGTCAGGGGAAGAAGGCCGATCCAGCGGAAGTGATGTGTTCTGCAATGGGAATCGGCGAAAAACGAGATGTCGACAAGTAACGCAAGGTTCGAAAATTGATTATTTTATCGTAGTAACCTTTCATAAACTTGTATTTGCCTTGATTAAGCTATTTACAATAAAGCCAACTTCCGACTGCTGAATGACTGACTGATTCATACAAATTTTTGGGGTAAACGAGACGAGATGTCATCGAATCTATCTAAAAATTGCCCAATCAATTAATTTCTATTTTATATCTGATCCAGTGCTAACAAGTTGATCTATCTACTCTACTTTTTGTGGGTACCTAGGGGGCATAAAATATTTTTCAAAAATTTCATTTTTCGAATTTTGACCGCGTGATACGTCGAGAAACCAATTTTCATACCGATATTTTTGATTTTTTCACTCTTAATTTTGGCCAAATCGTGCAATTTCGAAATTCCGTGAATTACTATCTCTACAACGGAGGGAGATATGGTGCTACGATATGAGGTTACAACAGAGGGAGATGCGGTGTCGCGTCTTAGGGTTCAACCAACATTTTAAGAAGTAGTTGAGTGATTTGGGAAAGGCCGCTGTCCTTTTAAGGGGGTACTCAATCCCCCCAAAAAGCGGAAGCGTGTTGGGGTATATAGATTCTTATTTTTTGGGGGCGGGGGAAGGAAAGGGATAACCACTTATATTCGTCCGTGAGGAGACTGCCATAGCAACTTAGAATATTGGTTTGTCACCTAAACACAGCGCAACTTCGGTGTCGACAGACAATCGTGCCTGTCCGAACACGTGAGGAATATTCGTCCAATTCAGTTTGCCTTCGGATTTCTCTCTTTCTCTTGCGTGTGTCTGTGCCAATAGTGCTTAGTAATAGCTCAGGATGATTGACTAGAATCCATGTATGGTGAGGTTTACTTCCTAATTAATATGAATACTCTAAGACATTTTATAATAAAACGTATAGAAATAATAATATTATCTGAGTGTATCCTGGAGTTTTGGTCAAGGGAATAATTCCTAATTCAGAGTAAACAGACGTTTCGTTGATCCATTGAACCTCTGGTCTGAAGCATGATACTTTATCCACTCTACCACCGGGTCAATTGTGCCCTCTACGCGTTTTAATTCCCAATATGTCGGCTGTGCTCACAAATGTCCCGACGAGAGAAAACTCCAGTCTAGGTGAGACGTGGGCAAAGAATACTTAGGAAAACTTGAGGAATAATTCTTAGTTGCAGGAATAGAATGATCAACAACTTTTCTATTTCCACATGGTAATTTATTGAGACCGACCATGGTTTCGTTACAGCGTAACATATATGACCTTGATATGTTACTCTGTAACGAAACCATGGTCGGTCTCAATAAATTACCATGTGGTAATAGCAAATTTGTTGACCCATTATTCCTGCGATTATGGATTTCCACCAAGTGACGCCCGCTACAATTAATTATATTAATTAATTAACTTCTTAGTTGGGTATTTTAAGCGTTGTCATGCTTCGACACATGTCATTGAATTTCTTCGGTACTAGGGGAATGTTGTTTGAATATTCCCGGGTGTTTGGGAACAGTACGAGGACAAAATTTGGGAAGAGCGTCTTCAATTAGTGCTTGAACTGGCCGCGTTCAGACACCAATGAGTTCAACGTTAATGTTTTCCGCCACTGTTCACGTAAGCTTTCTCGAGGACTTCACGCGTTTGAGTCTCTCTTCTGCTGAAAGCCTACAAAAAGATGACGGGGTGGGGGGTATCGTGTGATATCTTGTGAAATCCACCTCTGGACCCAGCGGTCGCCAGCCGAAATCTCCGCCCAGTTGGTCGCGATGCCTCGCCAGAAAAAGGACGCCTGTCGTTTTGGTTTCTTTCTCTTCGACCTTGAAAGATATTCATGCAGATGGACCCGTCCCGCCCAAAATAGTCGTCTTTTAAGGCAATTCATCAGCCCCGCGCGATTGATTATTTGAGCCGCCTTTGTGTTTTTTTTTAGCAACTCGACTAAGGGGGCTATATAGAATAGGCCCCAGTCCTTAAGGCCGTTTTACACGGGGCACGGAAATGCGCAGGTTAGAGCTGCATTTATTTCTAAAATGGCGTGGAATTGCGCGAATGCATGAGCGAAATTAGAACGGGCTATTTTGCCGTCTCGCATCCACGCATTCTCGCATGTGTTCTAGCAATTCATCGCTTTACACGACGCAATTTTGATTGTGCCTTCGCAAGTACGTCAGATTGTGCAATTCCGTGAACCGTGTAAAATGGCCTTTACAGTAGAAGTAGATGTAGTACTTTACAGTAGTTGATTTATGCTGTTACTTTACGCACTTTTTAATTGGTTATCAAAAATTCCCGCTGAGCAGCGATGAACACGGAGCAATCTATTAATTTCCAATCTTTGCCGTGAACACGAATTTTACACTAGAGGATAGTCTGCCGCTATAATTGTTGTCACTCCGCGCGGATTAAAATCAGATTTCAAAATCGCCTCTCGCGACGCTACTAGTCATCGATTTCCACTTTCCACGTGGAAGTGCACGGAAGCAATACGTAACTGAGGCAATAAATCATACAAACCACACATTTTACACCTGCGAGTCGATTGTCAACTAAAAAATACCGCTTTCACTTCAGTTAATGGGGAAAGTCACACTGAGCGAGACTGTGGTGCAGCGAGGGGGGGGGGGGTTTGGGGATTAACCCCCCCCCCAGAGCTCAGAGAAATGCCTAAGTTTAATCCATTTTACTTAAATGGATTGATGTTACTAATAGAATAGTTAAAGGATTAAAAAAAATATCCCTCAGAAATCCGAAAAACTCACCATTTTGAACAATTTATCTTAAAATTCCGCAATTCATTAATCTCGCACCTACCGCTTATCCTGGTGGGTACTCCATACCCCCACACTCCCCGGTCTTGGTTGCACCTATGCCCCCCCAGCCATAATTCTCGGCTGTCGGCTTCTTTAAGGTATTAAATGTCACTTCTTGAAAAGCATATATGCCGTCCTCGGTGGCGGCGGGGTAACATCTTCGTCTCCCAAACCAAAGGTCGCAGGTCCGAGTCCCGCGTGGGTAAGTTACCCTTATCCAGGGCATGGATGTTTATGTACGCTTGATCGTTGAATGGTATCAACCTCGATGTGTAGCCCGAACAGTGCTGTTTTCGGTGGCATTATACAAATAAATAAAATTTCAAACCCAATCCGGTAGCGGCTCATTCACCTTGAAGAAGCTACCAGGGATGGCGGAACGTTGGAAAATAATCTGTACCACGCGGTAAGTTCCGAAAAAGTTTTTTTTAACCAACTATGAACCGCGAAAGCCTCGATGAAGAATTACTCAAGAATCACTTTTCATCTTAGTGAACTCGACAATTAATGAGAAAATGTCTTCTCGAACCATACACGCTTATATCTGAGTGTTGTCAGATGAAAGGGATTGGATCATTTTCCCGTTTGATACCAGTCCGCAAGAAAGCGGATGAAAGAATATTATGGTCGCCATAGGAAAAACATCCACCCTCACGTAAGCAGCGGTGTGGTTTCCAAAAAGAAACCAACAGCAGTCCTTTCCAACAGCAGTCAACGAGTTTTCCAGGAATGCTGTGGCATGATATGAAAGACTTGATCCATCAGCGTAAGCTGAACTGTGTCGAATTAGAGTTATAATTTAAATACCTTACCATTTAAGAGACCCAGGTTTTCATCTCGGTGATGGAAGAAGTTTTGTAAAAGTGGTTTACGGATAGCGTGCCAGTATAGTAATATTCGAAAATACTCGAAATACTCGAAAGAATCGTTAGAGAACTACCATAGATGTATGATATGCACAGGACCATGGCTTATTCCAGGGAGAGGTCTAGCCTCACCTTGTCATTTCATTTGCGCTGAAAATTTATCACGGAGGAACGGCTTGCACGTTTCAATGATCCCTAAAGCTGTAGTGGTTGGAGTGATTTTCCAATTACTCTAGGTAGGGGCAACCATACCAAACAGGTCGAAGAATAGGAGTCAGACCACGTTTTAGGACAAATAGTTAGTCCACGTGAAGTAAGTGTTGCAGGGGAAGAATGATAGGTTAGCGAGGGTGGAGAAGGGTGAGAATTACATTTATGTATAGAAAATGAAAGGGATGAAAATGAAGGTCTAATTTTGAATAGAAGAGCGACGTAAAATTTGGGTGGAGTGTGAAGGCTAGGTTATTCATTAAATGTTCCATGCGAACGTACCTTATCCGGTAAAATACTTAAATAAATATCCAAACTAGTCTTCAGGTCGGAGGACTGAATTAGGGAGCCGACAACAGTTAAGGAACTCGTAGGTATTGGGTACTCGAATCTATGCCTGTCATTTATTCTCAATTATTTGACCTACTTTACTCCTTCACTTTTGGCGTGAGTTATCCCTGCTGGCGTTTGAATCTGCCTGTTGTATGCATGCGAGTCCCCAAAGTTGGGGTTCGGTATTAACTCCCTCGTAATCCGATTTGTGAAGCATTGTGTGAGTGCTGTAAATTTGTCCCTTGGCGTGGTATTCAGCTCACGCAAAATCACCTGCGTGAATTTCAAAGGCTTTTGTTCCTGTCATTCGAGGTGGTAACTCATAATCTGCTCGAAGAAATAAAATTTCAATCGAAAAATGGCAACATGTAAATAAGCGCAATTGTTGTAGTAAGCCAAGGAGACCCAGGGGCGAGGAGGTTAC
Source organism: Ischnura elegans (assembly GCF_921293095.1). NCBI lineage: Eukaryota > Metazoa > Arthropoda > Insecta > Odonata > Coenagrionidae > Ischnura > Ischnura elegans. Next base: position 29,869,475 of record NC_060254.1, on the reverse strand, counting down.
CTTAGGGCCCAAGCAGCTACGTTATGTAAATGACCTTAAAAGTAAACGTCCCGTTAAAAAGTGAGATGAAACATTCATATGAGCATTCTCAGTGATTTAAGCAAAATATTTAAATTTACAATTAGAAGTAACAGTACCTTCAGTTCTCCTGATATCTGAGTACATGTTCAAAATTGTGGGGGCGAGAAGCCAAAGCCAGTTACTTTTTTCTAAACAGGGGTACTGAATAAAATTGAAGCAATACTTTTTTAAAATCAAATTTGATAGTTTTAATAATATATTTAGTCAAATGTATAGTTTTAGTTACTCTCGGTATATGTCCTTTTTTCACTGTTTATAAACCAATCCATGGAAGATTATTATATAATGATGATACTTAAAAACAGGTCTTTCAGGTTACCTAAAGCTCCTTACATTTTCTATAAGTCTTTGTTTTTAATTAATGATGGGGTGATAAAAATTATTATTATTTTAAGTGATTTTATTCCAAATAGAGTTAGGTAAAGAAATTTATGATCAAAGAAGAAATAATATTTAAAAAACTTGGAGGCCAGGGGGTGCGATGTAGTGACGCAGCGAAGGGGGTTTTTGGGGAAACCCCCCACCCCTCCGAGCTCAGAAATTTTTTAAAGTTTAAACCATTTTATTTAATTGGATTTATATTACTAACAGAAACTGTAAAGATTAATAAAATAGCCCTCCGAAAGCCGTGAAACTCACCATTTTGAACCATTTATCTTAAAATTTATCTGGGGAGGGCCCCCTCCCGTTTACCCTAACGGGTATTCTATACCCCAGGAAATAAATAGGAAATTCCTCACGAGCTCATTGCAAAAGCACAAAAATTATCGAATCTTAAGCTTGAAAAATATATTTTCCCTACATTATACTCGAAATGTATATCATATGTATATCATGAAAATTGACCTATTCTATTCTCATTCGGAAGTGTATGTATTAAAAATTAATATAAAGTTGTAGTTAATCAATTGTCTCGGCTGAAGATACAATAAATGTGCATTTAGTATAAACAATGGAGTGTTTACGCGATAAACTTTTTACTTACTGATTTTGAATTTAAAGTAATTTCTTTTCGAAATTATGATAAAATGAAAGCGTAATTTGGTGGCATTAGCATAAATGTCTTATAGTTTATTGTGAACACCGTTCACGGATATTTGTCATTTGATAAATGATGAAAAACGTGTTGTCCGATATTTTTTTGTCGTTTGTCTGACGGAGGGAAAACTTAGTGGGAGAAGGATTTGAAATTCTTTCGAAACCATGAGGTTACACGCTATTCTAAGGTTACATGAAAAACACAGACCGCATGTGTTTCAGACTGCCTCTGGAGATACTGACTCTCTCGCTGCATCTGTGGGTCGTATGAAAGTGAAAGAATCGTGGCGACACAAAAGGGGGAAAAAAAGGTTTAAGGTGATCTCTTTCCGTTCGGTATTTGAAGCGGTGGGTAATATAAACCTTTTGGCTGAGACTCAAATCTATGGAAACCATATCGATGTTCCTCCATTCTCCCTTCTCTCGCCTTTTGTCCTCCGACATCGTGGCTGCTATCCTAAAACCCGCTGTCGTAATCCAGTTTGGGTAGATTGAAAATTTGTGTTTTGTGGCCTTTTTTTTGCTGTGACATAGTTAGCTTGTGGCCTTAAGCATTTTATTTTGAAGCTATAAATAAAAGAAGCTAGGATAAACATTTCATTAGGGAGACAAAAGATTGAAGGGGTAAACGAGGTTTGTTGCCTAGGAAGCCAAATTACTAACGATGTACGAAGCTAGAAAGAAATCGTAAGTAGAATAGCACAGGAAAAGAGGGAATCTACTCAAAGCTGAAAATACAATCATCGAAGTAAGGAAATGATTCATTAGATGCTACATAAGGAGCATGTTTCTCTATGGAAGCGAGGCTTGGACGTTGACAGCAGCAAAGAAATCAAGAATGGAAGCATGCGAAATGTGGTGCTACTGAAGAATGATGAAGATAAAATGGATCGACCGTATCAGTAATGAGGAAGTGCTAAGAAGTGTGGGAGAGAATAGAAGTCTTCTAAAAACCTTAATGAGAAGACGGGACAACTTACTTGGCCACATTATGAGGGATGATGGGCAGATGAAATCAATAATAGGACAGGTTGAAGGGAAGGAGGTACGGCCCCCAAATAATTTACATATGACAGGTTGTAAAGTTTGTGAAAGAGAAGAAATACGTCGCTATGAGAAGGCTAGTGGATAGGAGAGAGGAATGGAAAGCTGCGTCAAACCAATCTTAGGATTGTTGATTAATGCTAAAGAAAAAATGAGATGTTATTATCACGTCCGGGTATGCATGAAATCAAGAGGGGTGTTTTTTCTGAGCTAATGTGAGATTTAAATGTAAAATTTACTCAACAGTACTCTGATTTACATAAGACAAAAAAGAACAGTCGTATGGAGTTTTATCGATAAGTACAGGACGCATCAATGTGGGCTTTTTTTATGAGTTATTGGCGTTTGCAAAGATGATACTATTGGATCCCTATTTTATGCCAGGAGTTGTTGATATTATCTTGTAAAAGTTACTTGGGATTTTTATTTAAAATGCCAGTACGCAACATTTATTTTGTGGAATAGTGAGCTCTACCTTATAAAAACTTTCCCGAAATATACAAAATATAGTAGATGCATGGTTCAATTATTATGTGCTCATTTATTATAAAAATTTTGAATGTTAAGAGTCCGTGTGTGAGTTTTTGGCATTTAATGCGGTATTGGTCTTACATGGGAAATTTTAATACAAATAAGTTTAACGCTACTTGTTCAGTATAATGGTATTCATGATTAATCGTATTTCACTCAATCGAGCTATTCTATCGTTCCATCATCTATAAATCCACATCCATTCACTTCGGTATTCATTGGATCGAAAATTATGTCTCTCTTAATTGAGCGTAAATTTATCATGTGAGGAAAAGATTGGGAAGGTAAGGGTTAATTTAGAGAATGATATTTATATTAACAGCGATAATTACATTTGTAACCATTTTACGAATGCATTTTTAACAATGTCCTACAAAGTAATCGTTTTCAGTAACCCGGTTACCTAATTCTGTCAACTATGAATACAAGGGGTATAATTTCGTTAGGATTTAGATACATTAATTAACGGTACCTAAGCGATAGGGATGTGGAAGCTTGCCAATTAGCTCGATTGGCTGCTTTCATGACTGTTATTCGTGTTTGATGGAGTGCGATGTGTAGTGGGTGCTATAATGACTCTAATTAGTCATAATGCTCCATTGCTAGATGAACGTTTTTGACGCAAGTGGTGCTGTAGTATCACGGTCGTCTTTGACGCAAGTAGCGCTGTAATATGGTGGTCAGCCGAGGAGGATTATTCTAGGATCCTCAATTTGGCCTCATAATGTGTTGTCACTCTCTGCGCATTTAAATAGGTTTACAAAAGTCGCCACTCGTGTCGCTGACGGAAAATTGATCCGAGTTTCACGGGGAAAAAGTGTGGTTTCCTTTTATTTTTTTATTGCCTAAATCGAAAGATTATTAATCCTGGAGTACGTATTTCACGCTTTAAGATTTTCAAATGACGATATATATTTTTCGCGACTATGCGAAAAGTGAAAATGTTCAAGCGCACGAAAACGCGACGGCTAAGTATAAATACTGGGAAAAGCCCGTGTAACGTATTTCTGGTTCCGGCTACCGCTGTGTGAGGCCACCTTGGTGCGACGCTATGATCGCCGCTACGATGCAGGTTGCTAGCAGATAGCAGAGTACCCTGCTAGCAGGTAGAGCTTGGCTTAAGTATGGATTATAATATATTATTAATATCCTATCAAACGAAGGAAACTTTCCGACCATGGGCAATTTAATAGGTGATTATTAAGAGATGTTTCCCTGAGCTCTACGCCTCATGCATGCATTGGTAATCTCAGACGATGTAAAACTCCTGACTACTCGTATAGCATCTGGGCCCCTGTGAAGTCACGTGGAGTGGCATCGCATGGGCGCCAACCTGGCCTTTTCCAAATGAGGTTAAAATTGACTATTAACATTCGTCTAAACTGGGATTTCTAAAACCAAATAATATGTATACTATGAACACACTAATGGTGGGTAACGAATCGCAATCAATGCCTTTCGTTTTCTTTGACGAAGGAAACTACCCTATTAAGTATAATTAGGGGTATTTATCGAAATTTATACACATGATGATGCGATCAATCAAATTCATTATTTTTTAACGCTATTCCGCAATGACAAACATATTACTGCAAAATATTGGATAAAAATGGGTCGGATTGCACCAAAGAGGTTGTACATATACTGGAGGGGGCACCACTGATTCCGAGCGTTTAGCGCAGTGTGGCAGGAATGGGGGTACTTGGGTAGGATAGCCACGCCTACTTTGACCAAAACATTGATAATCCCATAAGAGTCAATGCTAACTATTTTGCGAAATATTCGGTCATGATCGTTGTTACGGTAAAATAAAATATCGCAAACGAACACAGTAAACCTATCATTATGAGAAGGCTTCGCGAAAATATGCCTCGAATATCTTTTCCAAAGGAAAAAGTATTGTCAATCACCACGGTTCCGCTGTGCAACCAGCTTAGCGGAAAACGACGTTTTACAAATGTAAAATATCCATTCCCCTGCACTTCTAGTGGTAATTAATAAGATTACAGCCAACGGAAACCTTACGATAGCGGACCGGTCGCAGTAATAGTACGAAAATATGTTCACGACGATATATTATCACCACGATATGTCTCTGTGGACAGTTTAATATACCTACACAGTAGTATGACGAACGATCGGAAAACTCCGAAGATAATCAAGAAGTAATTGTTGTATTTTCATTTTCTAAATCAGAGGCGATATCAGGAATAGAATACTTGATTATATACGTACACAGGGATGCCGACTTACAAAAAATATTGGGGGGGCCCAAACCGGGGATCTTGCCCCGGGAAATTTTGTAAGTAGTGTTTTAAGTTTTTTTTAAGCATTTTAGAAGAATCGTATGATCAACATTAGATCCCTGATAACTTGAATCTTGATATCTGTACACTCCGGGGAAAATCGACACATTTTTTCCTCACACCCATAACGAATTTTTGAGGGAGCTCGGGCCCCCTCAGGCCCCATGGAGTCAGTGCCAATGTATGTACACTGTTTGAGACTGAGCCCGAAAATTGTCAAACCAAAATGGCGGAATTCCGACCACGCTTAAAACTCGAATACAACGCCTTGCATTGCACCCATTACCACGGGCATTTACAAAAACCGATTAAAATGTTCGACCGAAGTGGCAACAGAAATCAGCCTTCTATGGGATGAAACTGGGCCTCCTGTACAGGGGGCAGCTAGGAATTAAGGCTGGCGAGGGTTTAGTTGCAACTAATGCCGGAATGTGCGGGGGTATGGAATACCCACCAGGATAAGCGGTAGGTACGAGATTTATAAATTGCGGAATTTTAAGATAAATGGTTCAAAATGGTGAGTTTTGCGGCTTTCTGAGGGATATTTTATCAATCCTTACACTATTCTATTAGTAATATCAATCCAATTAAGTAAAATGGATTAAGCTTAAAATTTTTATTGGGTTTTATCTCCCAAAACCCCCCACTCGCGGCGCCACTGTTCCTGTATACACTCCCCTTGATTTTTTCTATTTCCCCCCATCGCTCTAGTTGCTTGCCCACTTCCGTTGCAACTCGTGAAGTTTGATCCTTCCCTCGGAAAATTTCCCCGACATCATCGTGGTTCATTGGACGGACGGATCGCCCGTCTCGCCTTGCACGTTGTCTCGTCTGCAGGGCAATGTCTCGAAGAGGAAAGATCGTGTACGTCAAAAGCGTTATCCCGAAGTGTCCGACGCGGTTAGGTCATCGAATCGTTTGCCCGACCGCAAAAGCCCCGGAAATGTATTTTTCTTGTCGGTACCTATTCTCCTCGAAGTTGGATTGCTTTTCATCGGCGATCCAGACATCGCGTGTTAAGGGCTTTCCTTATTCGAGTACTCGGTTGCGAGCATGTAAAGAGCTATTGGTTTTTTTTTCAGGTGACCTCGGGTCTATTTACCCTGTTTCATTTAATCACTCCTAAGAAGGCCGTTTAAATTAACCGAACGGATTTACTTACGTAGTGGAGTGCATGAAAACGAAGATAGAGGTTTGGTGAAGGGCTATTCTGTCTTGATTGCCAGTTCTTGGTTAAAAAATTGTCGTGTGTTCGTGATTGAAGTAAAACTTCTGATCTGTGTCCTCGCGTCGCTGCTGTGACACTGAGCGACATAGTGACGGGGAAACCTATCCCTATGGTTGTAACTATAATAGTTTTCGATCATTTCACTTCGAAAAAGTCAATTATACCAATATAAATTGTTGTACGTGTAAAATAAATGACTATAAGTAATGATTAGTCGATTCCAAACTTTCCGGTTATTCTAGATTTTTTTCCAGTACCGATTGTGTTGATTATGATGTCATCATTATCTTATAAAAATAAAATATACTAATAATCGATTGTGAAATGTAGAAAAAGTTACAATTTGAAAAATAATATTTCGGAATGGACTGGTCTTGACCTCGTCTCCTCCGAAAACTTTCAGTGCCAAAAATGCCAGGAGAAAATCTCTCAGTTGATAAAATTCGAAGCTATATTTCCATTTGGAAATTAAGGTAATGAATCACAGCTCAATGGAACTTAAATTATAATGTCTCATTTTTTAATATGGTATTGTCATCAGAAACAGGGAATCGTGGGAAATTTCAGACCAGTCCGAAAATGGGAAGTGAGCCAGAAACAATTAAAAGATTCCATTAATGAAGTAGATAGAAGAAGTAAAGAAATGGCGTGTTAAAATACTTCTAACCAGGGCCGACTCAAGGCAAAATACTTGCCCGGGCAAACTGGCGTTGTGTCGTCCTCCTAGGTATGGAATACCCCCAATTAAACGGGGGGTCTGGGGCACCTCCCGCGGGATAAAATAGTGTGGTTTGAGTTTTTGCTTAAGTATGTATATCATCTCCTTTTTATACATTAAAGTGCACGTTTTTCGTTAAAAAGAGTTATTAAAAAGTATTTGCCTGGTTTAAATGAATATTTTAATCCAAGTAGTTCAACATAGACTTATATTTTACAAAACCAAAGTTAATGCTAGGGTCGCTGATATATGTTTAATTTATACATAAACAAAATATTAAATTTATAAAATCGGAGAACAAAAAATAGTCCGCCCAAACAGCAACAAATTTTTTTTTTTAGCTACGTCGCTCCGGGTAGTTGCCCGACCCTTATGCCGGACCTGCTTCGGCCCGCAAGTCAGAGAAAGATGAAGACTTACGCCGTGGAACCGTATAGTGGATGATAGTGGAAACGTATGCAACGATCTTTATTGGTTACGGAGTATTGTTGAAAGTGCTATCTTGCGAACTGTGGCAGCATATACATAAGTAGAGATACGTGAATATCGCACTTTCAATAACAGTTTATCGCATTTTGTAGCATCTATTTTTTATTTTCATATTGAGGTAGATGACGATAAAATGTAGTGAAACACTGTTATATGACAAAATACAGAATATTTTAAATAATTATGTTGTAGAACAATAATAAATTAAGGAATAAGACGTATAATGGCGGAGGCGTATCTTGCCCGCGCTACTTTCGTCCGCGGCCACGTAGAGTCCCAGCCAACTAGCAGCTGGCCAGTGGCTCACATGCTTTAGGCGGTTAGTGTCGACGGAGCATTTAAACTGCGCTCGGCACAAAATGTACGAATTTTGCCGTCAAAAAGCAAATTTGCGCAAAAATATCATAAAAGTGCAGTCATCGCATCTATGTCGCATTTATTTGCGCACATCGCATCTATATTGCATTTATCACATTTGCGATTTTCGCGCATCTCAATACATACGGATGATTTCTTGTAGTAACGTGTTTTAAGTTTCAATTTAGTACAGGCGGATTTAGTGAAGCTACGATATATCTAATTAGATGGGACGGGGTGAAGTTAGTAGCTCGCGTGCGAGGGTGTTTTTTATCCTCTCGGTCGAGGGTTTAGAATTTCTTTTTCATCGCCATGAAAGTTCTTATGGTGGCTAACCGCTCACCTCGAATTGCTTCGCGGAGATTCGGTTTCTGCCGGAGTAAAGCGTGTCTCCTTAAGGATATGTAGTTTCTCTAATAACGAAATGTGACACGAAAGAAATGAAAAGACCTCAAAGCCAGAGAAGAACTTCGGGGCCGAATTTTTCCTTGATTATGTGAATATGCTGGCCATTGAAAGGTTCGACCGATAAACGAAGTAATAGGGTGGTTTCCTTCATTAAAGAAAACGAAATGCATTGATTTCTATTCGTTACCCACCATTATGGTTTTCATAATGCACAAATTATTTGGTTTTAGAAATCCCAGTTTAAACGAATGACAATGGTCAATTTTAACCACATTTAAAAAAGGCCAGATTTGCGCCCATGCGATTCCACTCCACGTGACGTCACAGGGACCTAGTTTCTTCACGAGTAGATAGGAGTTTTACATCGTCTGAGATTACCAGTGCATGCATGAGGCACAGAGCTTTGGGAAACATGTCTTAATAATCACTTATTAAAACTGGCTAAGGTCGGAAAGTTTCCTTCGTTTGATATGGTAGTAATAATCCATATTTAAGCCAAGCGCTACCTGCTAGCAGGGTACTCTGCTACCTGCTAGCATCCTGCGTCGTATCAGCGCTCAAGCCTCATCTCACAGGGCTGCAGCGGGAAACAGAAATACGTCACACGGACTTTTCCTATCATTCCTACTTAGCCGTCGCGTTTTCGCGCGCTTGCAAATTTTCACTTTTCATTTAATCGCGAAAAATAGATATCGTCATTTAAAAATCTAAAAGTGTGAAATACGTACTCCAGGAGTAATAATCTTTCTATTTAGGCAAAAAAAAGTAATAGGATACCACCCTATTGGGTATCTATTAACATTCCTAGATTAAATGGAAAAAAATGCTCTCACTCAAAGTCTATCATAAATTATTGGACACCCTTGCGCTTCATCATCATCAGTCTGATGTCCGTTAGTGGATGAAACCAGCAGTCTTTTAAAAGGCAATTTTTGTGAAAATGGGAGGAAAAAACAAATTATTTAAAATCGGAAATTAATTTTCACGAAGTTGGGACCGGAATTATTTAGCTAATTTCAAAATTTATTCTTTTGATTGTTTGCAAAATATAAGATGTCGATGAATATTATGGAAAAATACGATATGATTGTATTTATATCATTGATATGTATCGGCAGATCGAAACTATAATTTTAATTAACTATAGTACTCTAGTAATATTTGATGCAATATATATTAATTGGTATGTCACCATCCTTTAAAAGAAAAACGTCGAAATTATAAAGTGGATTTTTAGAGAGGGGAAACTAAGCCATTATTTGCCAATAAATGTATGAAACTGTCAGGTTTCGTTTCATATTTATTTTAATTATTGCTTTGAAATTTCTTTGCTACTTATAGATGGACAACCGTAATGAATGCAATATTATAGTAGAAATAATTTTATCGTCTTTTATTATTGATAAAGTTCTAGAGTATGCCAATTTTTGAATCCATCATTCTCCTCATCATTTGATCCTCAACTTTCATATCTAAGAAAAGTTTGAAGCTATAAATGGAGCTTCAAAATTTGCAGTCAATGTGCATATAATCGTACTGTGATAGATTATCATCAGCTTCTATTACTCATTGTGCTAGCAAAATAATGTGTAGCTATTTTGCAGTCTTAGGGGTATCATGTCATTGAAGAGGGATGCATTAAAATATTAAATTATTTTCATCGTGAGAAAAACTCCAGTTTTAGGAAAAAAGATAATATTTTTGAAGAAAGGTTATAAAAGATCGATGGAATGGCGGTAAATACCTACAATAGACCAATAAATAATAAATTTTTCTTACATGAAATATTAATCAAAAGTTGGACGCTGGTAGAGTGTTGCTCAGTGATCTAATTTTCCATTGCCAGTATGTTGTGGATTTTTGAAGACTCAATTCCGGTGCTCAAGAAAATCCAGTCCTATGTCATTGAATTAGCAACAGTCGGTAATTATTTCTTTGCGGTGACGTAAATTACGGTTTAGATCATGAAGGACTCGAGTAGGAAAAAGGAAAGACTTGACATGTCCAGACGCGATATTGATATGAAAACTGTGATATCAGTCCACGCGGTTTACCACAGGAAAATCATGCGACTTTAATGACGTGTAAATCCGATCTGTGTCGCGATCTCTTTCCCTGATCACCTTTCTTGCTACCGTCTCGGGGCGGACAGAGAGGGGATTGGGTTTTAAAATGGTCTAGACGTGTGAAACTTTGTCATGCCGGGAAGGAAACAAGATAGGGTGGAAATCATTACTCCAGGGTCAAGAACGAGAAAGCAAGTGTCTCGAATGCTGTACCTGAAATACTAACAAAAACCTGACTGTCACGGAAATGTCAAATACTATCTTTATTACCTGCAATTGTACTTGCTGCATTTCCTTCTTGTATTTCTTTACCGAATATCAGTGGCGGATCGAGGATAGGGACAAGGGAGGGGGCTAAGTGGGGGTGACTTCCCAAACAGGACTGGGTGTCCGAACAAAATTACCATTCTAACTAGTGTAAATGGGATACCCAAATCCCTCTGCGGATCTGCCAATGGATTGTAACATCCCAAAGGCGCGTAAAATAGACCCTAAAATATAAGCTAATTTGTATTTAAAATCATTAAAGTAGGTAAATATATAGGAAAATATAGCTAAATACTTTTGGAAAAAGGTGGCAACTACTTCATTTTTATCTAGTGTGGGTTTCGACTCAATACGGGGGATATATAATATCCCCCTTAGCCCACGCGGTCAATCGCATCCCCTCAGATCCACCACTGCCGAAATTGATAGATGCTAGAATGAATGAGGTATTTTAATTATTTGAAATTATTTTGTCCTCTTTGATCCTTGATATTGGGCCCTCGAATATAGCCATTATATTCGAATAATTCCATTATATTATCAGTTAAAATTTAATGAACAAGAAGAGACTGAAGCTGTTAATAGAGTGATTCAACTACAAGGTTGGCATGTATTGGTGAGGATAGAGTTCATCCCAGACAGCATATATTAATCTACTTCAATCGAAAGGGAAATAACCTCTATTCCAAAGATATTTTTTCTCTGTTGGTAGGGTGGTCATAAATGTTTCGGCGTAGATCGGAACATCTTAGTACCGGGGGGGTGGCAGGGGTGGAAAGGGGTCCTCAGTGAAGCTCGAAAGCTTATAACCTTACTCTATGGAAATGGGTGTGTAAAATCAAAACTGAGATTGTTATTATTATTTTATTCTAAATTTGTTTTCCTTCTTTGACAAAATAAACGCTAAACTTATGTATGCCATATTGTGTAACGCTTTCTGTCATAAACTATTGCTATAAAGCCATATTTCAAATAATTTCTGCACGAAACCGGACTTTGTAGAGAGTTTTCGGAAACTGACGGGACGTCCCAAAGCGGTCTAAATCGGAATTGTCCCGGCCAAACCGGAACCTATGGCCAGTTGGCCACTTTATCTTGTTGGTCCTTTAAAATACTCACAGTTAGTCTTCTTAAAACACTCATAAGAGGATGTTCTGTGAGCACTACTGTTAGGACTAGTGATCTTCGCTTGTTTTAAACAAGAGGAGCTGTCATTTAGGGATAATGGTCACACACATCTAGACCGTGACATTAAGTGCCCCAAAGCTTATCGCCTTGCCGGGACATAAAAGTACATTCCAAAGTTTCATTGCCTGCTCTCAAAATTTTTCTCAGTCACGCAGTTTTATTTTATCATCGTCTTAAACGGGCAACTGATATCTACATAAGTTTTTCGCCCAGGAAGCGGAAATAACATCCACGGGATTTACATACGGTAGTTACTTAAGGAAAAATCAAATTATGAATAAAAAAATTGTCACGAAATTTATTTTATATATGGATGCTGTGCTGCGTATTTCAATCGAAATATAGATTATTACAATGAAAGGAGGAGGGTATAGAATTTAGGGTACATTTTGGAAAAGAAATTTCTCTTATAATTTTATTAAAAAATTTATATTTTTATTAAAAAAGCAGACACAATAATTTATCCTAAAGAGCATTTTTTATTATCACGAACGCATATTTAAGAAATTTCATGTACTATAAGGTGATCCCTTCGCTAAAAATGACTATGTATGTATTGGGGAACGAAATAGTTTGAATTTTATGATACTCAATGTAAAGAAAACAATGGCCCTTCTTGTATATTTAATTCGAATGATTTCTGCCATCAAAAACTTCTAAAAACTATGAATTATTAGTATTCCTATTCAATTCTAAAAGAAAATTCCGTGGGCTTTTATTTAGAAAAGATACATTTACGCAATTCCGTTCAACTTTTAATGATGCTTGTGAAAAAGACAAGAATGATCAATATCCTGCTATTATCAAGATTGTATTGTAATGTTTTTCATTTTCGACAAAGTCTCTTCAAATATTTAAGAATTTATTTCATAGATGGACGATATTATCAAAGTACCCTTCGAGGACTTATGTCCTCATAGTATAGAGAATGGTTGAGGCTTGCTCATCCCAAACTGACAACTTGTTAACACCGTGGCGGCCACGCATAGTCAGCTGGAAATAAGTTCGTGAAAATCCCAGAATATGTTCAGTATTTGTTTGTATATTCAGTTTTCAATTTTGGTTATGAAATTCTTGGAACTCGGTGTGCAGTCGCAATTGACCAATTCACGTGGACGTCGCGTCGGGACAAACCACACGCCGCAAAATATTCGCTCGGACGACGCTGATATCGGATATGCCACCGGGAGTTGTTTCATGTGACAAAGTAGCAATCTTGGTTGGAGCGAAAACTGTCGTAAATTTGCGCCAGAGCAAATTCAAGAGAACTCCTTATCAATCCTAAAAAGATTTGGAAGTATTTGGTTTTGGTATTCTTCTTATCAGTCTCCTCCGAGCAAAATATTTGTGACCCAACGGATAATTTGGAGCCTAGGCCAAGTCCAAGAGTGAAATTAAAATAACCTCTTTTGCTCTGAGCTCAAGAACAATGTCGGGATCATTGATTTACGATGAAATGGGTTGTAGGGGTCGGCGATTACAGTATTGAGATAAGATTAGATTGAGCACACTCTTTATGCTGAGGTATTGGGTTCGAATTCCGTGAGCGTGAGAAATCCCCATTGGTAATCGACCAATGCTGGAGTTATGACTTCAATTAAAAAAACGTTCTTTATTCCATTGACTTCGATAAATATAGCTCGAGTGGTATCCACAAAATATAGGGTAGTTTCCTCTTTTTTTAATTGCCTAAATAGATAGATTATTACTCCTGGAAAACGTATTTCGCGCTTTTAGATTTTTAAATGACGATATCTATTTTTTTCAATTAAATGAAAAGTGAAAATTTTCAAGTGCACGAAAACGCGACGGCTAAGCATGAATGCCGGGAAAGGCCCGTGTGACGTATTTCTGGTTCCGGCTGCCGCCGTGTGAGGCCACCGTGGTGCGTCGCTATGAGAGCCGCTACGATGCTGGCTACTAGCAAGTAGTAGACTATCCTGCTAGCAAGTAGCGCTTGGCTTAAATAGGGATTATTAATATTCCATCAAACGAAGGAAATTTTCTGACCATAAGAAATTTAATAGGTGATTATTAAGAAAGGTTTTCCTGAGCTCTGTGCCACATGCATGCATTGGTAACCTCAGACGATGTAAAACTCCTCACTATTCGTATAGAATCTAGGTCCCTTTGACGTCACGTGGAGTGGCATCGTATGGGCGCCAATTTAGCCTTTTTCAGATGAGGTTAAAATTGACCATTAAAATTCCTCTAAACTGGGATTTTTAAACCAAATAATTTGTATATTATGAATACACCAATGGTGAGTAACGAATCGCTATCAATGTCTTTCGTTTTCTTTGTTGAAGGAAACTTAACTATTACTGCTCAATATCCAGAAATAATGTAGTTGCAATCGGCTAAGTCAAATTAATAAAAGAGTGGATTAAATTATGGTTTATTAATTATTATTTTAATCTTAATCTCAAAATTCTTAGTTTTCTCTCCTACAATTGAGTTTGTGAGCTGAGGAAGGAGCGTTATTTCCTAAACCGATATTCCGATAATTTTCTTCAATAATTTTGCTCGCAAAAGCACGAAGGATATTTAAATCCTATGGAGTCAAGAAATTGTTTTCATTTGACCGATTCATCTATTTTGAGATAAATTGGCTATTTCCTCGTAACTACAAGGCCTATTTCCTATGTAATGGTTTCGGGTATTTTTATAGTAGGTATTTTAGCAATTATCGAATCATATTCATAAACATCAATGGTAAGAATATAATAAGTGAATATAGAGCACTTTAAAGGATTATTATGTCTCTTTCCTAAATTCTTAATTAATCATTAAATAATTTTAGTCTTTTGGCGGCGACTTTGCACGTGTAATTAAACTTCTGGTATCTACTTCCCATTGAGTTCAAATGGTATAAGGAGAATTCTCGCGCTCTCATGTAACGCGATTGCATAACACGAGTACTTGGCTGGCTTTAAATAAGCGTTCAAATATTACATCACCACTTTTTCATGAATGTAGTCTCTAATCGCGTTTCCTCATGTCGTAGGATTTTTTCATTCGTTAAAATCACGGATGACGAAGGACAAATCAACTTCTAAATGAAATTGATTAAAAATCAATTTGAATTAGTTATCTGACGAGAGTATTTCGCTTGTACCCTCATGAATAAAGAAATAGGCTTGATTTTCTCAATTTCATTGGAAACAAAATGAAAAAAAAGACTTCAAGTTGAGAACGACCGCCAAAACGTTCGGGGATAGTTGCGTAGTGCCTAGCGATAAGTGCGTGGGTCTTTGGCTATTATTTCATTTGTCATCGACGAGTTCTATGGTGATGGCTTTTTGAGTAGCTTGGGTGTAAAACATTGCACAACACTGTTAGTCGGAATCAAAGACGTAAGTAAAATCATTATTATCTCTTAAGTGATCGCGCTAAATCAAAGGCCTGGATTATCTTGCTTGTGTCAAGGGCGCATTTTGTTAACAACCCAGCTTAACTGCTTTAAGGTCTTGGTTATATTGTGTATTTCCTGGGAGAATGTATTCAAACCTTCGAGTCCATCTTACGAAGGATCATGAGTTTATGGAGCACTCAACCAAGGTTCAAGGGAGGCTCTATATTATGCAGCACAGCAGAAAAACTATATCCTCTGTATGGAATACTGTCTACCGTAGTAATTGGTAACTCTTTCTCCTTCAAACACTCAAAGTTGTAAAAATTGTATGCTTTCAGTTTTTAACTAATGGATCTTCATTGCTTATGAGCCAATCGTTGGGCCAATTTCATGTAACTGACGTGATTTGACTTCAATCGCAGATTTTTTTACTAATAACTTATGAAAAAGTAGTGTAGAGGCATGACTAAGTTTCACTTTTTCCGCAATTTTTATGATATAATAAACTTTATAATAGTTTCTTGATGACCTTTATATACTAGTTGCTACCAAATATTTTCCTCTGCAATGTCAGCGGCACCTCAAGACCATATGAAAATTCTGACTTTATCATCCAATTCTCATACATGTAGAATTGATAGACCAAATTTCACTTATTATGGGTCGATGAAGTACTTTTATAAGAGAATATTTTGGAAATTTTCTTGAAAATGTTATTGCTTTTGTTTTTTTTTGGTCGAACCTCCTTAAGTTGAAACCAAGGAATTGGATAAGGTTTCGACTGATATAACTATCAGGTAATACTGCCGTACTCTAAAAGAATCTTCTCACGCCCTGATATCGCACGACCTTGCCGTGACCCCTGTGGGTGGCAGTGAAAACCACTAAATACTCGAAATTTGATTCGGAAATATTTTTCTTGATAGCGTGAGGGTGGACTTGTCTTATACGGAATGGCTGTATGAGAGATTTATATGCGAATGTACCCTCTCCGTACGTCATCGAATAAATCGCGAATGGAACTGGTCGGTGGAGGACATTGAAAATAACACTTAGTTGCATGTTCGTCGATTCCACCAATCGGGTTTCTCGTTCGTTATCAGGTGCTTGGCGGACGTGCTCTCGTGTCGGATAGAGGAGGGGAAAGTGACACGAGCCTCGACCTAGTGCCGAGACGACGTCTGTGGTCGTCATTTGTTCGTTTGTTGTTGCTAAGGCAATGAGCGATTGCTCTGAAGACGTAATTACGTAGATAGCGAGATGCATGAGATGACCAAGGCGCTTACTGTCGTAGATTAAGCCTGGGAGGGGGATGTGGAGAATGACTTTGCTATGAAGTTTGTGCGATAAGAGCCTCACTCGCCAGTCAACCTAAGCCTGGGCGATGTATCGAAATATTTGAATGTATCACGGTGTGCCATTTTCCGATATTTTGTTCAAAGTTTTGTAATTTAACATTAATGTGATAGTCTTTCGAAATTTGTGAAAATATATATGGAATGCGATATTGGGTTTTGAACATTGGCGGTGCATTGTTGTTGTTGTCCAATTGTCCAATAAAAATGGTGATATATTGCCCAATAGCAGAAATCAAATTATTGCGCCCGAAAAATTTATCACAATAAAATATTCTATTTATCATCAGATTTATACGTATTTATACGTATAGTATCGCGAGGAATTTTCATCGGGTGAGAAAACGCGACATTTTAGGGTGATATTTTTTATCGGTCTCGATAAATCGTTGTTATAATAATGCAAAATTGTTGTATTCCAGTGTAGAACTTTCAGTACCTCTTAGGCATATATTAATCCATTGGTATTGGGTTCGAATCCCATGCACGTAATTTTTTAGCCGACAAATAATGCTGTGTGCTCGTCGCAATATTTTAAATTCCTCTATCTTTTGCGTGACTTCGTGGAATTATCTCATCATTATGATGTAAAGGTAATAACTTTTAATTGCATATTAACATATAATTGAATACAATTATTTAAATGAGATAGATAAATACAGGCGTCACTCTGTGGAAATCCATCGTGCTAACAATACGAGAATATAAACTTCATGCTTTTCCACTGTGACTCTTATTTCCCGACCGGTTTCAGCACGTGAGCCATTTTCAAGGGACTGTCAATTCACAGCGTCGGTGAGAACTTAATGAGAACATAATGCTCCGTAATGCACCGTGAAACAGTAACTAATCAAATTTAATGTCGTTACCTCTTTAATAATACTTCCTTTCATGCCATCTATTAGTCTTTCTTCTCTTCCTTACCCTGCCTCGCCAATCCAACATTCTTCCCTCAAAACCCACGAACATCTCTACTCTGTGCTCACTAAACGCAAACCATCTGTCCCTTACGTTTCTCCTCTAGAAACCACTCCCTTCATCCACCATGTCCAGCACTTCGTCGTTCCTCCTCCTCTCCGTCCGCTTCACCTTTTATATTCTTCTTCTTACTCAAATGTCGAACACCTCCAGTCTCTTCTTATTCTCCTGCCTAAGTGTCAATGATTTCGTACCGTAAAGTGCTACACTCCAGTTCAGACTCCTCCTCTACATAATAATCTACGAGCCACCTCTAGGGCGTTTGGCAGGGGGTGATAAATTGCCAACATGAAGCATGCAGGAGGACGGCCGCATATCACATGGTCATAATATATTAAGCCTGAATCACACGATCACTTTTGTTTCGTCGCGAAAGTGATCACTATCGCGCTCACTAGAGTGATCACTTGCAAAATGATCGTTGCCGGCAATTGTTTTTTGCGATCGCAATGAGGATTCCCATCGCTATTTTTCATCACTCGTCGGGTCACTTTTTCCGTGGCTAAAACCGTCCCTAAAACCCCATCTCAGCCGATCAGAATGCATGACCGTATGGTGTGATTGCAGCGCAGCGTTTGACAATTGTGGGAACGACATAGATAAACAAACACGCTATATATTTTCGTGATGCGGGTCCTATGACAACGAGCTGTGATATCGGAAATGATGCGAAAAGCGACGGCGGGAGTGACCGTGTGATTCAGAAAAATGATCACTAGAGCGATCGCTTTTCGCGACGGGAAAAGTGATCGCTCTAGTGATCACTTTCGCGACGAAAAAAAATGATCGTGTGATTCGTGCTTTACGCATAATTACAAAATATACTTTCAAATTTATGAAAAGGCAAAACTTGCCTATGATTAGTGAAACCTATAGATGTAGACATAGACACTTTTCTAGCCTTCTCTATAAGCTCTTACGTAACGATTCCCCTCTTCAGCTCTTTCCCGCTCATGAACTCCTTTGCTAACTCAAATCTCTTCTTGATGTCCTCACTGCTATATCCGTTTCCATCCAGTGAGCTGCTTAATTAGTCGAATCGCTCCACCTGTTCAAGTTGGTGACCACCTAATTAAAACTTTAGCCTCACATTGAACATTTTTACGACTCTCTAGACATACCGCACAAGACAGGCCGTATGTGTAGCACTTAATTCTCGCGTCTAGAGCGGAGTGTGTCAGCGGGAGCGGAGAGGTGAAGGACATGGTTGGGGTGGGGGTGGTGATGGTCGGGGGAACCCATTTCCGAGCCCTCCCAGGCGCAGTTTACGTAACAGCACCTCATCAGTCAGAATGGACATTACCTCCCGTGCTGAAACGACTCCCAAACGGCTACTCATAGCCGTACCGGAAACCCAGCCCGCCTTCGAATACCCATAGGTATTTTTAGCTAAGAAAACTTACTCGTAACGACGTCTTACTTGGGTGTAAGTGTTTCGCGAGGAATTGCTTGTTCTGTGGAATGGAGTCGTTCATTCAGATCAGAGATCACAGTTAAAAAAAAAAAGAATTCGGCAGATGTAAGGGAAAAATAAGTTACGACGAGAAGAGAACCCTCCTAATCATAGTTATAGAAGATAATCCCCATTGTCTCATTAATTTAAAAGGGTGTAAAAGACGCAAAATCTGTCTCCAGTTTTAATGGAGTTGGTGGCGTCACTGGAACTCATGAACTCGCTCAGAGACAGTCCAGCGTTGAAGGAAAGGATCGATCGCGAAGTTGTAAACAAAAACGAGCCACGCGAGGATTAGGAGTAGCGGTGAGCAGATCGGCAGGAGTCGGTGACGTCATCAACTTATCTCTGAAAGGGTTAAGGCCATCGATTTTTCGCTGCGAAAAGTAGACGACAAATCGAAAAACGATAAAATACAAAACAATCGTGATCGATTCCATTGGAGAGCGTGGTGGCCTATTGGGTAGTTCGTTGGAGTGCTCAGCTTAGTAAAACCACTTTTCCATTTAAACCGACCATGGTTTCGGCAACTCGTACCATTATCAAGGCAAGACCTTAATAATGGCACGAGTTGCCGAAACCATGGCCGTTTTAAATAAAAGTGTGTGGAAACAGACAAGTGGTTTTATCACGCTGAATATCAAAGATTTCCACCGTATCACGCCGGACACTGTATCTTTTATTCGTTGGAGTACTGACCGAAAAGTCTCGGATTCAATCTTGGGTGAAATCTTTCGACACCCAAAAGTAAGTCCTCTGAAGTTGAAAGTGTCCTTTAGGGAAAAGAACAGATCTCCCAGCCCAGGAAATACGTAATTTCAATTTTGGCATAATTTGAGGGGAGCTCTACCCTCATTCAAATAGACATGCTCTCGGGTTTCATTACTGTCTGAGTGTGAGAAAAAGTGACATTTCTGCTCCTTTTTAGTATTCAGTTATCTTGATGAGGATTTGCGAATCAGTGTCCTATTCTCCAAGAATACCGTTTTAAATACCTTGTCCAAATGAACCCTACATGAATTGTTCTTCAAAACAAACTATCAGATAACGAGCCCATGAAACTATCGAAAATTGAGGTTCAATATTTTTAAATATTAGCTATGCCAATTGATGATTGAATTGATGCCAACCCTGTTAACTCTGTAGTAAGACCCTTCTCGTATTAGTTTATTTTGTAATCTATTTTACATTGGCAAAATTACAATTTTTCTTTTAGAATTCAATTTCACTGTCCCATTAAAGGAGTCGATATTCCTACCTCAGGAGAAAGTGCAAACGCACTCTTAATTAAAAGTTGTCATGTATACTGGTGTCAAACTCGAAAAAAAAACCTTTCCTACTATACAATAAATATCTCCCATGCACTCACGCTAACATAAGGGGATGTGATAGAACCTGAGTCTTGATTTACGAAGTGGAAGCAATTTAACTTTATGAGTGAGTGCTCTATTTAACAGCAATTTACAGCCTATAAAACGGCAATCAAGAAGGTAATAGAAAGTAATCATTCATTGTGCGTTTCTATCTGAACCGATTTGCTAAGCTAATCTCCTCTCGGGTGAGTGAAAGCTAAGTCAATTTGGGAAGTTGGCGAGGAAGTCGGGTAGATATTCGTTGGTCACATCAGAGAATTCTAAGTTGTTACATAAAGGCCAAAGGTCCAGTTGGGTTAACGGTGCATCGTATGCATTCATTCAGGCTTGTCTTGGCTGAAAAATGTATATTCGTAGACATTGGAAAAAAGAAAGTATTTTTTTGCTTCTAGTGTATTTTTTATTCCCTTTCACTGCACTCTACCGATTAATGTAGTACTAAAGAAGTGTTCTGGGAGCCTCCCTTTCGTTCAAGTCCGGCCCTTTTCAATTCACTGTTAGACCTACTCTCTTTCAATCTATTCAAAAATCCTATTCTCTTCCTTCCTCTCCCTCGTTTACCTATCATTTTACCCTCTAACACCGTTTTCAACATCCCCTTCCCGCCAAACTCGCTCCATCCATACCTTCTGGCTCCTCCGTATCTCATCTAAAAGCTGCCTCTCTTCAGCCACCATGTCCAGCACTTCGTGGTTTCTCCTCCTCTCCGTCTACTTCACCCTCTCCATTCTTCGACACACCCACATAACGAATGCTTCCAGTCCTCTCTCTTCCTCCTTCCGAAGTATCGACGTTTACGCTCCGTAGAGAGCTACAAAATTACACACACTCTCGATCAAACTCTTCACCAGCCTTTTCTTTGAAATCTTACGTAACGATCCTCTCATAAGCTCCTTCCTGTTCATGAACGCTGCCTTAGCTAATGCAATTCTCTTCTTGATGTCCTTACTATTGTATCCTTTTTCCTCTAATGTGCTGCCTAAAAAATTGAATTGCTCTTGTGGCAACGTAAAATTTTATTTGTGTACGGATTGTAAATAAATTTTAAATATTTTTTTGGCAGAACTTTACATCATCTCCTTAATATATGTGAGGCGGTGTACCTGTTTGAAAGATAAAAGGAATCATGTATCTCGCCCAGCCTATGTTTTTGTCACTCATTACTCTTTTTTAACCGATGCTGACGTCTTGAAAATTTGCGAGTTTGAAATGTAAGACCTTTTCAACATCTGCCTGTATCTCAAGCATGAAAATTTCATTATAGTTTAATTCTAATGATAATATCTCCATGTTAATATTTGGGTGCCCACCTTAGGGCAATATTACATTGTATATGTCAAAACGTATCCCAACACATTTGAGCTTAAATAACGAATTCCTGAGAAAGTTTTAACAAAAATTTATGAAAATTCCACCTTAGTACTTTCTCGGAGGTAAAATTTCAGTATTTGAGGTACGTATGGGTACGATTTTTGGGAAAGGTAATTTCTTTGTACCATGAACATTTCGGTATGATAGCATAAGTTAAAAAAATAATATATCATGAAAGATTGACAAATATGAGTAGGGTTGATGCATCCTTTTATCATTAGTATACGATCGTTCAGATTGTGCTGTTTCCTTTTTTGCCTGGAATTGTGATAATATCTAATTTCTCTAGCTTCGGTGATCAACGTGTATTTCCCGAGTGTTATTTCCGAAGTAGGAATTTTATGTCGAAAAATCCTTATCGTTTTATAGGTTATGCCCAAACATATTGCTGTAAGCCATCTCATTTTGGGATTTTAGCTCAGCGCCGAATGTTCTTGCGTTTCAATCGCCGCATTGATGTGGGAATCTTTAGGGGCTTAGAGATGCCCTACAAGTGCGGAAAACTTAGCTGGCATGCACTCTGAGAATTCGATGCGTCCACTCTTAAGAAAAGTCTGGCATTCTCATTAAAATCAACCTTAAAGAAGTTTATTCACCGTTGTAATTCCGATGTTATTGACCAAAGTTATTCATAAAAAACACTTTACCGGTGTTACATAAATCTTCTAAAAATAAGTTCCTTCTTTCACGAAATAAATTTAGACATGCATCACAATACTCCACGTAACTTACGAAAAAAGTAATAGTGCCTGAATGACGTGGAACTTGCGAACTCTATGCCTCATGCCATTTGTGAACTTTATATAACCACAGCGGGAGAAAGTAGTTTTTGTTAGACTCGTTGAAAAATTTACATTTCCCACGCACCGATTTCGTGAAAAATGTGTTTTTTATTCTGATAACCTTGTGAAATACGTCTATTTAAATATTGCTGAGACTGTAGCTATCTTCAAACCAAACCGGTTTAGATTTTGGATACTGAATTATAAATCTGAATTTTTTCCTGATTTATTTTTATTCGTAAAAGATTATATGAACTTATAACTGCCGTATGAACTTTGATTGGTGAATTCCTCTACTTTTAATATTTTTGTAGTTACACATGTGGCTCGTCGAGTTAATGGCAAACATCAGTGCCATGGTTATCGTTATAACCAACCTTAAGCAATAAAAGATTATTTGAAAATGCATTTTTACATGCCAATGGTTCCAACCGATGAACATCAGAAACGCTAAAAATAGCGGTCTTACGTCTTTACGCATAATTACCGAAGAATTTTAATGAAGACCTGAATATATGAAAAACATTTTTACGCTAATGAAATTTTGATGAAGAAACGAAGACAATTAGTTGAAAGTGGTAAAATTGACTCAGCAGTATTGTTATATATTTAAATCTATTTATAAGCTAGTGCATTCTTCATAATATGATAATGCTTCCTTAGGCGAGTTCAAGGAATTGAAAAAAATCCTCGCGGAGGTTAATTTTGTACGTAAGACTTTTATGCAGTCGAGCTGTTTCGATAAAAAAATTTGCTTCTATGAAGGGCTAGAACTATATAATCTCTGATTTAGACGCGGCACTATCTGTCGACAGGTTGTATTTTGTCTTTGCTTGAATTATTAGTGGTTCAGAGTTATATTTAGGTTTGTTTAGGTTATATTTAGGTTTAAGGTAAAATTTCGAAATTCTAAGAGTACCGATAGCAGAAACTTGTGAATATATGCCTGTATCTGTCGGTATTGTTGGCCAGGTGGCGGCGGGTTAAATCTTTTTTAACTCACAGAACATAGGTGTGTGTAAAATTTTTATAGGCCGGTCGCTCAACAACTGGCTAAACACTGGCTATGCCTTATTAGATTCATGGGGCAAAACTGGCCATGGACAAAATCTTCAGATTGCAAATTTAAAATTCAAATTTAAAAATTAAAATTAAAATCTAAAATTTAAATAAAATTACACCTGAGAAAAATTGTTAAAAGCGTATGAAATTGTGTCAGGCTTACTATGGTGGAAATGCGATTTATCGAAGATAAAATATAAAAAAACAGTTGGCAGTTTCCACAATTGAATGCATAATTCCACTATCGACCATGGCTTCGACACATTATGTCATTTTCAAAGCTTGTAAATGACATAGTGCGTGGAGAATATTGTCGGTAGTGGAATTGTGGATAAAAGTGTGAAAATTACCATTAAAAATATTTTATCATGGGTTTTTATGTTTAAAAGGTTTTATTAAACGAACAGTGAAAATTGCAGGATATTATGAGTCTTGAACAATTATTACGTCACGAAAAAATACCGGCCAATCGGGAGTGATGTGTTCTCTCAACATAAGAGACTTAGTAATGAGCATTCTTCCATCCGACGCGACGAATTGAGTGTTTTGCTTGATGTTCCCTCCACAAAGCCTTCAAATAGGGATAGGGGGATGAATAGCCTCCACAACCGACGGGATTTGAATCTGGACTCACTCGGTGGAGAGCCAGCAGTGTAGCCACCACGCCAACCCGACCCCCCTCTATTATTCGTGGGTTCACTGATGCATCCAATTTACTGCCTCCCCTTTTATGACGAGTTTCTGCTCAATTTTCATCCGCGGGAGTACACGTGGTTTGTCATTCCTCGACCGCTTGGCTTAGTGGAGCGTGCTCTAGGCGTGTTGCGTAAACGCTTGAACTCTGTGGAGAGGGCGCAGGGCGGCGGACTAGAGAAGAGGGAGTGGACAACGCATAGACCTAGCGAAGTTCATTCCCCCCAGCAATCAATTTTCTATTATTAGTCGGGCTTTTGCAGAACATGGCGTGGAACTTTGTGGAATACATATGGGAAGTAGTGGTGGAGGCCTATACTTCGTGGAATTCTGTTGCAATATTTTATTTAAAAAATGCACTGCATGAAATAGCTTGGCGGTGTAACTGGCTAACACGCCTGACTGGCAATTGGGAGATACGGATTTGAATCCCGGCGAAGTCAAATATGTTTTCATTGCGACCTTCATACTTCGTGTGATTAAAAAAAATACTTTTTTAATAATGTCCACATGTAAAATTTAGATAACGAGAGTATGTATCACTGCACTGTTGCGTCACCAGGGCTGTACTGCAAATTACCTAGCACAAAATATACGTATGTATAACATAATGAAAGCACATGTCTATTGCCATAATGCCATTTTCTTGAAAATGCCAAAACCTGGTTTCGGTAAAAATAAAGGAGTGAGAAAATTGACAAGTGCTTCTATGATAAATGTCAAAGATCTCCACCGAATTACGCCGGACACTATATCTTTTAACAGAATTTATGGTCACGTGACTATATTTTCTTCTTGGGTAAATTTTGTACACGGCCCTGGTAACGCTGCAGTACAACGAAATATCTTGACTCGATGGATGCTAATTGACTGTGGAAATTAGTGCCAAGTATTTTTTCTATTTTCTATAAGGAACTAATATTTTAGTTTTTGGGTGATATATTGCTTTTTCAAAGGATTTACAGAATGAGCTCCCTCGTTTTCTCAATAGGGTGAGTTGGTCTCCAGTAACCGACTTTTAGAGGTCGTAATTATTCCTATTCACCTGGGTATTGTGATTGCGATTGTCGAGCATATTTCGCTGGTGGCGAACAATGAACCAGGTCACAAAGAGTGTGTTACCATGGACCGAATCACCCAATGGAAAACCCGAGAAAATTCTTTTCAGTCGAATGAAATGGATTCTTCAAGGCGGTAGGTAGGCTTTGGTGCCCAAGATATTCAAATTCATTTGTTATTGGAATTGATTGAATAATTGGTTAGTTACAATGTGATCATGACTTGGATTTATGGGGCTACCCACATGGTAGACAGCCTAATCAGCAGATAATATCCATTCAATATCCAGTACATGTTACAAAATAACTTCCTTAATATCTACAAGATATCCAACATATACGTATGACTTTGCAATGATATCCAGAGGATGTCCAAAGTTCCCACTTTTAGGTATTCAATGAATATCAATTGCTAACTAACAAAATCTGTGCAATCGTGGAAGGACAGGTGGAAATAAGGAGGGCAAGGGACGGCCCCGAATGAGTTACATAGGACAGGTTATAAAGGATGTAAAAGAGAAGAAATACGTCGCTATGAAAGGCTAGCGAATAGGATAGAGGATTGGAGAGCTGCGTCAAACCAATCTTAGGATTGATGACTAATGATGATTATGATGATGAACATCTATGTAACGTTATAGCACGGTTTCATGTGTATCTATTCAATATCCACGGAGCACAAAAGACCCAAAAACCACCCCTCCCAATTGTTAATTACATTGAAATTCAATTTTACTCATACTGTATCGTCCCCTATTGTAAACCAGCAATTATTGCCAGAAGCAGCCTCTAGCCTTCCTACTGATCATCTCCATTATAAATCATAAGCCATCCAAAGTGACATTTGATCTGCTAAGATACTTAACGAGGCAGAACATTTAAGCCTAGGCTTGGGGAATATACGGTCTCAAGTCATTCGGAATGTAGTTTGTGGCTTCTTTTCTGCATGAAGGCCACGGTATTTGCAAGGGAGTCGAACGCAATGCTGTTTCCACGACCTCCTTAATCGTGTGAACGACCTGCTTACTGGTCTAGCTTTCACCTACGCGCACTCCAATGCAATGTCAAAGCCGAGTGCGAAGTTTAAATGACCGCAGTGAACGCGGTGCGTTTATTATTGCTACATTGTAGGTAATTGATTGGAACCTCAAGGGCAATCTAACTGTCTTTCCCCCGTATACGTCAATTTTCTGGGACTTAAGTCGGTAATTATGCATATCTCGCTTCACCTTTTTTTTTATTACCATTTACAGTGAAGAAATTAAAAAAAAAATGAAAATTTTAAATTTGACACAGTTGGCCGAAATTCTTCTCTCCGCAAAACAAATATTGAAAATTAATTTACCGCACGAAAGAAAGAACAGATGGCAAAACTGATTTAAAAACCAAATTTTACCAAGAAAATTCAAGGCGTGAACGTGTAGTAATTTTTTTGATACCATCTCTTGCATATTGGTTTTACTTCGATTGCAAATTTGCCTCGTTTACAGTCTTTGGTAATCTTTGAGTAATTAGGTAAATATCCCTCAGGGATTGGTTACGGCTCCTATGTAGACTATAGCCGATTTTCCCCGAGCATTTTAAGATTGAAGAATTGATGTATGGGGCCACAAAATGTCGCGTAATAATGAATGACTGGTTGGATTTTTCTCTTTCTCTATTTCAAAATCATGAGAGAATGGTGCCGTTCATTAATAATTAAATCATAAATATCTGCGCAAATACCATTGGAATAGAATGTTGGAGACGAACTAGAATTAGGTAGTTATACCAATTACGCTCCTTGTTTTATGGCAAACAATTCTATTGGAAACTTTGGATACGAATCGTCTAACAATTTCACATTATGTTATACCTGGTAGTCAATGAAGCAGGAGTGAGATACGTAGTCGGTTAACTTAGCATTGCTCGGAATGGTCTAGTTACAGCTGAATCCGTGACCTTAAATAAACTTAACCTCAAAGTCGCTGAGCAATTTCTTCGTTGCTTGATCATTATTAAGTGCCTGAGTGGTAGCTAGCCCCTGATTGGAGGCCTTGAGCTCTGGCCTTACCCTCATCGAATCATTCACACGATAATTTAATTTACTTGCACACTTAACCGCAGAGTTGTCAATCGAAGATTGAATTGCGTGCCTTAAGGTTAACGCAGTTGGCCGATATTACTGCTTAAAAATTATTCCAGGTGGTCGCGGGAAATTAGTTCGTCGAACTTGGTGTACCTTGGCAGCGGAAGAGTTTACAGTCAGAAGACAGAGAAAATGCTTAGATGAGCGGTAAGGAGAATGGAATGATAATAGAAAGTTGTAGAAAGTTTCTATGATATGAATTCCGTCGGGTCATTGTGTACTCATCGCACGGATATACGAATATATGCTATTGGATCTTTTGGTGTCACCAATAGGTACCCATATTGTTGCTGATATTCCATCAGTAAACAATTAATTTCTCTCAGGAACCAAATGGTAGAAAAGACATCATAAACTTTGTAACATATTATTTAGATGATAAAAAATAACCGAAAAAATCATGTACCATGATTACACGTTGATAGCGTTATTATATTTATAAGATCTTATAATATTAATGAAATCTTTTTAATGTTTCACGCACTTCGAGTCCTGAGGAAAGGAAATGTGCTTTTAAAAGTCGTGGTATTGACTACCTCGAGAACATCTAAATTTAACCTCCCCCGATGTCTATTTATTGCTATCATTGTATATGTTAGTCTAACTGAACGATGAACTCATGTTGCCTTCAAGTGCTGCGCTATTTTCAAAGAGGCAGGAATGTTACGAAATCGAGTATCCTTGTGATTATGCTCTTAATGGTATTGACGCTGAATTAAAATTGCTCGGCTTTGGTTTGATCATGTGGATGTAATTGTAGTGCTCTCGTGTAAGGAGATTGGTGGAATTAGCAAGTTGGATATGATAGAAGCTGCACTGAAGAAAGGAACCCTAGGAAACTGAAGAATTTGTGACATAACTCAGCAGCAGGTATGACAGTACTTAAAATTAAAAAATGAATACGCCTAACTTTTGAAAAGATTTCAATCGACTCATTGACTGTTAGATTTCAATCCGACAATCAGCTATTTCGTCATAATGAATTCTGAATGAAATTATACATTAAATCAAAATTGCCTTTTTATTTGAATCGCTGTCTCAAGAATAGAGTTTTAATACTCATGAGACCTAGTTCAAAAAGTCGGGCGATACCGTAGTTTTCAGCCCGTCAGACAAGAAAGAGTTTCAAAGCCGTCGATATTTCTTACATATTTCACTTATTTGCTTGTGAATCCACTGATATCCATCAATTTTTACTCAATATTTCGTATTATAAAAATAGCCTCAGTGATTGGAAGGGAGTTTAACTTACTTATTTTTATTTTAATCGATTATTTTTAAATATGGCAAACTTAATTTCGAAGGAAGCATATTTACGAAAAGAATAATATTAAAAATATGAATAACGTCTCCGAAATGGAGTATTAAAGGCAATGAGTTAAATTACTTTACGTAGCGGCGTTTTTGAATAAAATTTTTGAATGACTACTAAAAGCACTCGTAGTTAATATTCACTATTTTTAATATTAAGTCATTCAAGTCTGGGTAAACGTCCCACGCTTGCTTGATTAATGGTAATTGTACGCTAAGCTGTGTTTGAATCTGATGAAATGTGATAGAAAGGGACCTAGATCTTCTGTAATTGGTATACCGATTTCAGGTCGGAAAGTGTTAACCTCCGTGCCTGAATGTGGATTTCTGACGCAATAATCACCTTCATCGGTAAACCACCTCTGAAATTCACATCGAAAGATGATGGCGACTATTTGAGGAGGTAACTTGCACCATATATTGTGGGCGGATAATTGGGATGTCCAACGTTCAAATCCTGGTCCAGTTGACTGTTTTTTCACCACGAATTTTATCTTTGTTATGGATAGCTCTTCACTCTTCCCCAGTATTACGTCACTCTGATAACAGAGCTGAGACTCTATATTCTCGCAAATTCGCACGTGTTGTCTAAACCTAAATCTTTAGGCTGTGAGATATTTTTAGTAAAAAAAAGTAGGAACTCGTTCTTCCCTCGAGCGATAAAAAAGGGACTAAAGTAAATTAATTCTGGGTGGGCCTGAAGGCAGTGAAATCTCTCACAGCGCGTGCGTAATATTTCTTTCTTCTTATTTTTTCCTCTTAAGGCCTGTTTGCACGATACATTAACTCGTACGAGTTAATATCTGTTAACATAAACGATTTTTGTGGACCGGAACATGTACGAAGGCATGAACCAAAGTAGAACAGGTTCTATTTTCTGTACATGTGTTCGCACAAGTTTGGTGGTTACGCGAAGCATTTTCCCATTATTTCACGCGTTCATACATTTAGAAATCAACTCGCAAGGTATAAGCTCCATGTAAATAAGCCTTCACACTTAAATGGCAGATGACCTAACACCTCCCGCCAAACGCCAATGGAGGAGTTGTTTGTACGCATAGATTTTTTTTACGAACGCGGGAGATTCCTCCCCGAGTATGTCGTAATTCAGCTCACCTGTCAGTTTTCTTGAGGCGCCGTCAAAGGATAGAGGCCAGTGCTCCTTCTCCACGGATTTGTGCTGCGGAGCGTCGTCAAAAAACAGCTTTCCCCCGGAGCGCGTGGGTCCCACTCCTGTCGGCAATTCCTCGCGGACCTGCCGCCGAAGAGGTGCTTCAACTCTCGCGCGACTCGAAGATTTCTGAGAGTTCGTCCCGAGTTGTTGTGGAACGGTTAATAAGAGGAGTGGGGACACGCGCATCTGATCGACTGTTCCGATGCTGCCCTCGTCCTTCTGGACAGGCGTCTGACCGCTTCGCGGCCCGGAGCTTCGGTCTTCCGGATAGCGGGGTGAAGCGGGAGGAGACGACGGGCCGCGACGGGCCAACAGCGGTCGGGTGGTGGCGGTGGTGTGGGTATACGGTTGCGCGCGCCTCCTGGCGGGAAGAGGCGACAAATCGGCTTCACTGGCGGAAGACGATCCGAGATGATATAAGCGAATGGTATATCGCGGGCGTAACTCAAGAGTTAGAGGCAAAAACTGTCGAGGTCCAACAGGAAGCCAAATTATGGTAGAGTTCACTTGTCCTCAGGTTTGGTTTTCACTCGGTAATGAACAATATTGGCCACCAAAATATAAATAGGTGGTGGGAAAAGCCGAAGACCCCTCTCCACTATCGGAAGGCGTTTCGGAAACCAATTTGAATGATATATCTCGTGGGAAACTCGAAGGCTATCGTGCAAAACCTTTTGAGGATCAACCGGAAGCGAAGTTGTCCGCGGTTGTTGCGTGTGCTTTTGTCCTTGCTTTGGTAACTTAACACTCGGTGATAATCAAGAATGACAAACACAATATCAGATGCGTCTTGATCAAGTCGTCCGTGGCTGATGCGACCGAACTAGGCGGGTCAGGCGATTGTTTTGAATACACTCTCTGCTATCGCCAAGGCTTTTATATGGGAAGGGTGTGGGGTGGGAATAATATCGCGAGTGGAAGGGGTTTTTGGAGTGAATTGCGGAGATGTGAGGGGAAGGAAATAGCTGCGGTGCGGAGAGGGCGTGGAAGGGTTAGAATGTCTTTCGAGGAATAGAGGAGAAAGCAAGAGAGAAGAGGAAGGGATGGATATCAATGGAGGGAGGAGAGCTTGAGGAATACGAGAATCAACGTACGGAGTTTGTGTCGGAGATTAGTGATTTCATGGAGGAGTAACACGCATGACTTAATTACGTCTTTATACTAGTGGCGCAACCAAGGTGGAGGCAGGGGCAGATTTAGGGGAGTCGTCACAGGGGTCAGGACCCACCCCTTAACACCAATTTTATCAAAATGTTTTAATTTTTATTATTCTTATAGTTTTTGTATGAATGAATATAGACAACATTAGTAAATTTCCACTGAATTTTGTAAGTTGTACGACGCGTTTCCACGCTAAGACGTCGCACCAATAAAAAAATTCAGGGTAAATTTACGAAGGTTTGTTTATCTTCATTCGGCATGAATTTTCATCTAGTGAAATCCGAATCAATCGAGTACGTAGTTTTTGCATCCTAAAATGTTCAAAAATTTTCAACTCCATCCACTGTTCAGAATTAAAATGAAATTTTAGGCTCCGAAAACGTAAAAAATGGGTATTAAACAAAAAAACAAATAAATTCACAGGTAAAGAAAGGAAGGGATAGGAACATATGATAGAAAAAAGGACGAGGACAACGGTGCAGTGGTAGATGGCAAAAGCCAGTAATCATAGGGTAAAAATCGGCCTGACTTGGACCGCAATCACGCCGCAGTCCCTGTCAGGCCGTATTTTTACCTCCTGATTTCTGGCTTTTTCTATCTACCACAGCACCGTTGTCCTCGTCCTTTTTCTGTTAAATGTACCTATCCATTTCTTTCCTTACCTGTGAATTTATTTGCATGTTTGCGCTTTGAAGGCGTCGTGTGAATAAATGAAGAGGGTATTTAAAAAAAACTCGTGAAAAAGCCCCTCTCTTTCGGGGGGTACTACGTACACCCCGGTCCCAGGTCATGACCCATCCCCAAATTTGATGCTAAATCCGCCACTGTGTCAAGAGGCTGACAACGTAATGGGCTGGGTCACCAAAACATGTCATTATCTTCTGTGAATCATTGGAATACTGATGTTTTTTCCATTGAGTAGGGTAGTTTCCTTCATCAAAGAAAACGAAAGGCATTGATTGCGAATCGTTACCAACCATTAGTGTATTCATAATATACAAATTATTTGGTTTTAGAAATCCCAGTTTAGACGACTGTTAATGGCCAATTTTAGCCATAGCCCCGCAACAAAGTGGCCTCACACAACGGCAGCCGGAACCAGAATGACGTCACACGGGCTTTTCCCAGCATTCATTCTTAGCCGTCGCGTTTTCTCGCGCTTGAAAATTTTCACTTTTCATTTAATCGCGAATCATAGGTATAGTCATTTCAAAATCTAAAAGGGTGAAATACGTACTCCAGGAGTAATAATCTTTCAATTTAGGCTATAAAAAAAGTAGGAAACCACCCTATTGTAGCCAGTGGTCACGAGAGTAAGGGGTTTTCCCCGGGTTACAACCGCCCCATTGAACTTTTAAAAGAGGCGCCAAAAACGAGTCATATGGCCTCAATAAATAACCCAATAAATACTCGTACAAAATTACTGTTTTCGAGCCCTAAAAATCACGTTTTCAACATCAGAAATCCAAAATTGTTCCCCTTTTCCCGGACCCCTATTTGCCCTAATGCGTTTTCCATGCACCCCGGAACGACTTCGAAATCTTCGGTAAACCCCAATTTCAAACTCCTAGCTTCGCAAATGATTGTAGTGTTCTTTTTAAATTTTCCCTACTCTCATTAGTGCATAAACTAATAAAAAGGACACTCCTCTCACCACTCACATAGTTTATATGTTGTTACTATTGATGGTAAGCTTGCATCATTAGTCTCCTTGAGAGGTGCCCTTGCGTGTTTATATTTATTTATTGCCAAGGCCAATAAATCTTTTCATTGATAGTTGCTTACAATATGCTTTCATTCAATCTTCAAATAAAATTAATCCTATTTTACAATTAATATCCAAAACTGAAATGAAAATTTATTGATAAAAAATAAGAGCAGCCATCATTAGATTAGGTATGAAAACTGCCCCTCGTGCATGGTGTCAGATATTTCGGACGGTCAATTTTTAGTGTTCATGACAGATACAAAATAGAACAGAAAAACTTGGTAAATAAGAAAATAAAAATATCAATCTTTAAAACAAAAATGAGATAGATGTTATCAACGCATTGAGAAAAAAACTTCAGTAAAGAATTAATTACTTAACCCGTGAGTGGGACTGAAAATTCTTTCAATGGAATGTCTCACAAAAATGCTTCTTAACTCGACAAATTCAAGGATGCAACGAAAACATTAGCGCAGCGGTGAAGACCAAGGAGGTTGTAAATATACTGGAGGGGGCACCACTGGTTCCGAGCGTTGAGCGCAGTGTAGCAAGAATGGGAGGGCTTGGGTAGGATATACTTTGACCAAAACAGTGATAATCCCATAAGAGTCAATGCTAACTATTTTGCGAAATATTCGGTCACGATCGTTGTTACGGTAAAATAAAATATCGCAAACGAACACAGTAAACCTATCATTATGGGAAGGATGAAATATGCCTCGAATATCTTTTCCAAAGGAAAAATTATTGTAAATCACCACGGCTCCGATGTGCAACCAGCTTAGCGGAAAATGACCTTTTACAAATGTAAAATATTCATTCCCCTGCACTTCTATTGGTAATTAATAAAAGTAGAGCCAAGGGAAATCTTACTATAGCGGACCGGTCGCAGTAATAGTACGAAGGTATATTCACCACGATATATTATCACCACGATATGTCTCTATGGACAGTTTTAATGTACACAGTAGTATAACGAACGATCGGAAAACTCCGACGACAGTAAAGGAGTAATTGTTGCATTTTCATTTTATAAATCAGAGGCGATATACGTAAGTACCGAAGCGATATAAGGAATAGAATAATTGATTATACACGTACAGGGGCGGATCCAGGATTTCTTTCTGGGGGTGGGGGGGCACAAGCAAGGCCGTATCCAGGATTTTATTCTGGGGGGGGGGGGGGCACAAGGATACCTCGTAATACAAAACGTACGCAATAATAATGGGACCATATTAATAATCTTGCATATTTTTTAATGGTCTGGGGGGGGGGGTTAATGTAAATACTATTATATATACTATGTGCCCCCGTGTCCCACCCCCGTAGATCCGCCAATGTATACGTACACTGTTTGAGACTAAGTCCGAAAATTGTCAAACCAAGATGGCGGAATTGTGACCACGCTTAAAACTCGAATACAGCGCCTCCACATATTTCCAACCTCCTTGGTGAAGACAGACTTCCATTTTAACGAATATGGTATCACAATGTAGCCCATGCCAGCTGGAGCACAGGAAAAAACAAAATACGTCCGTTCGATATATAGGACGCTATGCACTAAGGGGTTAAGTTCTGTTGGCCCCACTGTCCACCATGTGCCCTGCCATTCTCTTCCCATCTTTCCTAACGATTATCGCGTCAGTCACTCTTGACGTCAGGCGTCGCGTAGAGGTTTGCTGTCATTGTCACCATGTTACTCTTCTACCAAAACATTGTCGTCGTCGTAGCTAAATGTTTTTGCGCGACTACTGTTGTTGCAATAACCTCTGAAGTGACGATTACGGGCGGCATTCAAACATGGCCCAATAGGCGTAGTAGTGTGATGACCTGACCCCGCTGGGGCGTGAACGGGCGGCAAGAAAATGGAGGGAAATGGTTGGTTCGCTAGTAAAGGGTGCGGTGTAGCCATGGAGATGGGCGGGAGAAATATGCTGGGTAGTAAACAAGAACAGGTCATCTGAGGGCAATGGGAAGTTACATTCAGCCTCCGTCTTATTCTGGGAAGGACTCGGTATCACTAAAAACGTCGTGAGAATGAGGGCAGTCTTGTCAGAATGTCGACGATGGTCACCAATCCGATGATTGATGTATCGTATCACCTCTGAACTCAATGAGATTCAACAACGATCGCTGTATACCGCGCATATGATCAGCTGATGGGAAGGGAACATGGAAAGGACCTCCGCCCGTGTACTTTAAATGCAAAAATATGGAACATTCAGATTATAGCAGTGTTTTTTTTAATAGTTAAATAGCAGACTGCCAAGCATTGAGCGTATTTCGTGATAAAATATCCTCTATTTTACGCTGAATTTTGGTTTTAATGTTTTTTTCCATTACACTGAATGTCAGTTTCTCCTTAGCAATATGTTATATCCTCCAATGATTTTGGCTCCTGGGTATATTCCCTCAACTTCTCATAACGCCTATTTCAACGGAGAAAGGCTGCCATAGTATCTTGGTTACTTGTCACGGCACGGGGACAAGAGGCTTGTTTTTGTCTTTGGTCAGGTTATTCGTGTAAAATTATTTAACTCGTTAATATTATCTTTATGATTGCTGCTTTCTGGTCATCCTGCCGTTGTGAAGAAAAGTAAATGTCGAAGGTGTAATTAGTTCACTGACACAGGGGGCCTTTGCCTCTCGTAACCTTAGGTGTGCTACTTTCTAAGCAAAAAGGATTGCAAAAAAAATTAACGCTCGTAACAAAAATTAACGCTCGTAACAAAAAAGTAAGCCTCGAGAAAAATATGGAATAAGCAAATAAATATTGTGGCCGCCGCACCAAAAATTTATCTGCGATATCTTATGCCTGCAAATACCCAAAAAGAAATGGGTATGATGTATGTTTATATTTATGTTATGAGTACGTTTATATGACTTAAAAAAATATATTTCCTAAAATGTAATTTCAACCCGGCTTTTTTATTTCGATAGTTATTTTTCGTCGCAAATGACGGATATGCACCTAGTCTTTGTAAGTCTGTAGAAGTTAATGATGTATTTGGCTTTCGAAATTACTTTTAAATCTTTCCGATTCCGTCCTTGTCTTCCATTCTTCTGATGCGCATCAGAAAAGCCGTTGCGCAACGTATATCAGATTTATCTATGCGTCAGATGCGATGCGGGATGCTGAAAAACTTCGTCTACTGATGACGTATCTCAACGAAACTTTTCTTTTTTTGCCCGCTGATAGCACGATTTCCGCAATCGAAATCAGTCGTGTCTGTGGCGTCAAAATATTTTTTAAACATCGATGAGCCCATTTCAAACCTAGCTCGTGATTTCTGCGGGAAGCTTAATGCAGAGACGTGAAGCAATGGTTTTGGCGGAGAAGAGTAATTGGAGGGGGGAGGGAAATGCAGACGCTAGCGAAAGAATGAGTCTGATGACACATACGAAGCTATCGTAGTAAGATTTGTTTTGATGATGGACGCGTCTTAATTTTCCTCACCTGTCATTTAAATTTACGTAAATTTCGCTGTTTCAATAGACCTTATATCACGCGTTTAATACTCTAATCTAGCCGCATTCTTCGCATTATGTTTATGTCCATGTCATGCTAATTGTATGTAAATGAAAAAGGCTGTTTGTTCCCTGCCTTTTTGCAAACAACGTCATCAATCTCTGTGAAAGTATCAATTATATAAGCGAGTAATTGGTGATGAGAATTGTATGGTAATTGAATTGAATTGAAAATGTTAATTTTCCGTAAGTGGAGGTAAAAATGCTAATACTATGGTACATTGGTTCGCAGAATTTTTAATGCAATAGCTCAGCTATAAAAATCGTTGTTTTCAATGATAGTAAAATTTGTATAAATTCAATGTGTGGAAGTCTGCCATTCACTGGGGCATATAGGATAGTATAAAATGTCTTCTAGGCGAGTGTATTGAATAGTTTTTACGATGTAGTTACTGTTACGTTACAGTTTCTGTTATTACCAGTTGTTCATGCGTTCAGTTAAGTATCCATTGCCTATAGAATACGAACTTAGGACTTTTTTAATGGAACATATTCATGTGATTAAATGGGGCTGCTAATATGACTTCCTTGAAATTGCAAAAATAAAGGCTCCATATTTTCGTGTGTGATGTATTTTAAAACTGAGTCGTTTGCGTCCCATTAGGCGTTTTGAAGCCGAAATACTGGAATTTTCTGGGTATCAAATATGTCTTTTTTAAAAGTTGAAAAAAGTGTGCGTTTATTTAAAATATCACCATCAACGTGATGTACTTTAAAAATGCCTATAACCTATATTTATAGAGTAGGTGAGCCCACAATTGGTAATAAGTATTCTTCCCTCAATTCCCTCATATTCAGATTTTTAATTTTGAAATAAAAGGCAGTTGCACTTTTCCGCAATCATTTAATGTGTAATAAAATAAGTACATAAATAATTATGGAAAAGGGTGACTACCCTTTTTCATTTCAATTTGTTGAATTTCCGCTGTATCTCGCCTAAATCGGTTGAATTGTTCAGGTTCTTGACTTGAAATTTTGTTGCGACAGAGATATGTAGAATAGTGGGGCATTCTGGAGTCGAAGGAATGTTTGATTCCAATTATCAGGTCCCTAAAACTGTTCATGACGTTTATTTAGGGAGTTTGGTGGCCCAGTTTGTCGGGCGTCGGGCCGCTGATCCAAGGTTCTCGGGATCAAATTCCGATTAAAGTCTTCGGAAGCCCTTGCACCAAAAAATTCAAAGTGAGAAGTAGTGTTGGGAATGGACCTTGAAATTCTCCCCTCTGCCCTCCGGAAGGTATGAAATTCGCACACCCGTAGCTTAGTGCGGAGTGAGCTCTAACCTCGCCTAACCATGCCAGACTTCCGGTTAAATCCGGTGGGTGAAGTTGTTGAACATTTTATTTCATCAAACTTACGTTGTATCGATACCTCCACTGCATAAACGCTCAACAATCGCCCTTCGAATCAAATCCGCTCATCTAGTACTTTAAGGGCTATCTAGATGAGCGAATTTGATTCGGTGTGCGATTTTTGAGCGTTTATGCATTGGAGATACCGGTATATTTATAATTAATTTTTAAATACACCTGCTATAAGTGTAAATTCAGTGAATGAAAAATTGATATCTCTTATCAATATAATACGGGGAAGCACAGGTCCATCACTGACAGAGAACCGTTAGCGAAGGTGTATGTTAATGCTTGCGTTAGGACAGGTGTCGTCCAAAAATATTTCGGCGCGGTATCTGAACCCATGAATACAGATTAGCTGCCGTGGCTGAACTTCCTGTGTCATTGGGTACTCCATTTCCGGCTTCATTGGAAAAGGTGGAAAATTGCATCCACAGTGCCAATGAATCAATTGGCTGAGCGCCGATCAGCGATAAGAGGCAGCATCAAGGGAGGAAGCACTTGTCTCAGTTACGTAACGACCTCCGAGGAAGTAAATGCTCTCCTGCTCAATTCCCCATCGTGTCGGGACAAAGTCCACAACCTTCGCTACTCGGCCCTTCCCGCACGTACAAGCATCATGCGAGATTATTCTGAAACTGCTGCGAACTTACGGAAGGCGTTGCTCAGATTTTTCACGAATTAGGTTTGCACACGCTAGATGTATTACTCAAACTATTCGAACTTCATTTTTCTTCAAAAACTCCGCATTTCGAGTATTTACGACCTTGAGTTCGCTGCTGCTCTAATCGTCCGGGTCTCACTGCCTCACGGAAGAAGCCGCACGTAAGTCCTAATACAATGATCTTCAAGCCGAGGCCCGCAGGCTAATTTCTTGCGGCCCATAGAGGTTAAAGAGAATATTGTATCACGAACCAAATATCGACACACTCGTCAAAAATAAACTATACCAAAAATCGCATTGATTGATTGAAATGTTTAACCAATGTTATTTAACTTTGAAAGTATGTGTTTTTATTTACTTATTTTATTGATGTGTTGGTAAAAATAAGTGGAGCATCGTAGCCCTCCGGAAGATGTGAAATCGATTTTTAGCCCTTGCATGAGAAAAAGATGAAGACCTCTGCCCTAATAAATTGCCTCGTACCTTCAACGCTCATATCTTCAGCTTTAAGAGGAATGATCTTTTTGTGGGATGCCCTCTTCGCTAAAGATTTTCAATTTAATATTTCCTTCTGAAGGCCTTTATCTTGTGTTTTTTTTCTGATTCGTTCCTTAATTTTTGAGTACTTAAACGCTCTTGTCTTCTGTCATCTCCTATGGAATCATTCCTTCTATTTATTTTTTGAATCTTAAATAGTTTGCCTAATTGAAATATCTGCACTTTGCCACCTTTTTTTGTTTCGTTTCTCACTTTTCGAGTGCTAGACGACGGAGACTAAAAGTTCTCAACACCTTTACGGGTAGGTTCTGAAACTTAAATTACTTCACCAGCTGCTTCTCTCAAGTGAACTTGAGCGCATCACAACATTCATCTACTCTGTCGCTTAAATTTTCGCGCGGGTGGTATCAAGGGCGTAACCAGGATCATAACTAGGGGGAGGCAAGCCATGTTGTTCGGGGCGGGAGAAGTGAAGTTGTGAAATTATTTTATGAGATTATTTCCTTGAAAAAATAGTTTTATTTTAGTTACATATCTTATAATAATACATATCATTTTTCGTGGGTTTAAAGAAAATATTTTGAATACTTTCGTTTCAATTCAGTACTGATTTTTCTTAAAAACTTTTGCAAATTTTGCTGCCCCCCCTGCCCCTCTCTGGGTGGGCCCATGGATGGTATATTTCAAAACTATTTGGTTTTTATCTACGCGCTGAATATAGAGTGAGTTTTGTTTTGCCAATAATATATGCTACTATCTGCTCAATTTTTTTATTCGATGGTATTCAAATTTTGGGTCAGAGTGGATGACCCAATTCCGCCACCATTTCTCTCTGTATATGCTTTACTTGGCCTCTCAGTCGCTTTAAAGAGTAGAATTTTAATTTATTTTTCTGCGGACGATTACGTTCCGTTGCAACACGCAACTTTATTCATCATTTTAGAGTAAATTAATGCATACCATTTTAGGTTACTGATGAACACTTAAACTTGGTGAAGTCAACTTTTTTCGGGGAGATATCGTGCAAAATCATATTAAATGACACACAAAGATATCACACTCTCCAATTAATCTTTATTTCACAACTTCATTACACGTGTTTCGATTGGCTAGTAATCAACATCAAGTATTGATGATGATTGCAAGCCAATCGAAACACGTGTAATGAAATTGTGAAATAAAAATTATGTGGACAGTGCGACATACCTTTGTGCGTCATTTGAGCAATATTTGATGCGCTGATTATGCAAATATTTGATGCAAAAATCACCGTGGAAATACCTGGTAAATCATTCAAAACAACAAAAAAATTAATGTAAGTGTTTTAAAAGATCACGCATTCATAAGCGCAATTGAAATAGCATTTTCAATTATAATTTTTAAACCTAAAGTGATTTTTCATTTTTGAGAATGAAGAAGGTAGATAGGACTGGGAGAGAGGGGAACGAATAAGTCTGAACCATGATGGGAGAGGAGAGCAGACTTCTTGACGAGATAAGGAGGAGCCAGTAGGTTTAGGAGGAGGGTGCACTGAGCGGAGGGAGGATGTTGAAATCGAGTTTTAGGGAAGAATTTTATGTTACCGTAGGAGGAGCAGGAAGCGAATAGGATTTTAGGATAGAATGAAAGGGAGTAGGCCTTATTGTGGAATTAAGAGGAAGTCCAATTTGGGAGAGGAGACGGGACGAGCTTACTCGCATACCATATTAACTCAACCGGTAGAATACTCTGATATGAGAATATACTCAGGCAAATGATCCCACGTCACAAATAGTGAAACATAATGAACTAGCATGAGCAGATGTTCGGTATATTGGCACAGTTATTCCATGTGGCGCGTTGGAATTTTACTCGTTTTGGCATTATACAATATGTTCTGGTATTGATATATTGGGAGTTCTTTGACTATTGATCTTCCTTTAGGTATTCCACTGGGTAGTTTTCTTGTACCTTCGTCAGTATCGAAATTTCATATTAACATGATGACATAGCCTAGCCTCGTATAAAGGCACATAAAAAATCGATGATAGCATTCTAGAAAAATTCATTTTCTTCTCCTGCCAATGTCTGGGCTTAGTTTCATTTTCGTTGCCATTGTTATAGTTTTATTATGGTATTGTTTTTTTACTTTAGATATTATCATTATCATCAAAGTTTGGTTACAACCATGGAGTAGGCCTAATGGGGAAACCACGCTAAAAAAACTCGCCTTATGCACTATTTCATAGGTGGCGAGGAAATGTGTGCATATTATGGAGAAATACTAAACCCTTTGACCCGACTCTTGGCGGATGAACAGGTGAGAGCTAGTAACCAATACCCATGTTACGCATCCAATAATGCTCAGAGAGCGCAACAATATAGTCATGCATATTACGGATAATACAGTTGTGGCTAACTTTCGAAAGGCTTTTTCTCAGAAATTGTGTGTCTTAGAGAAAAAATAATACTTGTAATTTTGTAGGTAGTTAGCTGATATACAATTTTGGTCTTCGCAATTTTCATCGTGAAACTAACCGTTTGGCCAAAAAATGCAAAAACCCATTTTTGTGACCTTTGACCTTGAATAAAAATTTTTGCACTCACGGGATCGATGGGGACTTTTCAGGATTTCATTAGAGTGGGATTCATAAAGTTCCTGTAAATTTTTAGCTTGCTAGGTATTTATGTTAGGGAATATTTTTTGGGCTAATTTGACCTGGCTATATATAGCTATCCTCCTTCATTCTTTCCTACAATCGCTTCAATGCTGCCTGGTCACTATGTAAATGTCTCAGTTATTTTCTCATTTTTATTCGCAAGGAGTTTTTGCGTACGTTAGGGCCGAAAACACTTCTAATTCATTAGTGTTGGTATATATAATATTGGTAGAGAATTTCTTTGACTACAGTTATGTTAGTCCTCAAACCTCAAGAAATTAAGGCTAAGGGGGTTTTTAGGTGCAACTAATGCTGGGTGTACGGGGGTCATGGTATGCTCGCCAGGGTAAGTTGTGGATGCAGGGGCTCTCCCCGGAAAATTTTTACGATAATTGGTTCAAAATGGTGAGTTTTACGGCTGTGTGAATAGTTTGATGTTTTAATTGTTAGTCATCCGTCCCTCTAATATTAGTTAAAATATTTGTTACATTAAAATGTTTCTATAAAAATATTCTCTGAGCTTTGGGGGTGGTTTATCCCCCAAACCACCCCACGCTCTATCACTGAATTGATGGTATAATTTCTTTAATTCATTCTTAATTTTTGCTCCTCGGATGAGTTAACTTCGAGAAAGTCAAAGTATGTTCAAATATTATCTTTCTGCTGCTTAAAATCTGTTTGGAATTTCATCTTTCCGTTATACGTGAAGTGGACATTAAAAATACACTATTGTCTATGAAGAATATTTTCTCCGTTCTTACAGCTTGCGAAACATGGTGAAAAAATCTCTTCTATTAACGTGCATCGTAAAACTGACCATTTATGTTTGGCGTCAGCACTATCGTCAACTGGAAACCATTTTTACAGAATTGAT
Source organism: Ischnura elegans (assembly GCF_921293095.1). NCBI lineage: Eukaryota > Metazoa > Arthropoda > Insecta > Odonata > Coenagrionidae > Ischnura > Ischnura elegans. The sequence continues at coordinate 29,827,237 of NC_060254.1, read as the reverse complement.
AGATAGTGAGGGGAATTTTTGATCTCTAATATGGATTGTTATACATTTTGATCAAGAAGTTGGAAGATTCTTGGAATATTGTTTGGGGTTTTAGATGACGAATTGAGCGGAACTTTGGAACTTCCTGATGAAACTCAATCATACGGAAATGCGCGCCGAAATATACGGAAAATATTTTTATCCCATTTTTTCCTCTGCTTCAAGGGATTGGAAAGGGAAGAGACTTATCAGAAGGAGTGGGATAAAATAACGAGAAATTCAGATGCATAGAGAGTGAGAATCGTGACGGACGTGTGATAATTCTGGGCTTGATGGCGTTTGACACAGTTCAACGCTTCTGTTGCGTTCGTGGCGTATTGAATGTGGCGAAAAATTTCGCAATACTCAATGAGATAAGCTATTAGTTCGATTTGACAGTTTTGTGATGCGATCGAATGCTTTTCATTTTCCTTTCGCTGTTTGATCCCTGTCCTCGGAAGCCTTCACGGTGTTATCGCAAGGCCTCTTAATAAAACCATTAAATATGTTTGAACCATTTGCATTTATTCATTTTATTTTGAGATTATCACCTTCCCTGAACTTTATTCTCTACCTACTGGTTTGAAAATACAATGTAAGTGTAGGGAAACATGTAATTGGTGAAGATTTTCCTATGGAATGCGTCTCATTTTCATTCAAATACTTGTCCGCTTAACCCTTCCGTGACTGTGTGGGGTAATTTAGGAGGAGTTAACACCAGAACTACCGATGGAGTCATTTTGACTCCTCGCCATTTTTATTCCTCTGCCCTGTCTAAAATTTTCCGAATTCCGGCCTGAAATTCCGTGACTTTTATTCATTTTTGACACAAAATAAGGCTTTGCGATTAAAATAATTCTAGAAAATAAAATAGTGCACGTTTTTCAAAATTACCTTTGACTACCAAAGGGAGTCATTTTGACTCCCTAATGTATTTTGCTTGTCTTTTCACCAAATTGTAATATTTATTCAAGTGTTTATCTCTTCTTATGTTAATAATAATTAATTTAAATCAATAAATGGCTTAAATATACAATTATTTTCCTTTCTGCCCATATTTGCGAGACTTTGAAATCATTTCTTATTTTACGGGTGTGTGTTTGGATCTACAAACTATATGTGAATGTCCTGATATTATTTTACCTAGCGATAAAGCTATGAATATGCAATTCATAGCATTTTCAAATTCATTCATTCAAAAAGGAGTATAATTATTTATTTTTTATTTTGTTCCTTTGATTTTATTACTTGAACTGAACCACCTTGTCGTTATGTAGGCGACGAATGATTTCTTTGCATTTTTATTGTTTTTGAAAACTTAAATATTTATTGGTGGGGTAACTGAGTTATCCTGCACAGCTGTTGGCGGGAAGACAAAAAAATTGTTTATTATGTGAGTGCAGGGATAAAAGTTGGAACATAAAAAATAAATTTTATTATATTATAACTTCAATAACGCCAATGTTCTACGTGATGGCACCTTTTGTACTTGTTTTTTCATATAGCATGTTGGTCAATGTGCAGTTACAATAGCAAAATATGAAAGAATACGACCATGTCGTACAAAATCAATGCAAAAACCTAAATGCATTTTGCCTACAATTGCCTACCAATGCAATTTCGCCTACAATTTATTTATAAATTATACAAAACAAGATATTTTATCATACAAAAGAGCCATGGCGTTGAATTGCAGGAAAGACTAAAATACAACATAAAATTTTTGAATTATAAATGGGGTATAATGAAACAATGACTTGCAATTTTCCACAATAATAAATTTACTTCGACTCGAGTTACAACTGAGAGAGGAGAAATGGGATGGAAAGTCCTCAAGGAGGTGGCTTCTACCCATTCCAGCCACCTCCTTGAGGACTTTCCATCCCATTTCTCCTCTCTCAGTTGTACCTTGAAAATGATGTAGTAACATCGAAACTCGAGTCGAATTAACTTTATTATTGTGGAAAATTGCAAGTCATTGTTTCATTATGAATCAATACCACTCCATCTCGCTTGATTCCTCGAATTTTATATAAACGGGGTACCTCACACTCCCCAAACAGAATCCGTACATCGTCCTTCGCGAAAGTTTTCTAGGCACAGTCACGGAAGGATTAAAGAGACTCATGTTTAACAAAGCACTTTCGTCTCATAGTCTATGTTCATATGTGTCCACCAATTTTACTATATTTATTCTGCCTTAAGCTGACTCCTTCTAGTTCGTTATCCAGCCTTCTGAGGATCAGGAGTAACCGGATGAAGGACAGGTGAAATTTTTTCTCGGAAGAAAGGCAGATGCGGAATAACACCCGGAAATCTTCCTTGGACGAAGAATGATGCGAATGCATCGTAATTGCATCAAATTTCCCAGAATCATGGACGATTCATTTGATTCACCTGCTAATTTTTATGTCCTAAACAGAGCTACTTAACTGCTTTACCCCATCTCTGACACTTGATGACTAAATATGGGGCCTTTTTTATTATAGCGCCAACAAATAATGCTCATTTAAAAAAATTGAAATCATAAATAAGGAACAGAAACTAAAATTATTTGTAAGATGATGCGGATTTCTCGGAAATTTAACCTGCCGTTTTCAACATATTAAGGGCTAAATGCAAGGATACAAGTTTTTTAAGCTAACTGGAGACACTTTCTATCGTAACCCCGATGTTAAAATCATCCTTTACTCGAAAACCAAATCTCTACATTGTATCGCTAGCATTTTAACAGTAAAAAGTTATTACATAGTTATATTAATTAATTTTGTTGATTTTTTCAACTTATTAATAGTGAGTTCCTTTCATCTTTCGTTCCTACTGATGTTGTATTTTAAACTTACCGCGTTTGGGCATTCACGTAGAAGTTATGGCAGTACATCGGAAAGGCGTGGAGATGATGTGCAAACTAAATCGCAACGATAGCAAATAGAACCTTTTAAGATTATTTTTATAAATGTTTTTTGAATTATATTTACATAATTTATTTTCTTTATGAACCCAATGTAAAGGCCTTAGTGCTGTTTTTGGCGTTATATAAATAAATAAAAAATAAAGAACCACAGGAGCAGAGGTGACCAGACTTCTTTGACCACGTAGATAACTTTTTAATATTGCTATGGTTTCCAAGTTCACTATTCGCCAACAGTCAATAAAAATTAATCACCAAAAATTATTCTTAAGTTTGCATTGCGGAAACATCAAAGTTTTAACTGCTCTTTGTGAATTTTTGATAGTACCTACAAAATTAGTGTAAACTTATAATGAATGCGATCTGTTCCTCTGATAGATTTCTTGAGCATATTGGCTTGAAATTTTTTTCTCTTTAGAAACCTATTTATATTTTTGTTTCCTGTATCATTAATTAGTGTCTTCATTTTTAAAACAGCTTATCTGTTCTATCTATGTCTCATTTCAGGTGCCAGCAAGGGCAATGAGTAATTAAATTAACAAGTTATGCGCCAACGCTTTTATATCTTGGGTAATTTCACCTGTTCCCTCGTTGCCATCATCTTGTCAATCACAAATATCCTAATGTCTATCACACTTTGATTGAGCAATCCATCAACTTCACTCACCATTCAGGCATAAGGTTGAGATGGCGTACTCTTCCTTTATTTTATTCTTTATCGAATTTCATTTAACCGTTATGTAATCCTCTATGCCAATCTTATTTGCGGAAAATAAATATGCGAGAAAAGTTGTATGTAATGAATGTCTATTTTTGTGCTGATTATGATTTTATTAGAGCTACATCATCTCCAATGTTTTATTTTTTCGAAGTTGGTATTATCAGGCGAATTCTCGCGTAAATTAATTTTGGATTACAGTAAATTATTTGTGTTTCATAAAGAAGTCTAAAACACTTAATGAACTAACAAGAAATGTCTAAACAAGCCCAACTAAAGTGAAAAATCACTCGTGATTATTTAACTTCTAAGATAAATATATATTTCTTATGGAAATGTTCTATGTCATTAACATACACTATTCCAGAGCTGGCTCTGCGTGGTCGACTTATATTTGTAAAAGAAATATTTGCATTTCCTTTTATACATATTTCTGTAGATCTTGTTTATCTAGTTACATGATGTATGAATGATCTTTGGGGGCAGATATTATTCCATTTTTTTCAATTCTTCATATTTTTGGGATATTTAATCAAATTTATGCAATGTTGGAAAGGGTCTTTTTGTCCTTGATCTGTATTTACAAAACGGAACATGAATAAATTCTTAGAGACAGTCCTGTGGATGTATGCAGTTGTGTTTGGAAATCATCTTGTTGAAACATCCTTTATCGTCGTATCCATACGTCGTAATCACTGCTACAAAATATCTAAAATTATCTTCATGTTGTCACAACACATTTTTCTTGGCGATAGGAGATGGTGCATTAAGATTTTAGAAGTTAATATATATTTTGAAAATATTGTAGAAATTCTGTCGTTTTTCAAAGAATGTTTTGTTCAGGCCCGTAGTCATCAATTTATTTGGTTTTATTCGGGATCTTTCATTAATAATTCTTCATCCGGTGGATAAATACTTTATGTCTATTGGTTCCTGTTATTTAATAGGCGTATTAGTATTTTCCAATGCAATAATAATTTCTGTGGTAAGGTTGTTTTCGATACATTTGCGACTCAGGTGCCTGATGACGACAATGTAACATGAAAACTGGTGTGCGCCTTTAGAAAAACATTGATATTTAGATACGTAGTTTTCGTATTTTTTAGTCTCGAGGTTGTTTGTTTCATCAGAAATGTTTGCAACTCTATATTGTGTATTATTGTGGTAGGCTTGATTTCAATAGTTCTGCGTCATTAATATCTGACACGGCGCAATAGTGTCAGTGCTACTATTTTCTTAATAATAAGAATTAAATTCAGAATATGCGTCGTTCTCAGCTTTAATGAATGTAAATTACCATGTAATTAATTGTTTACTACCTAAGGCCATTTACTCTTTATATAATTTGGCGTTGTTGTGTGGTTATCATTCCATAGCTATCTATTAGCTGTAATTGTTACATAAAAGGGTGAAAGAAAAGGGATATTGAGGGAACAAACATGTTGTAAATTTAAAGAATCGGTTTATTGTGAGGAGAGACTACTAGTACTAGAGAGTACTAGATAATTGAAACCGAAAAACATACCAACGATGCCATGAATTGGTAAGACAAAGATTAGCATCCAAGCAATTGTATTTAAAATATTTCTCCCGCGAATTGCAAAGAGATTGCATGAGACTTCCGGGTTTCCCACCGCATTCGTTTGGCTTTAATGAAGTTTCGCGGGGATATCTGCTTCTTCCGATCAGAAGTTCGTACTTAATCTATTCGTATCGAGAAATATTGACGGCAGTTTATATTTTAGCTATTTTAGGAAGATTTTTACGTTTTCGTATACTGTTAAGATCAGAGAGAGCCACAAAGGAAAGGCTCAATTTTAAGAGGGGACTTAATGACTTCATTGTTGATTTCAAGTCAAGAGTTTCTTATGGTTCTGCTGGTGTGATAAACGATTGATTGGTTAAATTTCTAATCAGTAAAATTTCCTCATCAATCTTTACCGACATTACTTTATTCTGATAAGTACTAATCGCAGCATTTATTAAAGGATGTGTCACTCCTGCTCAGCCAGTCTTTCGCGATGAATCTCTCGTTCAAAACCTATGCTATCCCCTTTTAAGTTACTAAATATATTGGAATACACCTGTTTTAACATTAGCCTGTATCCTAAGCGTGAGAATTTTCCCTCTGTTTTTTCCCATATGTTAAATTTTTAATTTGTGATGCGTTCAAATGTTGATAAAATTTATACTCCCTTAAATAATCAAGTAGATAACGTAATCTAAACATCTTTCTATCTATCTATACATACAAATAAATTCGTAGGTAAGGAAAGAAAGGAATAGGAACATACTATATAAAAAAGACTAAGACTACGGTGTTCCTGGAAGCGCAACTGGTACAGCACCCAGCCGGCCACCGGGAGGTTCTGGGTTCGAGTCTCAGTAAGGCTGCTTTTTTACCCTCTGATTTCTGACCTTTCCCATCTACCACAGCACCGTTTTATTAGTCTTTTTTTCTATTACATGTTCCTATCCCTTTCTTTCCTTACCTATGAATTTATTTTTATGTTTGCACTTAAGGCGTTGTGTGAATGAATAAAGTAGTGTATCTGCCATATTGGCTTATTTCACTTGGACTCAGCGAGCCCCGAAACGCATGTTCCTGTCTCTTTAAGCTATCGCGTGAGTGTGTGCATTTCCTTTCATTCTTGTGTGCTTGTCAATTTCTTCTATTGGTGAGTGGTGAGCTGCCCCGGTGCCATATATTCGTTAATCTTGAGGCAATCTTAATACACAGTAAAGGGAGTTTTCTGTGAATAAACTCCCGCCGAAATTATGGTAAATCTAAGCGTCCTGGTAGCGCAACTGATAGAGCACCCGGCTTTCCAACCACAAATCCACCTCCCAGATTTTCTCTTCTGCTCGTCGTATCGTCCATAAGAAACCACCAAATCTAAGCACCATTTTCAATTCCACCCGCCCTCTTAAAAAATCGCAGATATTCACCACCACCCCACCCTCACCGTGCAACCGTCCCAGATGTAAAACCTGTAAGATATTCTCTCCACCCCCAGCCTCTTTCCTCCCTAAACTTAAATTCCTCCCGGTTTTCCTAATATTGCTACATCCTCAGGTCTACAGCAATCTTATGAAACCTGGGTCTTGCCTATTTAAATGCAGAAGTGATCCTGACAATGCTTTTTTCTTTTAGTTTCCTTAATGGAAATATTTCACATTGTTAAGCCTGCATCTGTTATATTTCCTATAAAGTAAGTGTTAAACTATAAAGTCGTTAATTCATTAGTTGATTTACGATTTAACAAACAAGACGAAGTCACGCCTCCTATAAAACTATATTTACGAACTTTGTTCCACTTCATTCCGCGGAGCAGCGCACCAATCGCTAGTTGCTGGCCCGCTAATCTTGTTATAAGCTCCATATCGATGGCTATTTTCTGACAACACGTATCTAAAACTTGGCCGGTTGGAGACATGTATCTTAAAGTGTAATGACATTTAATAAAAAATAAAATTCAAGTAAAAAACAACTCTTTGTTTGAAAATGTACACCTCTTTTTCAGTTTTATGAACTTTTGGTTTTTTAATACAGCGTGTAATTAAAAGAAATTATTCGTTTTTTGCTCGCCTGAAAAGTTGCTATTTTTGAGATACGTGTTGTTAGAACTTAGCCATTGCTATGTTTATTCCATATTTTTCTCGAGGCTTACTTTTCCTTGAATACCTTCTTCCTTAACGTTAATTTTTTGCAATCCTTTTTACTTAGCAAGTAGCACACCCTAGGGAAGACTAAGAGAGGCAAAGGCACCCTGTTTCAGTGAACTCATCATGCATTCGACATTTACTTTTCTTCAACATGGCAGGATGACCAGAAAGTAGCAATCATAAAGATACTATTAACGAGTTATATCATTTTACCCGAATTACTTGACCTGCAAAGAACAACTCTTAATTTGAAAATGTATGCTTCTTTTTCAGTTTTATGAATTTTTGGTTTTTAATTTCAGTGTAAAATCAAAAATATAAATCGTTTCTTTTGCTCTCAAGTTGCAATTTTTCGATACGTGTTGTTAGAACATAGCCAGCGATATGGATGTTTTGGCCTCACAGCCTAATGGCTCGATAAGCTTCCTATCTCTAGGTTCATGGTTACGCTCATGGCGAGGAAGTACGTGAGACTGAATTGATAGAGTCGATTGTGAGAGTGTGCCATAATAGTTGGCCGTGGCAGGCGCATACTAGAAGGCCTTGACGATTGCCCGGAGCCGGGAAGAGTTTCAAGGGCAAAAATGGTGATTGCTCTGTCATGAACTCGAATAAATATTCATTTATCTCATTAATGGCAATTGTCCAAAAACTTGAGCCTTAAGACAAGGCAACAGTCGTTGAAATTTTCATGCTACGCTTCCTATCTATGGATTCATTCAGTTTTATTCATTAGTTTTTAATGCAATCGATTATTGTAGCTTTGAGCTGGCGATTTTATGCCGACTGCAAATTTTCGCGGAAATTATGGTGCGTATACTTTCCTGGTGATCTGTCTCGGTAGTATGACATAGTGCCAGCAAAAGAATTGATGTCGTGCAAAAATCTAATATTTGCGGAAAATCTCATGAAATTTTATTCGTATGCTTGCATGAAGCCTGGGAAACATTTTGCTAAGATTTTTGAAGTTATTCATTATTCCCTCTTATTAAATATTCTAAGCGTTACTTATTTCTTTCAGCGTTCGTAGTTTCATGTAAGTTATTTTTCCAAGTGATTAATTCGAAAAAATGACCTTATTTACCAATATTCACCTTCGTCCAGTACAATTAGCTACTTTTCCTCTTCTCTCTGGTTACTAGGTTATAGTATTTCAGAATATTAGCCGTATGAAATATTTTTGACGCTATGTATACATTCATTAGCTACAGATATTATCGTTCGTCGTCATATTGCATCGCTAAATTGACGTTATGAACGAATATTTAGCAAAACCTAATGGTCAGTATTGGTAATAGTGATAAGGGCATGGCAAGAGACGCACGCTTACAACGTGATGACGCGATTATAATATCTAATACGAATAAATAATTGCATCAAATAATATCAGTTATATATTGCTATCTTACTTCTGTTCCTTAACCACCTACAATATGCATCTTTGTGTTTGCCAATCGCCTTTATTCTTCTACGAGTAACAGAATGCCTTGTGGTTGAGATCTCTACTCTTCCTGATATTTATGTGCAAATATTTTTTCTTCTTTTTTTTCTAAAACGCTGCGTACCGTTATTTACTTTTACCTTTTATCAGAGCACGAAAGATATTATGATTTAATTAATAATCTTTGTACGCCCTTTACAATAACATTTTTTTCAAAGTACAGCCGATTTCTTCCAACAACGGGTATTATAAGGCTAAACAAGGGATGAGTTTCAGTGAAAATAGTTCACAAATTTATTTCTTAAATGAATATCCTGAATTTTGAGGCCGAAAGTAAGTATTCGATTGTTCTGATGTGCTGCGGCAAACAAGTAATTACTAATCTTAGATCTTACAAGTATTTAATACAAACGTTAAAAAAAATCTATTCTCTATTAATGCAGTTCTGTTAACATTGTTCTCTTTTTCGAGTGTCTTTCTCCTATGTATATTAATCCTTATTCGTTATAAATGCGTACTAGCGTTTTAGCTAGGTTACTCATAATAACCACCAGCAGATTACTTTTATCCTAGGTGCATGACCTTGCTTTTGTTTCCCCTCTATTTCCCTCCAATATTTTTTCCGTTATTTTTTCCAGCCTTATTATCTTACTGCGTGGAAAAAACCTCAAATGCTCTTTTAAGGTTTCTGCGGTAATGAGACAAACGTTAAAGCATTCAGGCATTTTTTTCCTGGGTCTGTTGCCACTTGGGGATTCCAAAGGACATTGAACTCATCTAATGGACTCCGAAGAAATGAATGGACTGGCTCACCAATTTTGATAACAAAATTGCGTCTGTTTATTAGAAATTGGTATGCATTTCAATACCGATTTTAGTGAGCTCATTTAACGACGCAAAAGTCCCTTTACGCATTGTTCGATACAAATTAGAGAAAATTCAAAATAATTTTATTTATCAATATTCCATCAGCCACTACTGAAATACTCTTCAATAATTTATTGATATCAGGTTGATAACTAAAATGCGTCTGTTTATTAGAGATTGGTATGTGTTCAAATACCAATTATAGTGATCTCGTTAAGCTATGCAAATTCCATTATATACGATAATCGATATAAGGTAGACTAAATACATAATAATGTTTTGGCGGAAGGAATTATGCCAGGATCATTTTTTCTTTCAGCCTTCCAGACAGTAATGCTATGTTTTAGATTTGGTCATCCTGCGAGATAATATTTTATTTAAAGTACTAATGTTCACTCAAGAGTTTGTGCAATGGACTATGTAAAACGACCATTGGCAACTATTCGTGAAGTTGGTATCTCTTATAAAGTTATACTTTTATGATTGTCAAGTCTCATAAAAGTCTGAAGATGTATTCTGAGTAATGAGGATGAAATAATATAAAAGGAGGGATTTTTCAGGGCATATGGTATGTGACCTCGTATGCAGTGAAAGCTGGTGGAGTTGAAATTACCGCTTTCTCTAATAATCCGAATAATTTTATGCCTACTGAACTTGAGATAATATATTTTGAGGGAATGTTGATTTAGGCATATGGGAAATGCAAATTGCTGAGACCTCTTGTAAGAGAATATTTTTACAAAACTGTCCTTAACGTTTGTAAACGGGAATCCTTTGAGTGGCGTAGAAGTCCGCATAAGATAGCTCAAGAGAGCAAGAAAAATAACGGTGAAGGGTTTCTCAGTCCTATGTGAGTTTTGTGGTAGTCAAGCAACGGATATATGGCTTTCCGTTTTGTTTTGAATTTCATGCGCTTCTTTTTATTGAAAAAGGTTGTTACTAATTGCAAAATTCTGTCACTTATTGCTGTAAAATATTGTGGTTTTCGGAATAAAATAGCTTTATATATTATATTAAAATAAAATTTTACGTGAATTCTCTTGAAAATTCCATGCAATTCTTTTCTCGCGCTTACTTCCTTAACTGCTCATGATCAACTCGACAATACGACAAAAGTATATAAACGTGTAATTTATTCATGTATTTTTTTATTGCAAAAGTTCCTTACTATTTGAAAATGTCTATTACTAATTATCGTAAAATATTGTGGTTTTTCGGAATTAAAAGGATATGAATATAAATAAATATATATATCAGTCGTGTGTCCTCTTGAAAATAATATGCACTTCTTTTCTCGCATTTAATTCCTTCATTGTTGGAGATGAACTAGATAACACGACATGATTACATAAAAGTGCATGATTAACAAGGAAAAAGACTCCATTAACGGCCAAAGTAAAAATATATGTCAATGCAAACTTAGCGTAATGAAAAATCTTCGCAGACATCAAGCATGAAACACTGCTACAAAATACTGAAAGGCATATCGTGGCATGTTCTAGAAAGGCAAAAATATACGCAGCCAGATAAGGACATCAGATATTGATATTTAAATGTAAAAAAAGTTATCTGAGGTTACATCACCATGCAAATTTGAACATGCGGCTGACAGTTATGGAAAGGTTATCATGCGGTGAATGGAATAAATAAATAATGTATCCAAATAGTTTTAAAAAAGACATGCATTTGATGTGGCTTCAATTTTATTTTCTATCGAATGCATCTACCTGGTCTAGCATCCGAACCTTTCTAATATCGCACTTCTGGCCTTTGAATTGTTGCATTCTCTACTTTGACTTCGAGGAAAGTGTCGTTAACGCCATGTTGTTCTGGTCTGGTAGGATTGCAATTTCAATAGCAGTAGGAAAAAATAAACTGGTAAGGCAAGAAAAATGGCTTACTTAAGTCGTTGAAAAATAGCTACCGAAATTATTGTGTTATTTAAACCCAACATTTAATGAGCATTGAAAAATAAGGACTTGAATAAATGTAAAGTCGAACTAAGAGTGTCAAATCTGTCTATACATTTTGTTGTTCTGTTCTGGAAGACCCTTGATTACAATTACAATAACCCCAGAAAAAAATGTACACGTAAGGCAAGTCGAAGTAACTTCATTTCTTAGTACCTACGCATTATAGTACAGGTCAAGGGGTGGTGTCCTTACAGTTATTATCACACGTCTAATAAAGGTGGCTTCAGGGGTAGTTTGTAAATGTGGAAACATATGAATAAAAAAACAGTGGTTCGCAATGACTACAATGACTCTTTTACGTAGAAAACGCTAAAATTATAAAGAATTCGTTCAATGGACCGTGTAAAATGACCATTGGGCAACCATTCATGAAGTTCGTATTTTTCATCAAGTTATATTCTCATTATTCTCAAGTCCCTTATTAGTCTTAATATGTGTGCTAAAAAAATGAGAAATAAAATGAAAGGAGAGATTTTTGAGGGCATTCACCGGCGTTAAGCTGTGAAAATGGATATTGTGATGTTATGCAGTATTTCTGCTGATGTAATGTAGGTACCCCATCAATGAAGTCTCGTTATGAATTCAAACACTTTGTAATTGATGGAGCTCAATGACCCGCCTATATTATGGAGGCCTCATTGCTGTCTTGGCTTGCTTCTCTCTCCATTCATTCCCATTCTCGTTTAATCGTATTTTTATTTGATTTTTCGTTTTGAAATAACTGCGGCAATAATTACGGAAGCGTCTTGAACTCTAGATATCCTGAGTCACTTTCCCGAGAGTTATCGGTCTCCTTATCTGCCTGCGTATATTTTTGCCCCTCTGGAACATACTTCGAATTGCTTTTCCTTATTGTGTACCCAGCGTTTCATGTTTAATGTCTGCGATGACATTTTTCGTCGCGTTAAGTGTGCATTTATATATTTTTATTGTGGTTGTTAATGGAGTCTCTTTCCTTGTTTTACTTCCATTTTCAGGTATTGTAATAATGTCGTATCATCCAGTTTATTTTCAACATCGATGGCATTTTCAAGATAATTACAAAATGAGGTCTTAAATTGTTCCTTATCGACACACGGCCACAAAAAGAGGCTTTTCCGTGTTAACCTTCCGTAAATTGCAATTGATAATCCACATTTTTATATGGAACTATTGTTGAGCTGGTGTTGCAGCGTCACCATGGAGGATATTGCTAAAAAAATCGGTGTTTAGCCACAAATGAACGATTTAAAAATTGACCAACTCAAATTTTCTTAGTTAATTTTTGATAAAGTTGCAGCCATTAAATAAATATCAGTACCATTATGGCGTGCAAGGATAATAATTAATTTTCAAATTGCTATAGTTTGGACAGTAAAAAGTCTACACTATTTTCTGAACATCAAGTGATGTCTAATATTTTTCATTTTAAAATCATATTGGATGGAAATATAACAGAGTTGGAGGAATTAAGAAATAAGTTACCAATAACATGCCAAAGCAATGCATATCAAACTAATTTTTGCTATTATAGTTCTTATCATGACTGTAAAAAATTGTCAAAGTTAATAGAGTTAATTTTTAAACAATTACGATATTTATATGCGTTTCCAATTCACCTTGAAAGTTCGTTCTCGATTACCATCACTCGAGTGCGTATTTCCTATGGAGTTTTGCCACAGAGATCATTTTCCCCGTAATTTTAATTATCTGATGAGAATGGTACTTGCATTAAGCATGTTTCTTCGCAGTTGTTGATTGCTAATGAGGCAGAAACAAGCCATTTGTGGTAACGTTGGTCTCAGTCAAGATTTCTTGGCTCTTTTTAAGGTAGCGGTAATCTTATAGGCTTATATTGGCAGCAGTTTTTTTTTCTTAAGCCTTCGTGCGAGAATTCACCCCTTTCTTGGCACTAAATGGGTTTTGTGGGTCTTATAATCCTGGGGGCGACCTATATTCGCACGAAGGACACGGTCAATTTTTGAGCACTAGGATGAATGCATTTTCTGAGGATTTATTTTTTTTCAGAAAAATTTCAAGTCATTTGAGAAAAAAATGTTATTGACCAGAAAAAAATGTTACGTGGGCTACGTAATCTGATTTTCAATAAGTGGCATTTTCAATTAATACTTAAGAGGCGGAATATTTTTTACTCAAGGAAAAAGTAATCAAAAACTATTATTATCAAATGAATCCATCATAATGCTACGAATTTGTTTGCATCAAAAAATATTTATCATTTAATTAAAGTAATTTAGTTTCAGTCATTAAATTTAGTCATTTAATAAAAAAATAATCACTTAACGTTTCATAAAATTTACTCCAACTTAAACCCAGTAGAAATATATTTTTGTTACCATAGCCGTACAAAAGAAGCAATTTATCGCTTCAGGAACCACAGTATGTCTAAAACGTCCCTTAGGTTTCAGATAACTCAATGTAATTTCAATCATGGCAGGCAATTGCAGTCAGCATGCTGTTACACCGTTGAAAGCATGCCAGTAGAAAAACCTATTAAGGCACTAGCAGCTCCTGATTTAATGTTTTTACAGTGTAATCGTGTCGTTAGTTTAATCAGTATCTTGAAAATAAATTAAAATTCACAAATGGAAAAAATATTTCCACTTAAAAATTATGCTGGGTACTTTAAGCTGAAAAAAATCTTATGAGAGAAATTGAAGCCGAATAATAGAATATAAATTACTCGCTTACTTTCAGAAAAAACATTCTCAGTTAAAATAATTTTTTTGGAACCAGTCGCTTGATAAAACGCTCTGGGAAAATTTTTATTCGATATATTATAAGTTAAAAATATTAATTAAGGTTAAGATAAAATAAAAATTACCAGCAATACTTCGAAATCAAACAAAATCAGTAATTTTAAAATGCTAGAATCAAATGTGATTAGTCCTAAAACCACTCTATGTAGACTTTCACTGGGTCCGCGGGCGGAATGGCCAGGGCTGGAATCCCCGCCGGGGCCTCCGATCTTGCGAAGGCCTTTCATTTAATATGATATTTAAATAATATATTTGTATGCATGTAGAATGCATCTGTACTGGCCTTCCCTTGCAATCGAGTATATTGTGAGCCAGGGTTCTTTAAATTCAAGATAATAACGTCTGGGTCGCAAAGTTCTTCATCTCAAGCAGATTTTGAGAAATTTTAAGTGTTGGAAGACTTAGATTTGAAGGTAGAGAAGAATACAATTGAAACTTGAAGTTTATAATGGTGTCATTGACATTTTACTTCGTTTTTTCGGTATTTTCATCTTCATCTGTTTTGTTATCCTGAGCTTTACCCTGGAGTTTGTCCTTGTACTTTGTCCTGGGGATTTTAGGAGCTTGTAGGTTGTAAATCTGTGCATAAACCTATGCGATTATATCAATGGGACTTGGGTTTATGGATCCCATTGTTTGGTACCATCTACAAAATATTGAATATTAAATTCAATCATTCCAAAAATATTATATTGTGGACTTGTTTACTCAGACATTAGGAAAACTGAGAACAATATTACTTTGAATTGTGAATTGAACTCCTTTTAGCTTATTAAAATGCTCATCTAAATATTTCAATCCCTTTTTTTCAGGGAGAATTTTTCCTTTATCGAGTCCCTAATTAAGCTACTGCTGTACCAGGGCTCTACGGTAGCCATTTCGCCCCTGATTGGGTCGAGTTAACTTTTTTGGTACTCTTTTTGGTATTAATTTTTCCCTCTGCACCCAGGAGAAAACAATTTATGCTCGTAAATGGGTCTCAATATCACATCTTTTCAGCTTTGATGCTTTTGACACAATTCCCGTCTGATAGGATGGTTCGTGTATCTTCTCGTTATAACCCTTCCGTTGAAACCCCAGGAATGCACACCTCGTCCCGTCGGGGCTAAACGTACTTTGGGGCTTCGGTGAATGTCATTAGTGATTCCCTCAGAACGCGTCCACCTTCGGTTTACCACCTCGGCTGGAATCCCGTTCCGCTGGAGGTGCCGAGTATTGGTTGAGTGGAGTATTATGAGGAAAATGGATTTAATAGTGCCTTGAAATTAGTAACCGGCTTGTGCCCCTCAAGCAGTCAGATATGCGGCCATGAATCTTGCCAAAGGCGTTTGCTGGCCTCGGTGGCGGAGGGGTGAATTCCTCGCCTGCCAAATAAGAGGTCGTGTGTTCGAGTCCCGCCTGGGTACGTTGCCCATATCCAGAGCATGGTTTTTCTTGCACGTGCAGTGCAATTGTTAAATTAATGGAAAAACTCCTAAGGCCAATGTGGTGTTTTTGGAGGTATGGTATGAAAAAATAAGAAAAAAATCACGAAAATACCGTCTCAGGCTTGAATATTTGGAAATGCGAGATATTCATGATCACATATAATATAAAAACGGTAATTTCCACACTGTGATAAATAAATCCGCTACATCCATTAATTTTCAAGGTATTTCAAAATGACGTAGAAACGTACCATGGTCGGTAGTGGAGTTTTATATCAAAGTGTGGAAACTACCATCTGTAGTTTTTATTTAATCATGGAGACTACAATACCGTCCAATGAATGAATATCTTGGCGTTTTAAATATAAACGAAAAATCAGATCATCATCATCAGTTAGCTATCCGAAGATTGATTCGACGAAGCTCACATTCATTTCTCTAACAGGCAACCTATTAACATTTCCCTAAGTTTTCTGTGGTGTCTCATGCCGCGGCTGATTAAATTATCCTGGTTCCTAAGGTTTTAAAACGACTTCTCTCCCAGTTTGCTTAGAAATTCCTCATTACCCACACGATATATCTATTAAATATTTAAATCGAAGGGAAGAAGTAGTAATCACACGGTTGAGGATAGGGAATTGCCCTTTGACGCATGCCTTTCTCTTCACTAAAGACAAGCTAGCCTCTCAGTGTAATGAGTGTAGGAACCCTTCAAGTATCCGACATATCCTGACATTGTGAAACGAATACCGAGACACGCGGATACGGTTCAATGTAGGGGGAGACCTTGAATCCCTTCTAGGAGACCACCCTACTAATTTAAATAGTACAGTTTTGTTTATCAAGGAAATATGTCTGTTTAGTAAAATTTAATAGTCCCTATCTATTTTATGTAAATAAATTGTGCAATGACGAACCCTTTATTATGCAATTTGAATCAAATGAGTAGTGGTGCAGAATAACCTAGCCGTCGACGCACCCTAACGATCAATTCTACTACTACAACTACATTGTTCTTCTATTAACCCTCATATGGAATGCTTCCAGCCTTAATTTCTCCAACGCTTACTCAGTAGCGTAGCCAGAAGGAGGGTCCGGGGGGTCCGGACCCCCTCGAAAAATAAAAAAAACAATAATTTTCCTTCATGGAAGAAAACAAAATATTGAAGAATCATAATTTTTCAAAATATTTCTTTAGCAAATGAAGTTTTTTCGATTAAGAAAAGTATTAAAATTAGTTAAAAACCCATTGCTTAGTAACCAGTTTTTAAAAAACTCCCCCCCCCCCCCCTGGTTTTGGACCTCCCCCGAATGAAATTCATTGCTACGCCACTGCGGTTGTCATCGTCCTTGCCGCTTTACCATAAAAGAGCGAGCTCCAAAAGTAAGTCCGAATGAATTGATTCCTTACTTCATCGCTTGCATTTTCTGCTGTAAGGAGATTCATCTTTTTGAAGCATGGCGTTTTCACTTGAGCTATTTTATTGCCTATTTATTCCTTTTTTTCGTCCATCAAAGACTGTAATATTCATTATTTTTCAGTCATACATACTATTAAAGCATTCTTACTGGTAAAGGTAGGTTAATATGTGAAATTTTTCGAATTACTCCGATCTGTTTTCTCCTTCATTAAATCAGCCTCTTTAATTCACAATAAAGCCACTGTCTTTCGTTTTGTCCTTAAACCATATTGCCATCAGCTCTCTTACCAAGCATTATTACTTCCCACACGATTTTCAGCATTTCTCCCCGATTGGTACTCGATATATCCAAACCCTCTGTGTCCTCCATAATTCTATTTTAAGCTCCATCTCCTCACCCACCAAACGTAGCCCTTTCTCGTTTTTATTAATCACTGTCCTTTAACTTTCCCATTTTCGTCCACTCCCACATCTCGTACGTCTTATGTTTGTACCACACTTCCTTCCACACTGTTCATGTTTCAGCACCGTAAAGTGCAGTACTCCTATGAAGAAGTCGGATATTAAGTGACCGTGTCTAAGTGCATAAGTACTCGTGTCGTGTATCAGTACTCATTCTAAGTGGCCGTGAATCTCACAGCCGGAGTGAAATAATTGCCATAATACAGCCCCATGAATGGTATTTATCAAAATTCTTTTGCAGTAAGTGTAAATAATCTGATTATGCGCCTAGGATACATTCAATTAGCTTTCGTGAATAATTTATGATATTGTAATGATCAAATTGCACTCATACATATGCCAATGAATATAAGAAAGAATTATATTATATAGTTTGTGCCTTAGGATACTGTTTGCATCAACAGTCTAAATACCTGGTAATAAAATGTTTTCTTTTGGCTAGATTTTTCGAATTAGATTAATGCACTTGCTAATTGTGGTCTCGTTTTAAAAATTCTCCGGCTGGTCGCATTATCTGGAGGTTTGCTTGAAAATATTAGTACGACTTCATGGAATACTCGTCGCATCTTTGTTTAAATTCTTCAGATCTATTTCTTCTGAGGTATTTATAGGTTCATTAATACATTGCCTCCGACATGAATGTACAAAGTAGGTCTTTTTTTACATTTTTATGTGTTGACGTAGCTTATTTTGATGATGGTTATTTAGACCGCCATAGCTGCTGCGAAAATAGCAATGCAAAAAGTATGTGTATAAATAAGTTAAATATCATGGAAACGTGACGAGATGTACGGATTATCGGACGACTACTATTGATTTAAAATGTTAACATGTTATTAATATCTCTCTTTATTAACATGTTTTGGTGTCTGTAATGGAAATCTTCTTATAAATCGGTGTAAATGGTTGAAAGTGGCGTTTATTTCATTTGAGAAGAAAAATATGAAAAATATGCGGGATCAGGTTTAAATTTATGCACTCCTAATCTTACTACAAAATAGAAACCAGAAAATATCATTATTAAATGTTCAACATCATTTCTAATAAATTCCTGGATTGAAATGAGTCAATTTCGTTCGGATGGGCGTAAAAATCATGCTCACCTCTTAGAGCCATCAGCAAAATCAATATCGGAGAATTTATGGAGCTGTAAATTTTATTGCTTCGCTTCGCTGCCAATTGCCATGTTGACCTTCCTTCTCGTGGTTGGAGAAATCGTACAGTTCCTGTTCTTGCTGCATTGATGAGAAAAAAATATAATGAATGGAGGAAGTCCTTTTGATGATCTCCTAACTGGTTTGAAATCCGATTTCTGGATACATTATGAAAGTTCTTTTGACAAATCTTGAATTTTGATCATAGATTTAAATAAAAAACCGACGACTTCTACTCTGCACTGCCCTCATTACCATTAACATTTCAGATGATTCGGTTTGTTTGCATCACGTATAACCAGGGCCTGGTTCTTTCACCTTTTCAGTAGTCTCCTAAATGTGTATTGTGAATGTTCATTTATCCCGAAGAGATCGGTGTCAGGCCACAAAAGATTTTACTCTCTCAGAAAATCATTTCTTTAAATCTCATTGCGTATGTGTTGACTTCTTTTAATGAGAGTTTTTCAAGTATAGCAGAATGGCCAAAAAAATGTAGATCCATCCTTTGAACTTTTAAGCCTTGAATGCCTAAAGAACTGATATCTCAATCCCCAGTATTTCATGGAGGTAAATATGCTGAGTATAGATGCCGTTATAGTGCCACTCACCTATTGCTCCGTCTCGAATACCTACCGATTTATGTTGCTAAGGTCCTAAGAAATAAGTAATACACAAACTACTAGTTTCATTGTTTTATTTTCAAATTATTTTTGCTGGAATCCGCACAAATATGCTTTAAGCATCATGGTGACTTATGTGAGGCTCAATGTAAAAGTATGTGGTCAAAAACTTGGTGTGGTGAATCGGTTTAACTATTTGGGCAGCATATAAAAGCAGAACGGGCTCATCAATTGAGACATTAGGAAGAAAATTGCGTTTGCAAAAGAAGCCTTCATGAATATGAAAGAGCAGATGAGAGGATAATTATGTAAGAAATTGAAGAAACGACTAGTGAAGAGTCTTAATTGGAGTATAGCGCTTTACGGTTAAGAAATGTGGACATGTAGTACGGAGGAGAGGCTAGAAGCGTTCAAGGTGTGGGTGTGGAGAACAATGGAGTAGGTCATGTGGACGGTTAGGAAAGGATAGGAATCACGAAATTATAGACATAATTGGGGAGGAGAGAAATATTTTAGATACGGAAAAGACTACAGGATTTGAATTGACTGGACTGAGCGGAGAGGGGATACCTATTATAGTCTGTATACCGTAGGGTGGCTCACGGGCCCGCTGACTACCATAGTTTTTATAGTCGGTCCGGTCGGTCCCATAGTTTTTATTGCCGGTCCTTTCCTAACCCCGTCGGCACTCGCGGCTCGCGGACCGACTCAGGCAGCTAGCGGCCCCGTGCGCCACTCTACGGTATACAGACTATAATAACCGTGCTGGCGGGAAGACTGCTTGGTGCGCTAGTTGGGTAAGGAAGAGGTTAGCGTTTATAGAAAGAATGAAAGGGAGATGGTCTTAATGTGAATTTGAGAGGGAGGTCCACGATTTGAGTGGAGACGGCCAGAGCAATTCTTAAGTGTTCTATGCAAACTTACGGCAACCGGTAAAATATTGAAGTAATAAAATTGTAGCTACTTCGAAGGAAAAAATTCCCCAGCTGTTATCGTCGGGAGTCGCGGTGGTCTAACGGATAGATCGTTTGGATTTGACTCTCGAGTAAAACTTTTTCTGACCTTCTGATCTTAGATGTCCCTCTGCTGCTGCCAATCACGTTCTATCCAGTCCACCAAGCCGACAAAAATACTTTCAAGATGCGAGGTGTCCCCCTAAGGAAAGGAATTGGTCCATCTGAATTAAATGTTGGTATTCACCGCAGAGTAAATATAAATTAGAGTGATTTTCGATGTATTCGCGAACTCAAACGAAGTGTCTGACACCTGGCTGCCAAAAATCGAAGCTTTGATGCGTTAACGACTATAAATAAATCGTTAAAATTTGACAACACAGCTAAAAAAATTAACACGTGTTGCTAATTCATTGAATTTTTGCATATTTTACGTTATATGCCCGTCCTCTTGTGAGTAAAATCAATAAAAAACATTGATTGCCAAAGCGATAATTTATACAAACATCGAAAGAAAAAGCGAAGAGTGAAGATTTTTTATGGCCCACAAAATAAATCGACTCTTCGCAGCTCGGTGATTGCCCAAAAAAGGTTAAAGGCGAAGGACAGCCGAAACATTTAGCGAGTTATTTCCGGTGCACAGAAGTGTCCCCTGGATTTCCGAATCATATGACCTTCAAAAGCATTTACTTGCTTGAGAAAAATAACTGATACGAAAAAGACACGCACTAAGTGCTTCAATTCGAAGTTTAGGGCAGACCTCCCCTATACTTATTAAAACATATTCTTGGCTCAAACATATTGTTGCAGAAAATTGAGTTTAAAATTGTGTTAAATTAGAGTGTAATACCAATCTGTAATTCATTTGTTTGAAAATATTGTTTGTGTGACACTATTGTCATAATAAATTGTCGCCTTAATTTCTTGTAATAATTAGTCAGTTATATCGCAGTATGATATTTTTCCTTTCGTTAATATTGTTTTGCCGAATTGTCTGTAAGTTAACGGCGGTCTGCAACGAGTGAATCTTTTGTATTTCTTTTAATTTTTTCTTTTCTTCTATGAATATAATGTCATGCTGAACTTGTAAAAGTTGTACAATAATTTTCTCATGGGCCACAAGGCCCACGAAATAAACGAATTTAATATTACTATTATTATTATAACTTGGCCACTGGCGTGTGCACATTTTATTCAAACATACGTTCAAGCTGCATGAAAAGAACTGAAATTAAAAATTGTCTTAATTTTTCTGGGGCTACAAGTCCAATATAACTTGGAACAATGGAACCAGAACAGGGAGATGAATAAAAGTCAACTATGCGTCGTAGTAGGATATCAAGTTCAGCGGAATGGAACGATAAGCTAAGATGAAAATGGACTTGAATTGTGGTTTTTCTGTCGTCTATAGATCGAAAAATGTCATCTGATGTTTCAATGAGTGCAGAATGAGTTGATGGGCATCGATGTAGGCCATTATTCTTTTACTGAAGGTAGGAAATCGTTCAATTCCGATCAAGTAATTAATTAAGTCTATTTATATAAAACAATGGTCACCGGGTCAGCAAGTACGATGTAAGTAAACGCTCGCACATAGTAGTATCTGTCGACGGGTATGTGCTCTAGGCAAGTTCAAATTCAAAATGAAACCACATTGGGCTAAACTATCGATTTTCTCAAGGAAGGATTTAAGTTTCCATGCCATGGTTAATAATATCATGCGCTAGTATGGCACGGAAAGGTGTGAACATGTTGTTTATGACCCTGGACGGTTCTCGGAAGTACAAGCGTACCCAAGGCTATTATACCACTTAAGTTGGAAGCCATTTGTTTTTGGAGGCAACACCATTAAATTAATTTTATTTTAATTTTAAAAATTTCCATTTATTTCGGAGATCCACAAAAAGCGACGTCCAATCGCTTCTGCGTTATGTATTTTCCCTTCAATTTTCCTTACTTAATTGCTCATCCTCAAAATGTGGCCAACCCTAAATGCATTTTAGTGTACAACCATCCTTTTCAATTCCACATCTACCTATGTTTTTAAACTACTTCGTTGAGGAAAAGCATCCCCTTTCATTCCTGTATCCTCCCCAAAAAAGCTATTTTAAATAGGGTGGTTTCCAATTTTTTTATTGCCTAAATAGAAAAATTATTACTCCTAGAGTTCGTATTTCACGCTTTTAGATTTTTAAATGACGATATCCATTTTTCGCGATTATATGAAAATTGAAAATTTTCAAGCGCGCGAAAACTGGAAGGCTAAGTATGAATGCTGGGAAAAGCCCTTGTGACGTCATTCCGGTTCCGGCTGCCCCCGTGTGAGGCCACCTTGGCGCGAGGCTATGAGCGCCGCTACGATGCAAGCTGCTAGCAGGTAGCGCTTGGCTTAAAGAAGGATATTAATATTCCATCAAACGAAGGAAACTTTCCGATCATAGGCAATTTTAATAGGTGATTATTAAGAAATGTTTCCCTGAGCTCTGTACCTCATGCATGCATTGGTAATTTCAGACGATGTAAAACTCCTGACTATTCGTATAGCATCTGGGCCCCTGTGTCGTCACATGGAGTGACATCGCATGGCCGCCAACCTCGCATTTTTCAAATGGGGTTAAAAGTGACCATTAACATTCTTCAAAACTGGGATTTTTAAAACCAAATAATCTGTATATTATGAATACACTAATCGTGGGTAACGAATCAAAATCAATGCTTTTCGTTTTCTTCGATGAAGGAAAATGCCCTATTTTCATATATTCATACTTTTCTCCAGTCTTCATCATCATAGTTATAATAAACTCTTTGATATTAGTGCTTCAAGTGATAGTGAAGCTCACACCAAGCTAAGCCATAAGCACGTGAATTTCATGCCGCATTCAAGTTTGTGTTGTTCCTATCTCTATGCCTGAGTACTTAGAGAATCAGGTGGTGTCTGGCAGCTTCACGCGGGAGTTGATACTGACAATAAGTTCAATATCCAAGCTCTCCTCCCTCTTGGTTAATACAGAAAACTATCTCCTTTATATTATTTTCATATCTCTCGGAAAAATTTCGCCAATACGTAATTCTTAAAATTGGTAGGGGCTGAAATTTTTCTTACAATAGTTTTCTAGTCAAAGTAGTTGCAGCCGGTAAGCTGCGTCGCTTCTCTTCAAAGGAATGAGAACACATGTCCAGGCAATGGAGACGTTACACTATCAATAATGCTGTCATTTAAAAACAAATTTTCCGTAATTATATGACCTGTAAAATTGATTTCTCATACCGAAAAAAAACCTTTAAATTGTTGAATATTTGGCCTGATAACCAGCTTACATAAAGTCGTTACGCAGCGTAAGCACATCCATCATTTTCGAGGATTACTCGTTTTACATTCATGGGATAGTAGGGTGATGGTAGTGATTTTCGCTCAGCGGCATTCACTCCAATTAATTCGATATCAACTAATGAATTATGCCTTACATAAACTGAAAGATTTAAAGCTTCATAAATATCATCGGTCTTTCCTTGATTTTTCTCGGCGAAAATCGTATCGCAATTCGAACGCCCTTGTCCTTTCCCACTTGACGCGCTACCGTGAACCAGTGATTGACCATGGAACGTGAGTATCACGCCCGTGCACCGTTACGACCGCACGTGCATGACCGTTTATTTGCGTGAGAAGATATTTCCACCGCATAACCGATCATATGACATAATCACCTACGTATTGAGGGAGGATCAGTACCTCTACGAGAAGCGTAACGCTCGAAAATTAATAGCTGTGATGATTCAATTTTTTGGGTAGAAACGGAATAAAAATCTGTATCTACAATGTAAATACTCAGTTTATAGTGTAAAAACGGAGGTGTGTCCAGTTTTATCGTGTCTCAAACCATGTTATTTGATACATGAAGCTTGAAACCATCGAAGATATAAATTTTAAAAGGAATGAGTGCGAAAATTTTGTTATTTCAATAGAAAAATAATTTCGACCGGTTTTGACTTATTCTCAGGAACAGATGTAATGTTCAACTCGAGATGAATTCTCACAAAAATATGTCACATACTTAGATGTATTAAATTTATAGAGGATGTTAGATTCAGGCTATATGAATTTAAACACACTATAGGCAGTAGTGCGGAGCGCCGTGACCCGAATATTTAGCCTTTGAGTTTAAGATTAAGTAAATTTACAGAAAATACATCGTTCACGTATATTATTGAGGTGTGATATTCATACTACTTATTTTTATATTTTATTTGAAGAAAAGCACACCCAAAAGTATATTAATCTACCGATAAAGATTTCGAATTGAAGAGATTAGAAAACAACTACCTTTCAATTGTGATCCACTCATTTAGCTGAGAAAATGTGAAAGAACTAATTTGTATACGCAGAATAACGTCGTCAGAAGTCAATACAATGCTAAGATTTCGACGGGTAGATGAAAATAATGATTAGCAATCTAAATAAATTTTATGCCATTGCTGCCGCGTATAAAATAGCTGTATATGTAAAGTGTCTCATTACGAATTTTACCGTATCAGGCAAAGTTTTATGGAAAATTATGCCTAGCCATGAGTAAAAGCCATAAGTGTCGCGCTGCTTATAATTTTTACTAAAAAGACAAGTATTTTTCCTATAAGTGAAAAATGTAGGCTAGTCATAAAAATGGGGAAACTGATTGGCAAAAAGATGGTGATGTGGAGCCGGAACAGGCTTAGTAACCTAATCCTGGAAGAAAGAAGGAGGAGAAGATTTTAAAGATAATAGCGTAAGTTTTATGTGAGTTTTCCGTAACTAAAAACCGGTCGAGTAGGAGGTAACTCACATCTACATCTACATACTACCCCAAAAGCCGTGTTGCGAGGGGTGTTAGAAAAAAACCGTAAATAGGATATACTATAACGGAATCACGCTTTGGAATTATTATAGATCTTTACTGTTCGGAGGAAAAACGAAATCCCAAACCTATCCGTTCGGAAAAATAACCGTCTTAGTTTATCGTTCCTGTCGGACCTAGAAATATAGTGGGGTTCTAATGTGATGTTTTCCGTGTCGCTCTTAAAGATACCTTTCACTATCACCTTATATCTCATCAATTTCATCTTATCAATATCTCAAGCAATCTAAAACTAGTGCGCAGCCTCCGAGTCTCTAGCTACTTCCAGCGTAATTAGTCTAGAGTCTAGTAAGTTCAGATAGTGTTCCAGAAACATTGTATGCTCTAGTGTGTGCTAGAGTATAAACATAACGGGAAACATTCATTCATGTAAATATATTTCTATATCCCAAGGCTTTATTTGAAAAAGTTGATATCGTTGCAAAAATGAATACCGGTTGGATATTCCCACGATCGCAGACAGCCGCTGATTATGAGTTTGTGCAGAATTTCCTGGACATGCGTTCTTTTAAGACAATTAGCATGTCAATGAATAAATAAGTTACTTTTTGTGCAATCACGCGCAGAGGTAGGTACAGATGTATACACTTCATAAAATAAAAATAGAAAGCAAGGTCGTGCATAATCAGGATCCCAGTCAAGTCAACTGTTCGTTCGAGCCTGCATCAAGTGGATGATGGTGGGCTTTCTCTCTTTTTTCAGCGCGGTTGCATCAATCGTTCATAAGGCTTTAAGAGTGACATTAGAATTTAAATTATGCGAGTCAATTTGTAAAGACCTTTTGGATGTTTTTGCGGATCTGGTTGTATTTTTGGCCAAGATTTCTGCCGAAATCACCAGTTATCGATGATCTTTAATGTTTGGAAGAGTGATTGTTTTCATGATGGTATTTATATTAAATAGGATGAGTGATTGTTTGAGTGTATGATGAGTGATAATATTTATCGTTGTTATTACCTCGTTGACTCAATTAATTTTCTCACTTGCTCAAAAATCACCGAGAGCTGACGTAAATGTCTGATTCCGGGGTGACAAGTCATCTGAAAAGAGCTGTAATGGAAGCTATCTACGTGTGGGTCATGCCTGCATGCTAGAGGAAATTGTTGTATACAATTAAGCTATTCAGGCTTCCAGCCGGATTATTTATCTCCATTCGGCAGACGTTTGGGAACCCGAGTTGCGTTCTA
This sequence comes from Ischnura elegans, assembly GCF_921293095.1. NCBI lineage: Eukaryota > Metazoa > Arthropoda > Insecta > Odonata > Coenagrionidae > Ischnura > Ischnura elegans. The sequence goes on along the minus strand of NC_060254.1, from coordinate 29,800,771 downwards.
TCATCAGGGATAATGGCGAGAGGTTGAAGTAGACCAACTTTTATGCTGTTTATCGGGTGTCAGGTGATTGGCCGGGAGTCATCCAACCGAATTCTCCTTGGGTTTCTACGCAATGCTGAGTGAATCCCCGTCGTCGCGGTTGAGGATGACCCGAATTGCAAGGAACTTGACTCCCCGCCAATCACATGACACCTGAAAAGAGATAAACAATGCAAAAGTTGGCCTACTTCATCCACTCGCCATCAGTAGATTTAGTGTGCATTAACCGCGCTCAATAGTAGCCTGTCTTCCAACTTCTCCTTCACTTACCTACATTGGAAAGTTAATTTCGGTCCCTTAAATTTGTTATGCCATTTGTTCCCTTACTGCGATTAAACGCACATTAATTAAACTCACTGAAGAGGTGTTTAAGTTACTCACCGGCAGTTGGACCTTTGCCGTGGTATGCTGGGTCAAAATTGTGGGGAAACGAACGAACACTCACCATCAGCCGTTATGGTGGAACGCTACTCGGGTTCCGGCCGAATGAAGAGAGATAATTCGGCTAGAGGCCCGAAGCCTTTACCATATTTGCCGTAACCCCTTAATAATTTAAGCCCAGGGAAAGGTATAATTTCTAATCAGAATTTCTTCCATAAAATTTCATCCCATCCAGACCGCGACCCTTCGGCAACGTACGTCTCGTTATTGAGAGCGAACACAGGTATTTGAATCTTCGGTTAGGGAGAGCTCTACCCTCACCTATCCAAGCTAATCTTCGGGTCGAAGCCCTGAGTGAGTGCAACGTTTCATAACTTATTGACGATCTTCTAATCACGAAGTCAGTATGGCGATGTACTCTTCTTCCCCCCTCTCCAAAGAGCGTAAATCTTTTCTTTACTCTACGCTAAAATATCTAAGATAATCGTGACGTTGGCCTAGTGTGGCGGAGGGATTCTTTATTTATAACAATGCAATAATAATAAAAAAAATTATCAAAATTGCACGTACTCAATTCAGCTTGAAGACGGTATACAATAATGTTGGTGCATTTGCATTAATTAATATGTAAATATCGGGGCATTTATCAGAGTAAAGCAAGAAATTTCCTTCTTCCTAAAACATTAAACCTCTTTGAAGCTATCCTTCCGGAAATTTTATTTATTATTCCTTGATATTTTGCCATAAAGTCCGGAGGTAAAACATTGGTAGTCAAGGTCATGACTCCAATTTTGCTATGCAATAATCTAAATTTAAAATCTATTTAATTGATATGCGTGCAGATTATATTGATGCATAGGTTAACGAAGATAGGTTAATAATTAAGATCTAATTCTTCTTAATGACCTTCATTCTCGGGATTAGAGTACTTATGATGAATTGCGCGCGAAATATTGGGGGAAAAATTGCTGCTTCTCGTGTTATCGAGAAAAAGTATGAATCGTAATTCAGTAACCTGCGATAAATTGATCACTCCTTAGCTGTCCAAAAGGGCTACAAAGGTGATGAAATCCATCAGCCCTCTGCATATTTTATTTTCTTTCAAGATATTTTCACCTTGGCTGTCAACTGTTCCTTGTGGCTGCCTGTGGCGGAACCGCGCGTGGTGTCGCATTAATTTCGTGAAAGCTTTACCGCCAATACGATATCAATGCCGAGTCTGTGTGGTCATATTGGTTTTAGCAAGTGACGTGTCAATCTAATTTATTAATGATCGTGTCCGTTTACCGACCTCCTTCGACCAGGAAAACTGTACATTGTCTGGTGAGAAATGACCCTTTAGAGTAGTTTCATTGAGATATTCCCTAGACTCACTTCGTAATTTGCAGTTCATCCATAAATTAAGAAACGTTGTACTTACTCTGTGTCAACCCGAAGATTAGTGTGGATAGGTGAGGGTAGAGCTCTCCCAAACGTAAGATTCAAAGGCCGGTGTTTGCTCTCAAGAGGCGGAGGTGTGGTATCCTGGTGGGTTGAATTTTTGGCTCTTGTGCCGAAGGGTCGCGGATTCAAATCTCGGGCGTACCTTTACGAACTCGTGGTTACTGGTAGCCACGCGCGGCTTATGCTGAGGCCGGTGCCCCAGTTAAAATTTTTCCTACCTTCTTTCTGAATTTCAAACGCTTCTCTAGACCTGGTTACATGACAAATTAATGCAGGCGAGTTAATTTCTAATTGAATGAACGCGAGAATGAACGCCAAAGTTCACCGTGTAACCACCCAATTGTGCGAATGCGTGAGAATTCAAGAACGCGAGTTGGGAAGTTATCCCGTTCTAATTTGATTAACGTTGATGACATTGTTTCGCTAAATTGCTTTCATGCTATTGGCAATCTGCACAGGATGCATTTTGGAATTCTATTTATTTACTTCTTATCTTCTATTTATGTACCAATGCTGAAAATGTAAAAAGTTGTACACTTATTTTCTCATGGGCCTCAGTGCTCACGAAAATAAACGAAATTATTATATTATTATTATAATTTTGTGCATGCATTCGCGCAATTGCACGCCTGATAGAGAAAAAATGCAGTTCTAAATTCTGTAATGACATTCCCCAATCGTGAAACTGCCTCAACGTGTTCTACGTTGGTTATTTTATTTGTTTATTTCATTGTTGGTTATTTCATTTATTTGTGTTTCTTCTGTTCCGGCCCACGAAAAGCGTTCATGAATTTATGCGTGAACTCGCACGGGTTAATATATCGTGTGAACAGGCCTTCGGACAAGCCTATTCAAAGCCTTGTACTTTGGCAGCGAGTGTTATTATCTTCAGGGAGATCGTGTGGCCCAGCGCCACGTGTTCAGCCATCAGGGTCTTCGTAGACTGTCCGATTCGAATTCTTCCGGGCGCGTTTTGACTTATCTTTCTCTTTCCTTTCTTCCTGTTTCTGTATTTTTTTTTGGAATGCGGTAGACTCCTTGAGATTTTCGCGAGTTTCTGTCCTTGACCGTTTTTAGGTGATGTTTTACCTGCACGTGCGTGGACAAAAATAGTATGGATGCGAACTTTCTGAGGGATATTTCCTGATTTGCCTGTTATTCTGTTTACGCATGATATAAAATTTTTTCTGGTTCTTACGAAGAATAATTATCGGATGGATTGGCGTTAACCAACGCCTAGGTAGAACTTTACCTTTGTGTATCAACTGTAATTAATTTGCGTGTAAAGCAGTAAATAATTACAAACGAAAAGAAAAAGAATTTTTACGGTCAATACAATTCGATCAGTACAGTACAATGTCATCAATGAGCATGTCTGAAAAGTCTTCATGCAAAGCGTCGGCGCCCATCATGCAGGCCATAACTCGGTGTGAAACCCGAAAAAAATTCACCCGAATTATTTGCCTGGAAATCCTTGAATCCTTCTTAATACAGAGCAAGTTTTCAGTGAGTACTTAGTGAAAACTTCTCCTTTCTTTGTGGAAATTTAAACATTGCATGGTTAAACGTGGTTTTTTTTCTGTTAAGATGTGGCGAAATATTTTGATCATGAATGAAAAAAACTGCAGGAAGGAGTAAGCGTTTTTGTGTCTCTATGCGATTCCACATAAAATTTCATGAAATCAACCCGGGTTTCAGCTGCTCAACAGTTGCAGTCACCGTGTTAAGAAATTATCCTTTAAGCTGCTGACATTTTAAATGAATTGAAATGTGACTTAGGCTATTTAAGAAGTCAAACACTCTGCAACGGGAGAGTTATGGCGTGATTGTGGTGCCCCTTAATGAAGATACTGGGTCGCAATCACAGTGATGACCTTGAAAGCCAACTTGTTGGCGCATTCTCAGATGAAAAATGCTTATCGATCAGCTGTTATGCTTCTCGATTCTAAAAATGCTCATAAAACTTTATCTTGTTATACAGACTACACTTTCTGGAAAAGGCTTTGATTGCCGCTTCCCATCATTGTATTATGTCACTGGCTCTTCATTTTCTGTCATTTATGGTGAGAAAAATAATAGTACGACTTAATAACGGAAGTACAGAGTGCATAAAAAAGGTGTATTTGACTTGCTTAGCCATTAATATATAATAATAATAATTTATGTAGCATTTAGAGAGAAAAAATCACTTTACTAATGAATTCGGAAAATAAAATAGAAAATTTGAGCCAGATATTGTAATATCCACTCATATGAAAGGAAGTTTCTTTGCGTAGAAAACGTAATTTTACTTAGCCATTTACTCAGTGATTCAGCCCCAACGTTGGAGAGGGTAGAGTCCACCCCACACTAAGCCGTAGACGTGACACACTCTTATTGAGGGTAGGTGAGCCAGTTCCTTTCCCTGGGGCTCTGTGACGTCCGCCTTAATGAGACCATCATGTTAACTTACATATCCCTTATTGCACACAGTTTTTGATCCTAGATTGCACATCAATATTCATTCATCGTGGGTGGAAAGTGAAAAAAGTTTGTAGTGGTTAAGTGGCATTAGTAACAGTTTGGATATAAGAGTACTTATAAGGGCTATAGCCTAGATTAGTTCGAAAAAATAAAAGTAGTGGAAAGTAATATGAGCATACGGGGTGAGTTCCGAAAGTAATGCAATGGGATTTCCTGTGCCGCTCCTATTCGTCGCAGTGGACTCAAAACACTTGGAGTAGATGGTGTCATCTCTAAGGCCCGTATCATAAAAGTCCCCTCGAAGCCGGCCTCCACCTTATTGTCGTCAGGAGGAGGAGATGCGATATCATAAAACCGACCTCAACCTCAAAAACGTCGAATTTTAAGGCCAGCCTCGGCTCAAACTTTGAGGTTAGATTATTGTCGGCTCAAAGCGTTTGAGGTGACTTCCGCCATTGCGAGAAGATGATGATTATTCATCCACGATTATTAAACTCTTCCGTTATTTTGTGCCAGCATCTTGCTTTGCTTAAAACGGACTCCGCATCCGAGCGCTTACACTCAATTACGTCCTTGTACTTGACCACCAAATTGCACAAAATGTCCTGCTCCTGCCTGGCCATGCACTCCGACTTACAAGGGGAATACACGACCCTCGGGTGGCCGATTGAGCTCAAATTTTCTGATTCGGTAGATCACGGCTATCGATTAAATATGCCTAAGCAAGACGACGCACTTCTCAAAACTTTTCGAGAAAAAAGCAATTAAAATCTTAAAAAACGGGTCTACGGTATATATCCGGTATTTCCTTACCTATATTTCCAGACAGCGGTGGCCAAGTGGTAACGGTGGTTGACTGTGGATGTAATGACTGCGGGTTCGAACCTCACTCACGGAATTTTTTTATTTTACTAAATTCTTCGTTTGCAAGTGTCGGGATACTACTCGAACAAACGGAGAACGTGTTCTTTCCTCCGCCCCATCGACTGCCCTGTATTTTTGACGGTATACACGCGTCATTCATGCTTATGAATATTTTTCTCAATTAAACTCCCAATGAAAGAATAATCCGTCGATAGGGTGGATTTCCCTTCCAATTAATAATTTAAATGTCATTATTCTGACCCCACCCCTACAGAAGACAATTTACACCCGCAATACCCTAATATACCTAGAGAGAACAAATAAAGACAAAATCGCCCTTGGAAAGGCTATTATATAGCCCTTGCTTCATTTCCTACCCCTTTCAGCACTTATTATTGTTTAAAAAAATGAATTAAAAATATTTTCATTGAGCTAACGAAGATAAGAAAACAATCTTTAAAAATGCAAACAATAAAATCCTTGAAAAATAAAATAAAAAAAGGACGGTGAGTGAGGATCGAATTTGCCATCCTTTTACATCCATAGTCAACCACCGTTACCACTGAGCCACCGCTGCCTTGTATAAAGTAAGGAAATACCGGACATATACCGTAGACCCGTTTTTTACGATTTTTAATTGCTTTTTTCTCGAAAAGTTTTGAGAAGTGCGTCGCCTTGCTTCGGCATATTTAGTTGATAGCCGTGATCTACCGAATCAGAAAATTTGAGCTCAATCGGCCACCCCAGTCGTCAGGTCGTGTATTTCCCTTGTTAGCCATTTCTGTTTCTATTGTTGATATTGGCGGGTATATCCCCGGCCGCATTCGGTATATCGCTACTGCGCATGTCTGCGCAAATACGATTCGAAAAAATGAACATGGAACAATGCTGGAAGACTGTCAACTCTGAAACCAGAAACATCGTCCTCAACAATGCGTCATTTCCGCTGGCTCAAACCCCTCCTCCTATGAGCCGCGCTGGAGGAGACTTTTATGATATGACGCGGTCGAGGGATCTCCTCGTCGAGCTAGGCCGGCTTCAAACGAGGCCATCCTCAACTTCAACTTCGAGGGGACTTTTATGATATGGGCCTAAGCTTTACCATGATACCCGCTTCAGTGCTATTCAAGCTAAGGAAGCGTCAGTTATTGTAAACCTCTGCGCGCCGACCTTGTCACAAAGAAATGGAATCGACAATCGAGCAAAGAAAACATCTGACAACATGAGGAACCAAGAACGTCTTGGCTAACTCGCAAGAAGAAGGCGGTGAGTCAGCAGAGTCAAAAGTTAGACATTAGCGGTACTAGTTCCTTCTGAGCAAATTTAGTGAGGTAGTAAAATTTTAAACTAATAACCGTGAACTATTCATGACATCTTTCGTTTTCCATTACTGTCATGAAGAATCAAATGGCGAAAGCATCTAATGTATGATATACTACGTATTATTAGCTCTGAGTAATGCTATGGGATAATCTAATATACCTTGTGGGTATAATTTATCATGATCCCATTGACGTTTGCTATCATATGAGTGTTGTTTTCATATTTATGACGAATTTAATTTGAAATTATCAGAGAAAGACAAAAATCCAGAGAAAACTACGCTCGTTGACTCATCCGAATTTTTTTTATTATTTGAAAACGTAGTATTCTCTCCGATTTCTAGCTATGGGAAATATGTTGAGAAACAGTGACGCCCGCCTTCCTATGTCTTTACGTCAGAGGAATGTTTGCCCGTTTCCGAGAGGAAGAATTGCCCAAGAATCCGATCGTATTATCTTCCTTTGGTATTTTACGTTCAAGGCCTTGCGTCGACAAAATCGAACACGGGCGTGTTTGTCGCGTGGATGCGATTCACTTGCGGATGGAAAAAAACGAGATGCCCACGTTCAATGGCGTGGTCTTCCCTTCTGAGGGCCGTCTCGACCGATTCGCTGTCGGGACACTTGGCCAAAAATCCTCGACCTTGGTGAAGAGCTTTGCTATCGCGTCCTCCCATCCTTCCTCCGTCCGGCCGTCTTTGCGAGGAGTGGGGAGTTGAATTTTCCACCCACCACCATGCTACTTCCACGAATCTCACGATTGGGGATTCTTCTTTCGACCATTAAATGTGTTGACGAATGGGATTACATTGAGGAGACACCAGTTCGACCATTACTTCCGATTCTGCCAATTACTTTCTTCGGTCTCCGGAATAGTGTATGCCTTATTTCGTGATACGAATATATTCATGCCTTCTTTGGGATTACAATATTTAAATTGTACAAAATGGGTGCCATTACGATTATTTGAATGCTTAATATTCCGTACGACTGCATTCATTGAGTAATCCACCTTTTAGGCAATTGAAATTTCCATTTCGCCATTTCAGTTCTGTCATGTGAATATTTTATACTTGGCACTAGCAAGCATGTTTACATGAATTGCTATGAGAAAAAAAATCCCCCGGGGCCGGGCATTTAACCACTAACTTTTGGCTTTCCGGGCCATGGCGCATAAAACTAACCATATTCTTAAATTTTTAGGCACGCAAAAGTATTGTTTTAACGCCTTTTTGTTAAAATATTTGTATAATCTAACCTACTGATTTGCCTTCGGTCTTACTTTAGATGCTGAAAATTGCTCCAGCTGCGATTCTGCAATCATGTTTCGAATATAATGAGGCACTCCTTATAATGAACCTTAATCACGTCAAGGGTGAATTGATGGATAATATTCCACCATCTCACATGACGTCCTGGAAACTTCATATGATATGGGTGGACTTCCTCTCACCAGGATTTGCTATTATAGGTGAGAAATATACAGTATGTATGTTGCTATATAGTCCTCTCTGAGTTGTAGCGTATTTAGTAATTTTCTCCCATAGTTATATTATATCGTTAATGGAGAAGAGTTCTTAGAGTGTGAACATTCAGATTCGTATGTTCTTGGAAATCCATGTTGATTTCTTAAAGAAAATATTTGGCATAGCAGCTCTCATTTCGAAACTTACCATTTCTAAGTAAAATGAACGTTGGGCCTATTAAAATTCGGACCTCAGAATTTTATCATGAATCAATACTTTGTGAAGTTGTGGTAAGCGTTAAAATTGCTCCGCAGCAGTGGACAGATGCTATTTATACCAAAATTATACCCCGCAAGCTGCCTCAATAGGCGCGTGGCCGGAGATGTCAGAACACTAACTGTGTGCAAAAAAGAAAAGGTCAAGATGAAAAAAGTTAACCGTAGAGTCCAACTAGCATTTATTTAAGACTTTTATTGTTTGGTAGAAAAACGAATTCCTATAATTATCCCTTTTATATATTTCTCTTTTATTTATATAATTTCTGTTAGATTTAGAAGCGTAGTGAAGTTCTAAGATGATGCTCTATGTGTTTAATTCGGAGATACGAAATCATCATAGGGCGTAACTTCCTGAAAAAGTAAGCATTATTTTATCGGAAAAAGATATATCACGTAGGCATTTTATTATTCAAACAACATTTGTGTTATATTATGTTTATGGCTACAATTCCATAAATTTCAATAACATAAATGGTAAGTTTATGGTACAATTTACATAAGAATTCAGGAACCTGTATCGCGTAGTGGTGTGCGCAGTAGACCGGAAGGCCAAAGGTCCGTTGTTTCATTCCTGGTCCAGGGGAATTTTTTCTCGTGGAAATTCATGTATATAAGTTTATGGCATTCATTTCCAAGAGCAATAGACTCTAAATGATGAGCGATTTTTAGGGGTGCTTGTAACCTTTTGGCAACTACTGAATGCCGATATTTATATCAAAGGCTGATTGGATAAATATTTTGGGACCAGGATTTAATAGTTTATGCAAATATTGTGAAAGTCAGATGAACTTTAATTTCAAAATGCTACCTATATTCAAGTGAGTTTATTTAGTGAAAAATATTCGTTGTGTTTAAAATTTTTAATGAGTAAAAGAGACTAAGAAGTGGAAGTTATGTGTGAAATCACAAAGTTAAAGTTTTTCTTTTCATAATGAATGGATTTTACATTGTTGCGATGGGAACCATGAGATGTATCTGAGTTTATGGAGGTCATATCATTTTTATACGATTCAATACATAGAATTTTTTCAAAAATTTTTGGTTGTATTATAAAATATACCGCTTTTATGGGTGGAATCATTATGTTAGTAACGTGGCGATTGGTTTATTATGATTGCATGATTGATTTAATAATTTACAATCTACTTGGGTCAAATGATGCTATTTTTTAATTCTTTTGGCGTTTTTCGACTTCAGTCACAGCAATTCTACATGTAGTCGCTCAAAAATAATGCAATAAATATTAACGGACCTTATTTTCGCGATTCATGGAGAATGATCAAAATCAGTGTTAAATGTAAGTGGTCGACGAATGAGAGGACAGCAATAAGAGATGGACTAACACCGACCAATGAGAGAGCAGCTCCTAAATGATAAGTCCTGAATGAGGAGGCAGATATCCGTGTTTCATTACCGTCGACCTGAAGATGCTGACTGCATTGTCAGGGAAATTGTTGTCAACAAATTCCAACGAACCCGAAGATTAAGCAGAGATCGCATGATGGCTTGATTAAGACAATCGTAGAAAGGCAGGTGGACAGGAAGAAGAGTAAGGGATGACCTTGAATGAGTTACATTGGACAGGTTATTAATAATTATTAGGAATGTAGAAGAGAAGAAATAAGTCGCTTTGAAAAGGCTATCAGATAAGAGAACATATTGGAGAACTGCGATGATCACTGATGATGATGAAAGCGTAAGTTGACGTATCACTACTATTTATAGAAGCTGGTAGGTTTGAATTGTAACCAAAGACAATCATGACACCTGAGTACTTGCGTAAATCTGAAGACCGTTGACCATCGTCAGAGATTCTCCTGTAATCTCCACCAATCAGAGGGCGGTTTTTGCCACGCCTTAGCCATAGAGATGTTTCGAACGGTCCCACAAGGCCGTCTTACGCATTGATTCTCAAATGATCGGCCGTGTTTATTTTTAAGAGAACAAGTTTTTATTTTAGCCGCTAAGCAAAATTTGTCCCCTCTCCACTCTAGAGGTCGTGAGACGGATGGGTTTAGTGATCAATTTTCGGAACCGGTTGACGGAAATTTTGGAGCGGGAAGATTCGGGTTTTTAATGAGATTATATGGTTGCCCGGGCACGTTACGCTGGTATGCAAGAGCGAGGTATTTAGAAAGCCATCGCAGTTACTTGGTTGGATAACGCCTGATATCAACAAGGCAGTCGTGGCCGAGTGGTTAAGGCGTCTGACTAGAAATCAGATTCCCTCTGGGAGCGTAGGTTCGAATCCTACCGACTGCGTTAAATTTTTTGAACGGCCTCTTTGGATAATGATCTCTGCATTTCTACAGGGTTTTCTTCCGCGTCAGCTTGTTTGTAGACAACAGTTTCGCTGGATATCCTGCCAGTGTCTTCGGATTATTCGCCTCTTTGGATAATATTTAATTTTCATGCATGCTAAGTATTCCAATCCTAAGATTAGTACTCGTTTTCTTTCAATGGGGGCTTCTGCCTCTCGAAAAACCCATAGAAAGGCCGATCGCCTTTTATGGGCACTCTGCCTTTTATTATGCCAAAATTCAAAATCATGTACGGTCATGTCAAAATTTTTGTATTCCATTTTTCATTTATGTGCATTTGAAGTTTTTATATTTTTTATTTTATCATTGGAAAAAAACATTGTTAAAATCTTTCATGCCTCCATGTATTAATTTATTGTAACCACTATGATTCATCGCCCTGGAGAAGATGCAAGAAATTCATCGAAACGTCGGTAAAAATTTTTGCATTTCATTCCCAGACGTACTCCAAGATGCTATTAATTGTTATGTGATTTAGGTCATGAAAAATAAATTGATTCAACTGCGAGGTTTTACAATTTTTGTTGAACTGTTACTGTTAACCCTTTCTGGAAGATATCAAAGTTAAAAAAAATTTCATTTTGAAAATTGGAAAATTTTGCATTCAATCATAATTATCGTGGCAGCCAAATATTTTGTCATTAAATATTTTGTCATTTTCATGTGGCCGTCGTGGCCGAGTGGTTATGGCGTCTGTCTAGAAATCAGATTCCCTCTGGGAGCGTAGGTTCGAATCCTACCGACTGCGTTTAATTTTTAGAACGGCCTCTTTGGATATTGATCTCTGCATTTCTTCAGGGTCATGAAAAATAAATGGATTCTCCGGCGAGGTTTTACAATTTTTGTTGAACCTAATGACGCAACACTGTATCTCCCTCAATTGTAGAGGTAATAACTCACGAAATTGTACGACTTGACCAAAATAGACAATGCTCCGATGGGTCTGTAAATTGGTTTCCCTACATATCACTTGGCCGAGATTCGAAAAACGACATTTTTGATAAATTAATTTCATGAAGCCCAAATTTTTCCAAAAAGTAGAGGCATAGAAGCAGTTGGCAATATTGTAATAGATAGGAAATTTAGTGTGTCAACGATTTTTCATAGGGTTTCAGACGATATGTAGGTGTTGATTCTATGACTTTTTGTCGTATCTCGTCTCTTTTACCCCAAGCATTTGAATGAATCAGTCCGTTAGTGGTCGGAAGTGGTTTTGATAGTACAGGGTGGGGCAACATAATTTCCTATTTTCAAAACTTATTTAAATCCCATTGTATCGATCAGAAACATTTTAATTGTTTTTTTTTAAATAATGTAGGCACATATCTAAAGTTCTGCTTCACACAATTTTGAAGACCAAGCCAAGTAGGTGACGTCCCCCATTCTCCAGACAATGAGTACACCATTTTCTGGCATTTTTCATGGCTATTACCAGCATATGTTATATGCTGGTAATTCATCCCGAATGTTGGTATTCAAAGCTTGCAGGGTCCTTGGACTGTGCACATAAACATGAGATATCAAAAAAATCCATTAAAAAATCACAAGGAGCCAAATCGGGAGTGAGGGCCGGCTACTCCAGATCGCACCTAGATGAGATGAAGCGCTCAGATAAGTGTTCACAGCCACCTATGCTCTTGAAATGTGAGCCGACTTAACGACGCATGATTGCGATTGAATTTTGCAGAAACAAAACTTTATAGTCACGCCTCTCGAACAAAACCACTACAGTCCAACCGGCGAAAGTTGTCCGATGGAAATTCAAAAGGAGGGGCGGAGAACCCTGTGCCAGCACGGTTTACAGCCTATCGCAGTCCCCTAAACGCACCTCACACCCTCGCCTAGTCATACAACGTTGTCATATTCATATGAAGTACTTATAAACAAGCCTGAGCAACCAAACCAACCCCTTTATTCGAATCACCATAATAAAGAATTCTTCCTTTGGGTCCATCACGCTCGTCGGCCCTTTGGCTGCTTTCTTCACGGAACCCTTTTATTTACATGTGAGGTGGGCGTTTCCCTTTCTTACCTGGCAACCTTGCCCCCTGCCCCGAACTAGACCCTTCTAAATGTCATCGAACAACTCTCGGCGGCCGGACTGTAGCGCTCCGCTACGACATCAGCCGACTGAATGGCGCTCGTTTTAAAAAAGGAGGTTATGTTGCCGTACCCTGTATTTATATTGCATCTCTCCATTCCTCCCTATTACCAGCTTGTTCTTTACCTCCCTGACGCTCATCTTTCTCTTGTCCGTCTTGATCTGTCCTGCGCACTTTTCTCTTGGCCTTCCTCTGAAGACTTTTGCTTTAAATTTTCCTTCCATTATGATTCCCACGTAACTGCTGGGTCACATTGCGTGGCCAATACATTGTGTTCTTCTTTGGCATACAGAAATCGATCATTTCTCCTTTCTATTCTTCTTTATACCCAGGCCTGTGCTGGGCCCCTTCTTAAGGGCGTTTTACACGGGGCACGGAATTGCGCAGGTTATAACTGCATTCATTTATAAAGTGGCGTGGAATTGCGCGAATGCGCACTTTTACGATATTTACACGACGCAATTTTGACTGTGCCTTCGTACACACGTCAGATTGCGCATTGACGTGCCCCGTGTAAAACGGCCTTAGGGGCGGTGGACGGCCATGGCCAGAGGGCGTCAGCACTACTAGGAGGAAGGACTACTGGAATGATCCGAATCCAGAATGAATTATATTAATTTAAATTATTGTTTTATTTACTCAAGACGGTGTTAATTATGCCCGTAAATGGTACATCATTGAAATCAAGTTAAGTGATCCATATTGGCATTCTGACTGTAAAATTTGTCGGTTTCGGAACAGGAGGGCGCCAAAGATATCCAGGCGCACCGGGATACGTCCCGGTGTCCCGGCGGCCCAGCACGGGCCTCTGTATACCCCCTCATTTTTTACCCTATCCGCCCTTTTTATCGTCAGCATCCTTCTCTTTTACCAGGTCTTGAAGGCTTTTATTATTTTCTGATCACTTTTTTTTCTGATGGTCCAAGCTTCTGAAAGTACAGTGCCACCGCCCTCTTCAATGTTTTCACGTATTGTTTCCAGATCTCCATTCTAAAGGCCGCTATACATGGTGAATGATCTTGGGAATGATCATGCTGAATGGTCACGTGATCATTCACAGGATCATGCGAGCAAAATAGGACATGTTCTAATTTTCACTGAATGATCATGCGCATGAAGGCTCATTCGCGCATTGTTCCGTTATACACGGTGAATGATCATGCGCATGATCATGCTGAATGATCATGAGAATGAAATCATTCGCCGTGTATAGCGGCCTTTACGCTCTTCGAGGATAGTAGCGGCTGAACACACACTATTTAATACATACATTCAGAGTGTATCCTAATGTTTTCTGTTAGATTCACTTTTTTCAAGCATTTCCGAAAGAAATTTTTGAAACAATATTAAAGGTCTATCTGGAAAATCGGCCTGTAAATCCAGTCGAGTAATTTCAATCCATAAGTCAATTTCAAAAATTCCCTCGTCGAAAAAAGTTATATCTATCTTTTGCATGTAAATGAGATATGAGCGTGATGTATCTGCATATATTATCATCATCTTACGCCATAATCTTCTCCCTCATTTTCAGTCTTAATAAATCTCTCCCACGTTTTCCTATTATTAAACTTCATTAACGATCTAAATCAATCTTTTCCTAGGGTAAAAATACCCCCAAGAGGTACCTTTTTCACCCTTTATCTATCGCCTCTTACTGTCAACCCTTTCTAACCCTGAGCTGCTTCTGGGAGATATCGAATTTTTCATTTTGTAAATTGGAAAATTTTGCATTCAATCATAATTATCGTGGCAGCCAAATATTTTGTCATTAAAATTTACATCACAAAATAACGCGCAATTTAGACATTATCTAAATAGAGCTGAAAATTTATAAATGTTTGATTTTGCTTCGAAGCAGGATTGGGTCATAATGGATTAAAGTCGTTATGCCAGGAATGGTGAACCAGTTCCCCAGGATGTGGTAGCGCTAGACCTCAGATACGTGTAGCTATGTTTGTAGAAGTAGGAGTATTACATAAGGCAGTCGTGGCCGAGTGGTTAAGGCGTCTGACTAGAAATCAGATTCCCTCTGGGAGCGTAGGTTCGAATCCTACCGACTGCGAAGATTTTTTGTCGCTTGGATCCAATGTATTTTTTCTCATGCCTACCGTGATGTTTGCAGCGTCCTAATGTTTTTCTTTAGATATGTTGTTTTCAATGCCAATAGTAGAGACAGTCATTGGCGGATCTGGTGGGGGCACGTGCCCCCACCAGACCCTTAAAAATATGCAAGATTTTTAATACGGTCCCACTATCATTGCGTTCGTTTTGTATTACGAGGTATCATTGTGCTCCCCCCTAGAAAAAAATCTTGGAATCGGCCTTGCAGTTATGCCCCCCCAGAAAGAAATCCCGGATCCGCCCCTGGAGACAGTGTCGAATTTATACTGTAATAATGAATTTATAATGTTCTAGCTAGCCACCCTTTTTCCGTTAAGGCTACGAAGTTGTTCCATGTGCTGGAAATTTTTGATGCTATAATGGTTAATATGAATTTTTGATATTGAAAGAGAAAGCCAGGAATACCGTTGTTCCTAAGCATGCGACTTTTTAGTTTTTCGGTCATTTTCTTGAAATGTTATTTAACCATCAGTTGAAGTATAGCTAAAGGATATATATTTTACTGGTCATGAACTTTCTTAATTTTTATTGTGCCATGTTGCATTTATTTTTTAAGATAAATTCATGCATTTAAACCTTCGGTATTAGTGTTTCGTTCCCAGCGTATTTAAAATGGAGTCCTATGTATCTTTTTATGCGAACTCTGAATAGAAAGTAATTATGTCTCTCGATTTCATTCAAAGATTTTCTGGGATAGCTTGTCAAATCCGGCATCTCCGTTCCAGTGGACAATACAGGTTGTATGATATACATTTTGTGGCGTTCAATTGGAGAAAAAGCACCAGAGACTGAATCTCCCAAACATTCCGATGAAATTTGAATCCATCGACCCCTCCTCCTGCTCTCTACCGCTTTGGTGTGCAATGCGCACGTATTAAAATGACTCAAGTAAGTCGGCTATGAAATTCTGCAGACCTTTCCCAGAATTATTTTTCCACATGCGAAAACTTGTACAGGATAATTTCACAAGTGAAAAGTATGAATAATTTCTCCGAGTCATAATTTATGACTAAATTGAGATGCGTACGACAGCATAATTTGAGTACAATTTCAAAATCAATCTTCTCCTCTTACGAATTATCATAAGCATTTAATAGATGATGGAGGAAAAAATGAAAGTAAGAGTTATGGATGCCTGGATTCACCATCGTTGTCGACTTTGCTGAAAAGCTAACAAAAAACACTGACATAACATGCAATTTTTCTGCTAGTGGATAGTGAGATTTTCAAACGCCACGTTATGCAACTAATTGCGCAAGTAAAAGGGCCTCTCATGGCCATGCGAAATATTTGTAGAGTTTTGAAAATACTTATTTTATGTAAGAATCTGGATCGCTATATGCAAAACGCGAAGGAGCAATACTAAAGAAGTCATCAATTCCTGTTTTAAAAATCTTTGAAGAAAATTATAGAAAACGCATTCGTTATCTCCTCGCGGTCGAATGATCTCTACCGTATCACTACAAAAAATCCATGATTATTGCGTAGGAAAACATCATTGCGTCATAGGAAATCCCCATATTCCCCCTGAATCTAATATGCTATATCTCTTGAAAAAATACCAAATGGGTGTTCTGCGTAGTGTCAACGCGTATTGTACGAGGACGCTTTCGCAAAACTGAAGAAAAACAAAATGATCCGCGGTTATTTGACTAAAGTTATGAAGCGCTTGCCGACTTCATTGCGTCATTCGATCGGAACTTTTGGACATCGCATGAGCGTGACCAATTAACAAAATATAATTTTTATTTTCTCGTATTCCCAAGGGTGTAGATATTAAAAACTTCGACTGTGTTTAAATCTTTCTTTTATCATTTTTTCTTTTTGGATGTTTCCTTTTTCCTCTTCTACATTTTCCTCAGCCCGCACCAAGGATATTCTCCCACCCAGTGTCGCAGCGAAGGGGGGTTTTGGGAAAATAAACCCCCCCAGAGCTCAGAGAAAATTTTAAGTTTAATCCATTTCAATTAATTGGATTAATATTACTTTAGTATTACCAAAGCTCAGACACTTTTTTATGAAAATATTTTAACGTAACAAAATTTTTTTAAACAACCAACAAGTAATGAGGGATGTGAAAGAGAAGAAATACGTAGGTGTGAATAGATTAGCTAATAGGAGAGTAGAGTGGAGAGCTGCGTCAAACCAATCTTAGGATTGTTGACCAGTGATGATGAACAAATTTTTTACTAATATTAGTTGGACGGATGACTAACATATAAATCATCAAACTATTCACGCAGCCGTAAAACTCACCATTTTGAGCCATTTTTCTGAAATATTTTCTAGGGGAGGGCCCCCGCACCTCCCGCTTACCCTGGCGGGTATTTCACACCCTCAGACCCTTTAGTGTTAGTTGCGCCTAAAACCTCCCCTAGCCTTAATTCCTGGCTGTAACCCTGCTCCCACCTGCTCCTTGGTCGAGCCACATTTATTTTCCCCTAGGGAACATTGTTTCTAGCCATTTTCCACCCTCTTCTGTTCATCTACATCTGCATACCACTCTGCAAGCTGCCTCAATAGGCGTTTGGCGGGGGTGTTAGGACACAAGTCTTTCACAAATAGAATGGAAATGCTCTAACAAAATTTAGCCTAACTGGCAAGGAGTGGGGAGTGGCCCATTCAAGCTCCAGAATTTAAAAAAATCACAGAGTAGGTAACAGAGAATGACCTAATAACGGTCGAAATGCGTCGTACGTTTCTAAATAAGTTTGTGGAAAAATACCATACAATGTATGGTCCATACATATTTTTCACCAACATAGGAAGCGGTATTTGTACATCTTCTGGTATAAAAAATCTGTGAAGAGAAAAATCTGTGAAAAACGTTGGCTTCAGTTCACTGCTCGACCACCATGAGCGCTCTTGTATGTGGTTTGCCTGTACTAATATTTTGTTGTCCAATCGCGCGCATCAGAAAACTATATATTTCAGTATATCATATATATATTTCGTTTTCATTATGCTAAGTTAAATTCATCGTTAGAAATTCGCAGAAGTTATAAAATGCAATTATATCGAAAAATAAGGTGTCAGAGGGTAGATGCCTTCGGACTAGTGGTTTACTCAGCAGATGTATCGCAGGCATTCCCAATCTTTACTTCAGGTTTATGCTCCTTTGAGAGCATGAAAAGTTTGTATCGTTTTTTATGTTGATTAACTCAATGGCAGGATTTTTCTAGGCTTTTAACTCCTTGTCTAATTTTTATATTTCTAGCTGCTATTTCGAATAGTTACCGCAGTTTTTTCCGACATGTATTCACATTTCATGCTTTCAAATGCGTATGGCCTTAGACAAGTTCTTGGGATCGACGAGTTACTTATCCCTTTAAGTGAGAATGTTATAAACCTCGGTTAATTTAAAAATTTTTGGCTGTATCACATTTAACTGCTTTCAAAAATACATTTGATGATAAGTGAAACATTAATTATATTGAGTAGATAATGTCATAAATACCTATTCGACCTCTCAAAATTTCATGATCCCCTGAAAATTTTGTATTGACGTAGGGTTAACTGTATGATAAATCCTGCCCTACGAATCTGTTACCTAATCCGACGTGCAATGTTTATGCGAAGTCAGATTAATAGCTATTCTAGTTCTTGATGGGTGGTCTTGTTTGCTCAATGTCGAATGACTAACTGTTGGCAAGGGACATTATATATACTAGTTTTTAGAGTCGGCATATGGAGTAAACTACATAACCATGCCTCTATACCGGATATTGGTAGTAATCCAAAGAAATTATTTCGAGATATGTAAATCTGTGATTGATATTTCATACTTTTTTTAGCGACTAGGTACTTCATTTTCTCTTCAACAAATTTACGTAATTGGTTAAATTATTTTAGCATTAATTATTTGAACATGTGCAAGTTTCTCCTAGCGTGTTTTAAAGTTAATGTGTATTGTTATTTCCGTGGCGAAATACATCTGACAGATAATATATTGAATTGAAAAAAAGTATATTTTTGAAAATTTAGCCTGCACTGATACCCATGACTCTTTGAGAATTATCGTGCTCAGCGTGAGTTATGCAGTCTTGTGACGGACTGATTGCTATTCCTACGTAACTAATTGTTTCCACCATAGTTTTTAGTCTTTCGTAATGTGAATAGTGGGTGAACAGCAATGCATTTGTAATTGGACTTCGTCAGAAGACTACGTATCTATTTCTACGTACCAAATTCTATTAGAAGTAAAGTCAACTATTTGTGGAGAGATATCGTGGAACAACATATCGAATGATGAAGATATCGTACTGCCCACTGATTTTAATTCAACAATTTACAACACGTGTTTCGATTGCGACACAATAATCACCATGTGACATCAGTGATGATGTTGATGAAGTCTTCACGGGAAATCAGCCGGGTCAAGATTGACATTGCTGCTAACGTTTCGATGGCCTTCTCTGCCATCGTCTTCAGGGCGAATGATGGACATGGTTAATGGCGGGCTTATATATCCATTTGGGGCGGTCAAGTCGTCTGTGATTGGTCAGTTTTAGGTAGTCTTCCTCCTCTTAGCTTTCTCATTCTTTTTATCATGGGATTCCATGTTTTGCTGAGGTTGAAACCCGCGTCTCTATTCATTTTATTATTTTCGATTCTTATTTCAAAGGCATCTTTTGTAAGACGGTCCCGATATCCCTTTGCCTTGCAGAGGATTTTGGTTTCATCGAACTTGATGCTATGATTGTATTTAATGTAGTGGTCGGCTACGGCAGATTTCTCTGCGTATCCAAGCCTAATGCACCGTTTGTGCTCTGATATCCTGATGATCGTGTAGCAATCGAAACACGTGTTGTCAGCCACAAAAATAGAATTAGTGGACGGTACGATATCTTTGTTGATCATTCTATTAGAAGTTTCACCTTTAGTGCAATATCCGAAATGTTACTTCTCATACTTATATTTTCCGTACTGAGTCAATTCATTTAATTTTTCAATAATATAGGAGAAAATACGCTGCATTCTCCCACAGAGATTCGTGTCCCCATACTGTGATATCAGCCATTACCGATGTTTAATTGTGACGAATACGTGATAAATGATCAATTTTAATTGATCACCCTCATTATTGCATGTAACGTCTTATTCGTGGAAGGTCTAATTTTAATTATTTTAAGATTTAATGCATTGTGCGCAATGCTGGCAGAAATACTCGTGTCACAAGCAGATTAAATATCTCCTCTCCAACTTTATAATTATAAGGGGCGAAAATTAAGAGTGTTGAGACATCTTTTCTCTTTTCACACTCATAAATATTTCTAGACGTCAAGGTGGGAGAGGGTAATTGCATAAGATTCAGGTAATTCGGTAGACGTTTTCTCCTTGGCGTTCGTGTCTGCGAGGGACAAGAAAAAATATCTGGTGATCAAGAGACGGAAGGTCGTTTAGATTGGAAGAGCCACACTTTTACATCCCATTTCCATGAATATGGAGTGATTTGATTTGATTAACTTCCATCAAATGTCATGATATAAATTACTTATGTCTATTATAGATGAAGCAAGGGTAATGAAGGGCAATATGTTTTACTCAGTTTTGAGGGCTCGGTAAAATCTGATGGAAGTCATTCTATGGTCTATCTTTCGCTCAATATGTAGTTAATTACGGAGGCATATTATTTCGTAAAAGTATAATATATTTTTGGGGAATGATACGTTTGGATGTTTTTTTTGATATGATGTAGTAATTCTCGGGCACTCGTGTTCGTAGACAGAAATTTGTTTCGTGGAGTGCTTGGGAGGAAGAAGATGGGGAGAATAGAGTACTCTTCTAAACCCCTTAAGCATAAGACGGGGTAACTTAGTTGGCCACATTATGAGACATGATAGCCTGATAAAAACAATCATAGAAGGACAGGTGGAATGGAAGAAGGGCAAGGGATGGCTCCGAATGAGTTTCATGGGACAGGTTATAAAGGATGTAAAAGAGAAGAAATACGTCATACATAAAAAGATTATTTGAGAGAATATTGAGCGGAGAGTTTCGTCAAACCAATCAGTGGATTTATAATTCATAACGATGATGAGATTCTGCTTATGGAGCATGTTCCTCTGTAGAAGAGAGGCTTGTTTTTTGACGGCAGCAGAGACGTCAAGAATGGAAGCATTCAAAATGTGGTGCTACCGAAGAATAATGAAGAAAAATGGATCGACTGATAACACTGCTCTGCAAAAAAATAGTTCAAAAAATGCCTGGCTACAATTTAGGGTGTTTCCGGCTAATTTTGGGTCGCTGAATCCGAAAATTATCTCCGTTTTTTTCTACCACCCTCCATTTTTACGAGCAACCCCTAAATTGGGGAAAACAACTCCTTATCTAAACTTATCGCTTTTCAAGGGACTTTTACCAATGTCATCAGCTTCTGATTGAAAAAAAAACTGACGTTTTAAGGCTATCAGAGCCAAGAGAGATAAACTTCACTGGGGTTGAAAAGATTTAGGGGGTGAAAATTGAAAAAAAAAACTTTAAAAAACATCAAAATAACCATTTTTCTTCGTTTTTTATGACATATGATATGGTAGCTAATGGAAAAGTTTTTAGGGGATGAAATCAATGTTCACCCCCCCTATTTTGTAAAGGATTAATATAACATAAAATGTAATGGGGGAAGGGGGTATACGATTTTTGAACTATTGTTTTGCAGAACATTGTTATTTACATTGACTGATGGATGAGGAAGTGCTAAGAAGAGTGGGAGAAAAGAGAAGTCTTCTAAAAACCGTAAGGAGAAGACGGAACAACTTAATCGGCCACATGATGGCCTGATGAAAAAAAATGTAGTGAGACAGGTCGAAGAGAAGAAGGGCAAGGGATGACCCCGAATGAATGTCATGGGACAGGTTATAAAGGATGTTAAAAGAGAAGAAATACGTCGCTATGAAAAGGCTAGCGGATAGGAGAGATGAATGAAGAGCTGCGTCAAACCAATCTTAGGGTTACTGACTTAAAATGATCATGATAATGGAGTGGTTGGGGTTGGGAGGTATGCTGATTGCCTTTACTGCCATTATGCTGTCAAATCGCGAGTATCGGAAAGCCATGGATTTCAATGAGTCAACTATATTTTTCGTTTATGTAATATTGAAAGTTAAAAGTCATCGTTCGTTATCAGCAGATATTATGAAAGGCAACTATATCGAAAAATGGAGTGCCATAGGATGGATGCTCCTGCCAAGTGGTCTTCTCAGCAGATTTGTTGCGTGTAGTTTACAAAAGGAAAAAACAATTCGGGGGGAAACGGAAGCCCGAAAAGCCCCCTCACCCCTGGCTACGTGCCTGTGGGCACCACTAGGCGAGGACGAAAAATACACATCGTCATACATACCGTGAAGGGTGGAGAGAAACCTGGCGTCGACGTTAGCCTTTTCCTGATGACGGGAATCATGATATCATGAGTCCTATCCGACGGACGGAGTTAGTATTTCAAGAGTGCCTCACATGCTATCAAAGTTGGATTCAGTTCCCTTATACCAGTTGTTCCCAAAGTGGGCGCTACCGCCCCATCGGGGGCGTTTAGTCTATGGGGGCGAAAAGTGCCAAGGGGGCGGCAGGGGGGCACTGGAGGGTCCTGACAATGTGACAAATGCGATGGTTCCGTAACCTTCCTTTTGTCTTCGTTTTCAAGCTTCGCTTCTAAAGTTTACTTTGTTTCCCGCATATGGAAGTAATTTAAACCATGTGTTTTCTTACATTTTAAAGTAAGAACTGTTGAAAAATATTTCCAAGCCTTTCTTGCACAAGGGAAACGTTTGAAGGGGTTTAGTTTCATTTGGTCTATCGTTGGTACAACTTCACGACACAGAGAACTTAATTATTTATTAGTCATTTAATTAGTCATTGTTTTTAATTAAATTATTACAATGTTCCTCATTTGGTTAATTAGTATGTGATTCTGATTATTATTTTAAAGATACCGAATAGGGGGTCGTTGAGAATAGGTTTATGGATATATGGGGCGGTGGCTTGAAAAAGTTTGGGAAACACTGCCTTATACAATTCTCCACCACCCATGGATTTTAACCAATGCCTTCGTGAGGAAATGCGTAGGAAACCTTTATCACTCAAAACTTTTGAGGAATTTCTTCCTTATCTCAACATTAAATTTCTACATGGGCGTACCCAGTGAGGGGCAGGAGGTGGCAGCTGGCCCCCCTAGAAGCAAACATCGCAAATGTCTTTAAGGAAAATAATATTTTTTCAAGCAAATAATTTTAAAAACTAATACAGAGCTGTTAAAGTTTCCTTAAAATGCTGATTTCATTCACCTTTTCTATGCTCAAATCTTACCTACAACTTGAAAAACCATGGCTTATTTTTGATCCTAGGTACGCCATTGAATGTCTAATGATATAATGGAGGTGAATAGAGCTCTCAGGCCTCTAAAATACAATATAATAACGTAAAAATCTCAAATAGAGGAATAGTTATATCAATACTAATCCTCTTAGTTAGTAGGAGACTTTAGAAAGGCTTTCTAGAAAAGCTTATCAATATGATAGCTAAAAATTTTTCTATCCTTCCAATGACATTGCTTACCCTTAATTGTGTATAAATATATCTGACCGAGTTGACCCTTAATGACGCACACTGCTATACAAATGACCCTTAAACACCCTATCGCATTTTTTCTCATACTGGTAATTTCTGAGATAAGGATGTTTGCTTCCTCTGCCATTGGAATAAGGTGACATTCTGCACTGAGGCAGTGTGTACGTCCAGGTTTATGAGGCGAGATCCACGGCAAGTCATGTGAGGATGACTGGTAGAATAAGAAGTAAAGTGAAATAAGTGTAATTTTTTAATATTTTTGTCCAAATTGAAATAAGATATCCGGCATGTCTCTCTTTACTTATGCGAAAGCGTATGATTTCATAATTAAGTCCCAAGTTCCATTTGTATGAGCAGTTAATTGCAGTGGCGTAATTAGGAATATGCTTTGGGGAAAATTCTTGAAAAATAATGTCTGAAAATACGTTTCGCATTATTTTTACACAAAAAAATATAAATGCAAGTAGATGAAGTTATTAGATGTCAAAACTAGACAATATTTTTAAATATTTTTTTAATTTCTCCGAGGCTTTGGGGGATGGGGAATTATACCCTCATCCCCCCATAGTTACGCCACTTTTTAATTGCATTACTTTTTCCTTATTATTTAATTTACGATCCATCGAATAGGTGTGATACATGATTCGATTATCAATTAATTTATATTTCAGTTTCAGCATAGGTGGATCCAGGATTTTTTCAAGGGGGAGGTCAACAAGGGTCTGACAGGCAAACAGTCTTTTCATATTTGAGATTAAAAACAATACACAACGCTTACTGCACGAAATATTCTCTTTATTTCAATGAAATTATAAATAAGTTACACATATAATAACGATTGTTTTCGAGCCTCTTGCCCACTTGGGTGATGCTTTTTTTATCGCTGACTAGCGAATGATCAGTGACCGGCAAATCTGTCTTCTTGACCTGGGCTCAAGGCTTAAATGATTGAGGCTCCGTAATACACAAAACAAAACGAACGTAATGGTAATCGCAACTAAAAATCTTGTCTATTTTTTTAAGCGTCTGGAGGACACGTGCTCCCGTGCGCCCCCCTAAATCCGGCGATGGTTTCAGCTGTAATCTTGTTAATATGTCTCATAAATAGATTTGGTGTGATGCAATGGCTTGAGACGATTTCAAATGACAGAAAAAACATCCCTATTTCGTCATGCATCGCGAACATTTTATTTGCTAATAATTAGATAAGACTTAACCTTCAATCGAGCCCCTACTATTTATTTATTTATTCCAAAAAAGCAAATATGGCCTTTACATTGAATATAGAACTTGCAATCTGCAGAATTACCTTATATTTTATCCTAGTATATTTAAAAAATGTATTTTCCAAATTTTTTTATCGTTTTGTTTTCTTAATACTCCTCCGTATTTTATATTGTTTCTCGGAATCAGGTCTATGCAGGACCGCATACTGTGAATAAAACGAAGTCGAGTTTAGTCTATCAGTGTACTTATCGCCTTTGGTCAACAAAGAGATAATTTCGGGGAATACAGGATTGGAATGGTTTACCGGAGGAAATTTATTTTGAGCCCTTCCCAACTAACGCCAAGACATTTATGACTAGGTCAAATAAAATTGAATTCTGAGGGCTTTAATTTTTAAAGGACGTATTTTAAATTCATTTGCATTTGGATTTGGTATTTTAAATATACGACCTGAAAGTATCATGTATGTATTTTGTATTTCAAATGCATATATTTGGTATTTTCCCTTCTAAAATGAAAAATACATTTGTAAAACACTTTTTAAGTATATCTGATAACACTTCTGTAACATTGTGCTTCAGAGGTTACTTCGTTTTCGTTAGATTCGTTTGCTTCATGTTTGCAACTATCCATACCGTGCCAAGGCAGATTATATAATTTTAAAGATATCTTAGTTTCCATCCGAAATGTACTTTGTATTTTAAAAAGTATTAAAAATACAATGCTTCAGTTTGTTTTTCAAATAACCGAGAGAAAAGTATTTTGTATTTAGCATTTCAAATAAATTTGGAACGGTATATATTATATTTTAAATGCCTGTATTTTTCCCAGTCATGTCGGATTTAACACTTTCCCGGCAAATATTTTGAGTAAACTTTTCTCGGGCTCGCCACTGGGAAGTATACTTTTATCAATAAGTTATTTTTTCAAAGGAATTAAATTTTTTTAAATTACACTATGACCTGTTGAATAGAAGTTCAAAAAAATCTACACCATATTCAACAACTACTAGTCGTTACAACATAGGAAAAAACTAGCCATATTTTTCTTCTCCCAAAAAAATTAGTTGTAGCCATATTTCCAGGGACATGTATTCATCATAAAGTTATTTGAAACTTTTAGCTGAATGAACTTGAGCCAATATTTGTTTGAATTCACACTGAAAATTGCTTTCTTTAACCCTCAATCTTAATTTACCTTCCGGGGGGCTTTACAATTGCGGCTGAGCTGTCAGCGACTGAGTGCGTCCGCTGGGTTGAGGATGGTGGCGTTGACAATAGTAGATAGGTCGCGAGGGGAAGTGTTCGAAATGTGCTGCAACCAAAGAATAAAGATAAAATGGATCGAACAAGTAAGTATGGTCATTATGACGAAATGGTAAGAACAGTGGGGGAAAAGAAAAGTTCTCTAAAAACCTTAAGGAGAAGACGAAACAATAGGGTAGTTTCCTTCATCGAAGAAAACGAAAGGCATTGATTGCGATTCGTTACCCACCATTAGTGTATTCATAATGCACAAATTATTTGGTTTTATAAATACCGATTTCGACGAATGGCAAGGGTGAAATTTTATCCTCATTTGAAAAAGGCCAGATTGACCTAGTTTCTACACGAGAGGATAGGAGTTCTACATCGTCTGAGGTTACCAATGCATGCATGAGGCACAGAGCTCAGGGAAACATGTCTTAATAATCACGTATTAAAACTGGCTAAGGTCGGAAAGTTTTCTTCGTTTGATAAGGTATTAATAAACCTTTTTTAAGCCAAGCGCTACCAGCCAGCAAGGTACTCAGCTACCCGCTAGCATCCTGCGTCCTATCAGCGCTCAGAGCCTCGATCAAGGTCACCTCACAAGGCGGGAGGGGGAACCAGAAATGTGTCGCACGGACTTTTTCCCATCATTCCTACTTACGCGTCGCGTTTTCGCGCGCTTGAAATTTTTCACTTTTCATTTAATCGCTAAAAATAGGTGTCGTCATTTAAAAATCTAAAAGCGTGAAATGCGTACCCCAGGAGTAATAATCTTTCGATTTAGGCAATAAAAAAATAATAGTAAAACCACCCTATTATGACGAAGTGGGAAGAACAGTGGGGGAAAAGAGAAGTTCACTAAAAACCTTAAGGAGAAGACGGATCAATTTACGTGGTCACATTATTTGGCATGATGGCCTGATGTAAGCAATAGGGTGGTTTCCTATTATTTTTTTACTGCCTGAATCGAAAAATTATTACTCCTTGAGTACGTATTTCACGATTTTAGATTTTTAAATGACGATATCTATTTTTCGCGATTAAATGAAAAGTGAAAATTTTCAAGCGCGCGAAAACGCGACGGCTAAGTATGAATGCCGGGAATACTCCGTGTGACGTTCTGGTTCCCGCTGCCGCAAGTGAGGTGACCTTGGGGCGAGGCTATAAGCGCTTATATGACGCAGGCTGCTAGCGGGTAGCTGAGTACTCTGATGGCTGGTAGCGCTTGGCTTAAATAAGGATTATTGATATCTTATCAAATGAAGAAAACTTTCCGACCTTAGCCAGTTTTAATAGGTGATTATTAAGACATGTTTCCCTGAGCTCTGTGCCTCATGCATGCATTGGTAATCTCAGACGATGTAAAACTCCTATCTACTCGTGAAGAAACTAGGTCCCTGTGACGTCACGTGGAGTGGCATCGCATGGGCGCCAATCTGGCCTTTTTCAAATGAGGAGAAAATTGACCCTTGTCATTCGTCTAAACCGGTATTTCTAAAACTAAATAATTTGTACCTATATTATGAATACACTAATGGTGGGTAACGAATCGCAATCAATGCCTTTCGTTTTCTTTGATGAAGGAAACTACCCTATTGTAGGAGTACAGGTGGAAGGGAAGAAGAGCAAGGGTCGGCTCCGAATGGGTTCCTTAAGACAGTTCATAAAGGATGTAAAAGAGAGGGAATACGTCGCTATGAAAGGCTAGGGAATAGGAGAGAAGAATGGAGAGCTGCGTCAAACCAATCTTACGATTGTGGACTCATGGTGATGGTGATGGAGATTCATATTTTTAATCTTATTTCCGAAAATTTCTAAAAATTTTCTAATCAAATTTTATCAGTATACATAAAACATGCGTAAAACTGTTAATCCTCCTTTCTCCATTAAATTTCATTTTGTTGCCTTCCTATTTTTTGAGCCTCTTTCTTTATTTCCTTCTGAGGCGCAGATAAACTTTTTTTTGTCAAATTTCCGTTAACTTTACGTTTGGGTCAGGCTTGCCCTCGCAATTATTGTTTTTATTGCACGTATTGCTGTTTCTATGCAACCAATTAATTTTCAAGGCAAAATAACGCTGATCCATAGTCTAAGTATTCGGTAAAAAAATTGACGTGGCTTATTTTAATCTTGATATTAGTTGAGTCTCTTAGAATATCTTAAAAATAAGTTTGACCTTTATGCTTTGATATCTCGTGAAAAATATCAGAGTAATAAATTTAATTCTTGCATAAACTTGCTTCTCGCCTGAGCGTATGTTCCCTGTGACACTCGATGTGACGAAAGAATTATTTGACATTTCTATGACCCTTGATATAACTTTTTTTCATGTCTTGTCTCCTCCCCTGTATCTAAATGGTGAATGATAGAAGTGGAGATTTTTTATTTTTTACAGCTGAAACGGTTTCTATTGTTAGCTCAGAAAGGGCTTTGTAGTAGTCGATTAAAAGTGATCTTTTATAGAATTTCTAATATTATTAATTTATATTGAACATTTATAGGAAAGTAAAACAAACAACCTACTATTAATTCTCTGCCTTCTCCTTAAGTTGATGAAGTTCAATTTTAAAAGTTGAGGAAAACATTCTCAATGAGGAGTTGCCATGCGGACCAAAAGTTCTCTATTAGGGCAATAAAATAATATATTTTTTTCTCCCTTCAATATATATCGGAGTTTTACATATTCCAATCAATTGAGTATGTGTTCCTTCATCTTTTCGAAGCATATTTATAATCTTTAGCTTAATGCTTCTGTGAATGCAGTTAACCAGCGGTATCTAACTATCTTTTTAACATATCTATCTAGGGTAGTAGAAATGCCTCATTTTCTATATTTCCTCGATCCATTTCTCTCCGTTTAGTCAAGGTATGTGCACAGTGTTATAATTATCATCGCTCCTAATTTTCATTCAGAAGAGCTCTTGTGATTTGTATATACCTTTTGCTTCTATTAATTTAAGTTGAAGAAGGATATTTTTTATTGCGTTCTAATTGGATTACTAATTGCTTTTACATTCAAATACACCTAGAAAAATCATTTCCTTAATTTTTTAAAAATTAGTACCCAATGTTATTTGAACCAGTTATACTATAATTTTTAGCTTTGGAAAATCAATACCCATAGAGTTTGAATCTTTAGGGTATCTCTAAGCTGATATAAAAATATATTAAGATCAGTGGTGTAACTAGCAATATGCTTTTGGGGGGATGGGATGGCTCGGGGAGGCGACTCCCCACCCCAGACAACTTTTTAGGGAAAATTAAAAAAAATGGTATGCCTGGATATACATTATACATCATTTTGGCACTAAAAAATTTAACTTTAAGCAGGTGCAGTATTAAAGTTCAAAATTAGACAATAGTGTGAAAAAATATTTTATTTCTCAGATGTTTTTTGGGGGGGGGGAGGACCTATACCCTCATCCCTCCCATAGTTACGCCACTAATCAAGATGAAGAAGTTACCAGTTCCGCATTATTACGCGTAGGGGTAGTGATGGTGCGTAAAACATGCGATTTCCTGGGAGAAATAGGACGATTAGAACGCGAATATCTCTTTATGATGACTGAAAATGGAACTTTCGACGTTATAATTATTTTAAGGCTTTTATAATTTTCTTTTTTCGCTAATAAGGTTGTAGACCCAGAGGTGAGACAGCTTGAATATTCTCGGGACCCCTCTGGTATGTACAAAGCCTTCAAGTTCACAGTAAGCCTTTTTGGTAATCGGAGATAGTATTTTGAGTAATATTTCTATTTCAGTGTACCTATTCCGCGGTTTCTAGTCGCTCTCCCATCTTACATAATAATGTTCTCCGCCAAATATTTCTTTAAAAACTTGTAAAAATGATTATATTATATTAACCAATTTATTGACCTTTCTTATGCTGAGTCGTATGAGTTCCTAATCGGTTCGCTCTTTAGGGTAGTTATTTTCATATGTGGCAGTAACAATTGTTAAGTTTGAGATGTCCGCTATGGCATTATGAAGTTTGTGAATTAGGAATTATTGATAGGAAAATAGATATAGAGCCGGTGTAATCACGTAAGAATGGTGCCGTGAAGGATTAGCTTCTTCGAGATGTTTTCATAAAATAACAGGAATTTTAGTTTTTTGAAAAAAATTATTTTTTCATCCAGACTTATGTTGGTATCTTCCAAATAGTTCCCAATAGGTATTTTGCACTTGTACCAGTGCTTCTTCTAATCCTATGACAAAGAACAAAAAATTCCATGGAATTGCCTTTACCTCTGTCAGCGATTTCTTTTAATTTCGTCTATGCTCGTAAAACGACAGTCCATTAAGGTTTTCTTAATTTTTGGAAAAAGAAAAAGTCACTCGGAGCCATTTCAGCAGCTCGATTCTGTAAATGTGATATCTGTGCTTCGCGTGCTTCGAACCACAGTGGAGTTCTCACGCCTCTCACCGTGAAAGACGTTCAAGCGATCCTGCAAGCCTGCAAGAAACTGAAGTGATCGTTCGCAATCCGTCAAACATCTCACGACATAAAATAGCCACCATCGTAATTAATGAATAATGTGCTATTAATTATCAATCACAGCGTAAATTCATAATGAAAAATTAGAGCGCATTGCCGCGACGAAGCTACCACGGGCCCACTTGGGCGTGAATACTTTCACGGACGCGGCGGTGAGAGTGACGTCACTAAAAAGTTTCAGAATCGCTCCAGCGTGAAAGCCGTGAGTACATTGACGAAATCCGCTTGTGACGGCCATATCACATTTACAGAATCGAGCTGCAGGTGAATATGGATGGTCGAAAAAACTTACAAGCAACCAATGAATTGTGGGCTGTTAATCGCAGAGCTCATAAAAACATGTCTAACCTCAGAGGCGGCCGTAGAAAATGTAATCAATGAATATAGCTGAAAAATTTAGACTTCTGGAGAATTTACTTATTTCGATTACCCCATAGACAGCACATTTACGGCCTTTGGAATGGGGAATTAACAATTAACAATGAAGGACAATCACACACGCCCATGCCCTGGATAAGGGTAACTTACCCAGGCGGGACTCGAACCCGCGACCTTCGGTTTGGCAGGCGGGGAGTTTACCCCGCCGCCACGGGGGCCGGCAAACCAAATTTTATACCAAAATGATGGAAAATTTTTCACTCGGACTCTCCGAGCTCGCGAGAAATGTAAAAATTTAGTTGTCGTTATTTTCTGAACGCCTCGTGTCCGTAGCTATTTTACCATTTTACGCATGACGAAGAATACCTATTTTTTACGGTTATTTTAATTTTAAGTCATTAAGTGGTGTATTCTTTAATTTTTACGAGCTTTCGGTTTAATATTCTATTTAATTGTTCTAAAGAGAGGCAAAGAAAAACTCTCGGAGTATCAGGAATAATTAATGCTATGATTTCAAATGGTAGAGATGATGACACTCGGGGTTACACATCCTTAGCGTACTAACCTGAATATTTTCTTGCTCCTAGACCCAAGGTTCGTCAGCTTCCTTGATTCATATTTGGAGCCCTCTGATGAGGCGGAAGACGCGGTAACTAACGGCGAATACCATCGATTCAAATAGTTCACGTTTCCGCCGCCAGTCGTCGCCTCAGTACGCTGTCGAGAGATGCGTGCAAAATCTTATATAGCCCTTCATAACCTTCCTTGAATGCGTTTAACTCCCAACCTTTGGGCCGTAATTCTCCTGGAGAACACCCACAAAATTTTGTTCCTCAACCACATTTTCTTGTCTTCAGAAACCATTATTTTCCTCGCCCTTCAGGCCAACCTTAGTTAGACGATGAGACCAGGGAGAGGTGGGGTAATTTGGGATGAGCAAGTAGGGTAAGGGGTGGAAGTAAGAAAAATTGGTAGGTAGTCCTTGGAGTGGGAACGAGGGTGATGAGTTGCCAACTTTTCTTGTTCTTCCGGGAGGCCGTAGCCACCGAGATGCATTGGCCGCAACATTCGAATTTCCATTTTCATCTGTTTGAAATTGGCGGGCCTGTTTTTTTTTGCGTGTTTATGGGGATACCATGAAAACTGTCTTGTATTACTTTATTTGGGCTGCCAACATTTGGTTAGTACCGCATATATGTCTGTGCTATAATCGTCATGAAGTGAACTTTTTCCAGAGAAATATCGTGGAACAGCATATCGAATTATAAACAAAATGTCGTACTGTCGATCAAGTACTGACAATGAGTGAGTTTTAAAAAAATCATTATTTATTTTTACGTACTAGAATTAGTTACTTTCTAGATCTTTTATTTGATATGTGAACATGTTCATGGGCGTACCTACCCAGCGAGGGGCAGCAGGATGTATTTGCCCTCCCCCTAGAAGCAAAAGTAAATTTCGTTCAAAACGAAAGTATTTTTTTGTACCCAAGAAAAGTGATATAAGCATAAAACCTGTAATTAAAATAAAAATAATTTTTTCGAGCAAATAGTTCTAGAAACTAATGAAGCGCTATTGTAATTTTCTTGACATTTTGGTTTCCATAACCTTTTCTGTGTTACAACTTGAACGACCACGGCTTGCCCCCCACTCTAGTTTTCATCCTGGGTTCACCCTTGAAGTTGTTCATGGATTATAGGTCTGTATATTTTTAACTAATTAAAATGAATGTTTGGCCAACGTTCAGGAAATTCATTTTTCCATTTTCAAAACTTACATGCAATCAAAAAATGGAAAAATAAATATCTAAAAAGTTACCCACACATGTATTTTGAATTCAATGAAAAAATACATAACCATACTCCATGAAAAAATAGTATCATTGCTACCACTGGTTGGCAAGAAAAATCCCATAGTTGATGTAAGAAAAAAATGTGAAAATTTTCAGCTAAAAAATATAATTTTACGACAAATTCGTCTTTACGTTAGACTACGTTAACATTGATTGAAAGGAAAAGAAATTTCATGAAACCCGTCATCTGATAAAAAAATAACAGCCCTATTTTGGCTTGAGTGGAAGTAATTTCTGAAGCAAAAATGAAAACCCGGAACTGATCCCAATGCTTAGCTAAGGCTCCATTAGGAAATGACGGTCTAGGCAGTGACGTCATGGCAAATTTAGCATTGCCGGAACGCACTTTCCTCAACTTTTTTAAGCAGTGTATGTTTTTTAATTACAAGATATTATTTAAATTTTATTACAATTTTTATGTTTTGGTTACGAATGTATAATTTTGAAAATTTTGGGCACCAAAATTGACGAAAGTTTCATTAATGTATTATGTCTTTTGTTAACCAGTGCCGGAATGGCGTTCCGCCATCAAGACATTACTGGGTCTAAGGGTCAGTTCCATTAAAGGATATTATAATCCATTTATGAATAAGTAGATGGATAAATGATTATTAAAAGCAAGAAGACTGCGTAGAGGAGGCCAAATTCCATCCCATAGAAGGCTGATTTCTGTTGCCATTTCGATTGCATTGTAATCGGTTTTCAAAATTGTCCGCGGCGCTGTGATGAGTACAATGCGATCCACTTTTTTTTTTAAACCAATACTTGGAAGTATAATTTTTCTCATTGCGAGGAGTAGCATTGAAAAGTAAAGAATTTCATAGATCACATCGTTATGTGCGTAATTTTGGATAATACCTCTAAATACACCTTATTTCCCCGTGAAACCCGGATCAATTTGTCCGTCAGCGACACAAGTGGCGACTTTGTAAACCCGTTTAAATGCGCGGTGGCTGACAACACTTTTAAAAGCCGACTTGAGAATCCTGTTTTGTAATATTCGTTATTAAAAGTAAGGGTTTTCGAAGATTGATGTGCCTATGGCACCTTCAGCATGTCGAAGGTATATTTACGGACCCCTTGTGACCGTACAATCTATCTACAATCTCGTTTATGAGACTTGCTCACAATTGTTTTGATTTATTGGAGAGATCATTGCAATGTATGACCACGTATCGTCTTTTTAATATTATTTTTTGTTGTTTCACTGAAAATGCAGTAAAAAATAATATTTAGGTACACGCAATATAAATCTTGTGTAAAAATTTAATTGTATTAAATTCATTTTTATGAGTAGACAGACAGGACTTATCCTTTTCAAAAGCGTAGCGGAGATCTATTATCTAAATTTTTCTATGCTCAAATAGAAAATTCTCCACGTATTAACAAATCTATGAAAAATGAATTTTAATTATTAATTACAATGGAATAAAGCAGTTCTGTATACAATCTTGAAAGGATATTAATCAGAAATTAATCTTACAACAGCGAAATTGATATTTACTATGCCATTTTTTCGTTTTTTACATAAATTTTCCATTGTATGCCCTAATTTATATATTTAATATACCATTTTTTCGTTTTTAACATAAATTTTCCATTGCATGCCCTAATTTATAGGTATACGTACTGTTTGCTCCCGTTTCAGGTGTGGAAACGAAGTTACTCTGATTGAACACACGATCCTTCAAGTCCCTCATTATGAACATCAATAACAGTAGCGGAGCTATGTGTTCGCCATCAAAGCCCTTGCTGTTAGTATACAGTTCAATGTTGATTTTTCTTGGATATTACACTATTACTAGTACCACTCTTCTTTACATACCGCAACCCGTGTTCCAATGACTTATCACCATCTTCAGGCGCCGGGTCGCTCTATGTGAAAAAGAGTGGTACTAGTAATAGTGCAATATCCAAGAAAACTTATAATGGAATACCACAAAGTTAATAATTAGTTATTGAATTTAGTTCTGTGTTAGTTTGTACCATGAATCCATAGTGATGAGAGTAGTATTTCATACAATTTCAATGTTAGACCAATCAGAATTTGCTTCTTCATGACCGCGAGACACCTGTAAACCCCGTGAGGTGGCAAACCTGTCGCAGCGGGTAGGGGAAGGGACTGGAGGAAGGGGGAAGGTAGGGGAGGGACTTTGAGGGGAAGGGTACATGTTTGCGCATGGGCAAAAGGGAACGGGGTGAAACCATTATTCAGATCGCGGGTGTGAAGGCTGTTGGATGAGGAGGATGCTAGGCGCTTCGTGGATGTTTGGAAGAGTGGAGGAGGGGTTGGATGAGGAGAGTTCGGGCTTCGAGAGGGGTAGTTTCCCCGAAAGAAGAGACTCAGGGGAAGGGTGTCGTATCGAGGAGTTTTGATAGTGCGCCGTCCCGCCGTCAGAGGGGTTTCGCGACGGGCGAAGCCGACAGCGAGCAATCCAGCGAGGGGAGGTTGGCTGGAGGGGGGCTGGGTCGTGGAGAAGTCGTACGCAGAAACAAGTGACAGTCGTAGTCCGTTCGTGGCGGCGCAAGCGAAGGACGCCACCCCGAGTCCTCTATCGCGCGGAAGAAATATTTTTTTTGACGTTTGTGACGTTTTGCGTTCAGTTATTTCAATTTTCTTCACTTATATCTCTCGCCCGTACTATATTTGAAAAAGTGTGTGTCTCTTTATCACTCCCTTGTGATATTCTCTTGAGTGAAGTGACGTTTTAACCCCCAACGCGATCCACACTATCCGTCTCACAGTTGTAAACATACCCCACATCCCCATACAGTGGCCAACTGTTATTAAAAAGGTTGTCCCCCACCCTTTTCCACTGCCACGGTTGGACCCTAGAACCGACGTGGGCCCCCTAGCAGTGTGTTATCGACTCCTCGGAGACTTCGGGGAGATTCCAAGTGTTCCCCGAAATCCACAGGAGTTGCTCATTCCTGTCCGGGAGTTGGGTCGTGGAAACGTAACGTGGAGATCGATAGCTCCTTTCTGACTTATTCATGTCGTTCGGGATATCCCCACGAAAACACGAAATCGCTGAGCGGGAGACGGGTAGGTAGGTGGTTGTGGAAAACACGTTGAATGTGCTTTCAGACACCCCTCACGCATCTTGAGGGGCGACAGATGTTTGCTACCCCGTGGTCTGGAGGTCAATCCTGGGATGTGAGGCAGCAGGTGGATGGGTTTTATCATTTTCTTCTCGGTCCATGCTTTTCTCTGCATGCTCCGGTAAAGCCATAACTTACACCGATCAGTAGAACGCCTCAGGTGAAATTTGTTTTCGCTTTGTTGTGCTTTCTCACATTTTATTTTACATTTATGATCGCTCCACCTGTAGATCTGAGCGTGGAGCCCCGAGGCTAATTTTCGCTGGTGAGAGCGATCGAGCTGATGTAATTACTGTGGACGTTCGAATTCCATATCGAATTATCACGCGAAACGTTGAGTATTAAGCAAACATTTTTCCCATGTGTTTCAATGGTTCCTTGTGTGTCTTCCTAAGCACTGCTTTTGAGTTGTAACGTCGCCTGCCGAAATTCACCGGTCAGACATTCTGTGTTCTGATTGAGACCTTGTGACAGCCGTCAGGGGTTTTTGTAACCCAATGGGTCCCTTAAAGATTATTTTGGGAGACTGAACCTGAAACGTTGTTCATGGGTCTTCCGGAAGTAAGAATTAGCCTGACATATTGCTGAGGGTTAGTGATTCCCGCGTACCGTCGTACAAATCACTGACCTCTTTCGATAGAACAGTCATGCGCTGAGTCGGTTACCTTGGAGGGGGTGTTGAGAGGGAAGTTAAGCCAAAAAGGCCTCCGCTATTTTGCGACGTGCGACTCATTGCGAACTCCATTGCAACACTCCTCTTACTACACATCCCACCTACTTTTAAAATTTGGAAAATCATTCTAGGAGCTACTGCTTTGCAAAATGTTATGCATCTCAAATTATTCGTGAGTTATCTCTTGAGATATTTGTGAAAAATTAGAAATTGGGGAATATTACGAGTAGTAAATATCTTTTATACCCCCGCGTTATTTCGCTAGTGGTTTACGGGATATCCATGATCGTTATTAATACAAATATTCTTTTATCCCCATGATTATCACTCAGGTTACAGTTTTTCCCAGAGTGTATCTTTGATAAAGGCAGCATTGGGATGTTTCAGATCGCTTTTAAGGCTAGCATAAGAACGTCAGATTTTATCAGTTCAAACATACGTTAGTATTTGAATGAATTATAAATTGAGTTTAAGTAATTTCAGAAAAAACAACACTAAATAAGAGTAACTACAACTATTTTTCTAGATACACTTTTGCTTGAACGACTATTATTGCCGTTAATATGACAAATAGATCAATTCCAATTATTAATTGACTCATTGTACTCCCTTAGTCCACACAGGCAATGAGAGGGAATTCGTATTCAAAATATTTGCGAACTTAAAATAGGCTCCAATAAGCAATACTCATTCTTGAACTTTCCGACTTTTTCATGACATACTTGGTCAGGCAATTTCATAGTGCTTGGGCGAATCATATTCTCGAGAGAGGGCAAGGATAAATCTTATTTTTATCCACAAGAGCAAAGTGTTATGGATTTAATCCGATAGCATTTGAGATAATATGCTTTCAAACAGTAAAAACTCTATTTCGCGGTACTAGTTTTTCCATTCATAGATCCGTGAGAGGTGGATGCAACCAATCTATTTCCGGTTGGTTTTTGTTTGCCTTGTTGACGAATACCACAAAAGTGACGTGTAATTAATGTGTGAAAGACCTTTTGAAACAGCTTAAAACGCCCTATTTCGCGCTACTGTTTTTTCAATTCATAGTTCTATGAGAGGTGGATGCAATAGATCTATTTCTGGCAGGTTTTGGTTTGCTTTGTTGTCGAATACCGCAAGAGCAACGTGTTGTTGGTGTCTATTAGACCTTTTGAAACCGTCAAAAGAATACCCAAATAATATAACGCCTTATTTATATTGTTTATACTGGCTTTTCAATTCATAATTCTATGAAAGGTGGCCGTAACAGATCTATTTCTGACAGGTTTTGGTTTGTCTTGTTGTCGAATACCGCAAGAGCAACGTGTTAATGATGAATATAAGGCCTTTTGAAACCGTTTAAAACGCCCTATTTCGCGGTACTGGTTTTTCAATTCTTAGCTTTATGGGAGGTGGCTGTAATAGACCTATTTCCTGTAGGATTTGGTATTGTATTGTTTGTTGCCGACTACCACAAGAGCGGCGTGTTATTGATGTCTTTAAATCCTCTTGAAACCGTTTAAAACGCCCCGAATTCGTCCGATTCGGCGGCCCTGAATCAATCACGGCTATTGAGTCCTATAGTAGAGTCCTATAGGCGATCTCCGCCCGCATCCTCTTATCCCGGATCTGTTCCATCCCCTCTCCAGCACAAACCTCCAAACCCTCTCCCTTACTCTCCCTCTCATCCCCACTACCTATAGTCCCCCTTTAAAACACCCCCTCCACACGAGTCTTCCCCCCCCCAACCCCTCTTAACAGTCGCGGACTCTCAAAATAAATGCACGCGGGCTTCGGAATTCCCCCGAAGCGAATATCTGCCGTCGCCGCTGGGGTCTGTGGCGGGCGGTGTTGGTTGGAGGATCGAGAGAAAGAGAGGAGGTGGGAAAGGCAGCATTAAATATAATCCTCTTTGATCGGGACGTGTGAGAGAAGAAGAAGAGAAAAAAAAAAGAAATACTTGCGCGTATACGAATGGGTTAGTTGCGTGTGTGGAAGGAGGAGGGCAAAGTAGATCTATTTCCATTCGAGCATTACCATTTCACGTTCTTCCATTCCCCTTCTGGCGGCTTCTAAGGCGAGGGGTTAGGCGCTAAGGGGCTCTCTCTTGCTGCCGCCGCGATATTTCTCCACCTTCCCATTCATAGGGTCTCGAGGGGTTTGTTGAGTGAGATAGAGGGAGAATTCTGACACCCCTGAGCTCCCATCGCCACCCCAAGGTGTGTGTGTGTGTGGAATAAAAAAAAACGTTCCCTTTTTTTTAATTCGACGAAATACCAGAAGAATTTAGGTGTGAAGAGATTGATCTCTTAAGAGTAAGTCCAATCTTCCACCCTTCCAATGTGTGTCATTTTTGTGGAACAAAAAAATCGTGACCGCGAAATTTTTCCTTCCACTTTATATTTTTTAATTCGACGAAATACCAGGAGAATTTAGGTGTGAAGAGATTGATCACTTGAGAGTGTTCGTCCAACCTCGCCGGATTTTTCTCTAGAGTCCATTTGTGAAATTGGTGGCGCGACCTTCTCATGCTCTCCGATCCCAGAGTTAATCGCCTTGCTCTCTCAGCCAGCCCGTACCCCGGTCGAATTAATATTTCACGTCGTCCCTTTCAGTTCCCGCCCTAAGAAACTACCTTCCTCGCGGATGAAGGAGAATAATTAATTCGGCCATCATTTTCATACCGCTTTCGGCGATTCTCTCAGATTTTTTTTCAACGCCACTGTTATGAGCCTTTCTGCCTGTCGTATAGCGCAGTGTCTTGTTGAAGATAAGAATGACATGAGGTCATAATCTTTGAGCCTCCTTATCGCTGGGACCATTCTCGTGAGAAGACCTACCCGCGCCACTTAATTAACCACCCTGATTTTCAGTAAGTAATATTTTCTGTAAGTTACCAAAACATATTGGTAAGTAGCGGATCAGATAAAGGAATACTTGCGTATCCTACCATTCAGTATTCAGAGTTGTATCCGACGAAGAATTTTCGGATGTGAAGATTTTTTCACGAGTCTACTCATCATTGAAAGGAACGTAGTTCGTATTGCAGAGCGAAGGCAGCATTTGAAGGAATAAGCGAAGTAAATGCTTCATTTTAATGGACTGGTACTTGGAGTTTACAGGATTTTCTGTGTTGATTGAAAATCTATTAGTAGGTGAAAACCACGGTTCGGTTTATTGCTTGGCATTTGTCTCTTTGATATCCTTATCCTCTGGAGGACTGAGTGCCATCACCAAAAAACCATAAGGATTTGTGGAAAGACCTCCCTAAGAACTGAAGCACCTTATCCCTCTCAGGGTCGTGAGTGTTCTTGTAGAGATCCATCTATAGCCATCAGGCGACACTGTAGACTACCGAAAGGTCTTCCTGGAGGTTGTCGGAAGGATACAGTGGCAGTCTCCGGGGTATCTTAAAAACCCCTGAAATACCTATATGAAGGATTGAACTCTCTTAATCTATCATAGACTCTTGGGTGTTTTATAAGAATCCTTTGACGGCATTCAAGGAATCCTCAGGACCTCTGTGAGGACATCACCGGAGTGGAGCGCTGTCCTACCACCACCCTTATCTAGGCCTCGGAAGTTCTCTTTGGTTTCAGTTACCATCATATGGAAACCCTGAGGATCTCTGTTATGTCGTCATGGAGGAATGAACTGCACTCATCCGTAACAGTCTTGAAGGCTCTCACAAGAATCCATCTACAGTCACCAGGGGGCCCTAAGGCCTCTGGGAAGTGTTAACGGAAGACTGAAATCCCCGAATCCCTTTCATTAGGATCTAGTGGAAATATTCAGTGACCTCTTGAGGACCTCTGCAAAGTCTTCTGGGAGGAAATACTTCCACTCTCCAGTGGGTCAAGCGTGACTGACCAGAAGAAGTCCCTCCCTTCCCTCATTTCCCTCATACTTCGCGCTGGAGATTTTGAGCGACGCGCCGACCTGGATCCATCTCCTCCTGCATTGCCATTCCATTCCAACCTGGACGCCAAACATCCACCTACACATCCGTGCACCTCTTGTTCGCCTCCGTGGTTCACGCACCCGAGGGAGGCGTAGGAGGGAGCGGTGAAGGAGGAGCGGCAAGGGGGCACCCCTTTTCCTTGCTACTCTCCACAGCCTCTCCCCGCGCCTTTTCTACCCGACCTCCCTCCGTCCTCAGAATGGAACCTCTTGGAAGAGCGGC
The DNA here is from genome assembly GCF_921293095.1 of Ischnura elegans. Classification (NCBI taxonomy): domain Eukaryota; kingdom Metazoa; phylum Arthropoda; class Insecta; order Odonata; family Coenagrionidae; genus Ischnura; species Ischnura elegans. The sequence goes on along the minus strand of NC_060254.1, from coordinate 29,760,261 downwards.
GGACTCCCCTACCGACCGCTCCCACACCACGGCAGCCGCCCCTCCGCTAGCCGGCGCCGCCGCCGATGCCCGCTCGCCGCCGCACCGCCTAACGAGTAGCCAGGAGGAGGAGGAGAAGGTGGCCAAAGGATTCTCTCTGGGAGCGCCGGAAAGCAGCTGATACCGAAATAATACGAGCGTAGGGTGGGAGGAGGGTTGGTGGTGGAGGAAGGGGAGTAGGTAGGAGGAGGAGGAGGAACAGGGGAAGTGGAGGAGGAGAAGAATTAGTCCCCCACACTTTATCTTTCTCTGCTCTTTCGCCCTATCCATCCCCACGCCCAGGAAGTGGATTGGTGGGGTTTTAAATTGTGGGATAGGAGCTGAAGGAAGCTGTGTCGTGGTACGAAGGTGTTCTGTAGTGTGTTTTATTTCAGAGTTTATGAGTAAAAAAAGAGCGTTTTACAATTACAGATGGACTCAATATACAGTTTGGGTTTTGAGAGGATTTAGTTCAATCATTCTCATGTTATTATCTTCCGTGTCTATAATTGTATCCTAATTATCCTTGCGCCTGTGGTATTGGGATTAGAAGTTTGCGTTAGGAGATAGTGGAAGGTGTGTCGTTTTACAGATGCGTTCAGTACGGTAGCTTTTGGGAGTAAATGCATATAAAAGCGCCTCCTATCCCCCTTGATAATGGTGATGAAAAGGACTACATCATATTTTTCAAATTTTTAAAAAGGAAAATTGTACGAGATTTTGTTCTATCCCCTCGATTAAGCTACTTTATTATACTTTTTGCCTACTTAAACCATATTTACGACTAGTAGGTGGACTTATTGAGGTAAAAGTGTGAGATATGAGCTGGAGAAAGGTGTGCCGCGCTAAAAAAACGTAGGGAGGCATAGTTTTTAGAGAGTTTCTAAAATATATTTTGTGTACTCTCGTAGTGTTTCGTATGATACCTCTCTTGATCAAGCTCTTCGCGTAGGTCCCTTTATTTCGGGCAGTTTTGAAGATTTTTGGGGGGAAAAAAGCTTTTTTCCGCCTGGAAACTTCAAAAAAGGATTCAAAATATTTTTGAGGCTACAGGGAGGTTTTTGTCTTTTGTTTCTTTCTCCCTTGTGTTAAGTATTTCACATGCGTAAAGACACACGACTTTAATTGAAATTCTCTCCTCAAGGAAAACGTGTGCGATCTGCAGATTAGATCGATTGAAGGGGTTATACTCATAGTTGGGCGAAAAACGGAGAAAATTTTTAGGATAATTATTTTTTTTTTAACTTTTGTGAACCAGCTCTAGAATTTCTTGTGCATCCCTGGACGTTTATTTTATATAATTTATTTGCATGAATTCTCCCGATTTATTATTTTTTTCCTTTGCTCCCCGTCAGAAAATATATTACCATTTATCACATCTCAATAACAATACGATTTTATCTCGTTTCTTACTTAATTTGTTTAATTATTACCTCGTACTTCCGCATCTGCTTTTGCGTTAAATATCCCTCACTCCAGCTATCGAAAAGGTTTTGTAACGTCTTGGTTCGGACCCATAATAATAAACTTGGTTCGATGCCTCAATGGAAAACGACTTATCAGGAGTGCAAAGTTTTCTCAGGCTTACATTTCTCATGGACGCATACTTCATACTTAAATATTTCTTCTTAACTTGTAATTTTCCCTCATGGCTCGATTTCTGTCTCTGTACATTTCAAGATCTTTAATTTTTTAGCAAAAAACATATTATATCGCACTTTGTGGTGAATCGACTGAATATCTATCCCTTGATATTCCTTTTGGTAGCTAAGTTACCATCCACGTGGCCGCTACTCCAGTTACTCAAGCCTTGGTCCCTATAGTTATAGTTCCGTCCGATATTTTAGAAAAGTTTTCGCCCACATACCCTCTTCCCTTTTATCTTCTTACTTGAAAAAGTTTTATCGTTTGATCTTCTTATTCTGTTACTTGGTTCTCAGCAGTGGAATTTTTATGAGAGATACCGACGCATATATTTGAACTGACACGCGTGCAGCGCGCAAAAAAATTCCATACCATCTCTCAGGACTGATAGTTCAACCAAACCACCGTCCTCTCCCGCTCTGCCTTTAAACTCGTGATACTCCCGTGTTGATACCTGAAGTGAGAAAAAGTGAATTTTCAGTTGGGTGAAGCGTGGATTTTTACCTTATCCACGTACCTCGTTCCCTTACCAACAGCGTGTCGTCATAGTTACCCCAAGAATGTGGATATCCCCGCACAATTAGTCACGAAAGGTAAACGCGAGTGCCTAAACGATCTAACGGAACACAAATCAGTTCGTGGGTAAACCGCAATCCGAGCAGCACGGAAGAAATAAAAAAAATAACTACAGCCTTGCCGAGTTATACCCCGCCCGCGACGGCTGGAACTCCGCGAATAAAACAAATAAGTGAAGAGGAGCGAAAAACAAGCGACTGTCGCGTGACGCGAGTGTGTGTGTCCGTGTGCGGGAAATTAGGGGAAGTTGAAGACCGAGAGGGTTAAAAAAAAAACATCGGGTCGCGCTGAGTTCGCTGGAAGAAAGCTCATATTCCGTGCGATTCAGCTCACGGAAACAGTTCCGTTGTTCCTCGACGTTGTATACCCACCAGATACAAGGCTTGCTCGCCATCCTTCTCTTTGCTTTCGGTTGAGAGCCGAGAGTGATAAGTTTTTTCGCGAAGTTTTCTGAAAAGCAGGAAGAAGTGCACACATTTTTTCGGTCTAAAGACACCAGAGATCCATTTTACTTATAAACCGATAATAGGTACATGGGGAAGGACGTATTTGAAGTGACGGGGTGAAAAGCGAAGTGCTGTGTGGCTCAACCGTATGATTGGGCAGAGAGCAATTTGAATAACCTCACTACAGCTCGGGTTGATAACATCGCGCTTGTTTTAGAGCCAACTCGGCGGATTAAAGGTATTAAATGCCACCGCTCTTTGCTCCATTGCACGTGTTATCATATTGACTTCACCGTCCTCCTATTCATGAGTAGTGGATATTCCCGTCAAATATATAATCGTTCTGTGAGGAAGAAGTGTCGATATTTTTCTCTCGAAAGACAGCAGCACTCTGGTGTACCCGTGTGTGGCTTTGCAGAATGAGGATGATCTAACCGGTCACAAAGTGTGGAGCGCTGTCTAATATATTATTCATCTGAGGGGAAGACATGGCAAAATTTTTCTTCAAGGACACGTGCGTTGCTTGAAATGATGAGGTGAGGAAGCTCTGAAGTTGGCTTGATACTGAACCTAGCGGGTGAAGGATAAAAATTGGTTTTAGGTTCCATCTAATACATTATACATATAATAAAAATTTTCGAGAAGTGTCGAATATTTCCCCTCATAGACAGATGAGATTCGGTAAACTCGTGTGTGGCTTGGTTAAATCAAGTAAGGAGGCTCTTAATTTGGTTTTGAGCTGAACCTAGTGAATGAATGATAAAAACAGGATTGCGTTATTATCTTAAAGATTAATTCTTAAATCTAATACGCGTAAGTGAGGAGTGTCAATTTTTTCCCTCAAAGACAGCGGCCCTGTGGTTAAATCGTGTGTGGCTTGATGGAATGAAGGAAGTAGGCTCTTAAGTTGGTTTTGAGCTACATCTTGTGAAGGGAGGATAACATAAGGATAGCGGTTTTATCAAGTACATTCATATTATCAATATACATGAACATTTTCCCCTGAAAGACAGCGTCGCTCCGGTGTACTCGCGTTGGCCTCGACATTACGAGGAGAGTTGAGTCGTGTGAGTTGGCTTCAGGAGTCGGCCGAACCTCGCGAAGGGTGGAGGAAGATAGGAATACGAGGGTTCGGTGCGGTGATAAGTATATATATTTTTAACCGGCGAGATCGGTGAGTTGTGCCCGCGCGCCCTCACCACCCGCGGGGGGAGAAGTCTCTGTCCAACCCCTCCCAACGCTCTTGTTTTAAACCGTCGCGCCGTCCCCACCTCCCCGGCAAGTGACTCCTCCGCCTCCCTCCACCCTCCCCTCTTTCGCCCCCACCCCCTCCTACTCCTTTGGACTCTTCTCTCTCTTCCCGGGGAACGATATAGAGAGATAGAGAGAGAGACGGGAGAGGTAGCGAGAGCGCGCCGTGCTGGTGTCGGGAATCGCCTCGCGGGGCGGAGGTAGTGACGGTGGGCCTCTAAACCCGTCGGCGGCCGCGGCTCTCTTACCAACAAAGGGAACGGGGGTCCCGCAGGAGGAGGTAACGCAAGAGAGGGGGGAAGAAGTGTATGGTTTTAGGAGAAGTAGAGGGAGGTGGAGAAGGAGGAAGGTAGGAGAAATGGTGTTGCTGCTGGTGGCTGGAGACAACGAAGCGAAGAACGAACGCAGAGTATCCTGACGCCTCCTTTTTCTCGACTTTTTTTTTATCAATGCATATTTTTGGGGGAGGGAACGAGGATTATTACTTGAAGAAGACAACGTTTTTTTTAGTTCACCCTAAATCATCGGTTCGATTTTTGAGGAAATTATAAGTTTTACTTCGTATCTCCTGGAATTCTGTGAGGAATTTTTTTCTTCGTGGTGTGTTCCGAAGAGGAAGAGTTTCGTGGGAGAAGAAGACTTGCGTGATTTTTTTTATTGCCATCTAGCGGCTTGGGGAACTCGGGATTTTTTTAACGGAAGAGAAAGCGACACTCATTTTACCCAATCTCCGATTTGATTTGAGAATCCTGAATCGTGTGAATTTTTTTCTTCGGGTTAAGGAAAGTATTGTGAAGAAAACTTGTGGTTTTATCATCATCACCATCATCTCGTGGTTTCAGCGAACACATTGTTAGTGAGAAAGGGAACATTTCGTTAACTAAATCATCAGTTCTGTTTTAAAAAAAATATTGAATACGTTTCCTGGATCGTGTGAAAATATTTGTTATTGTGGAGTTATCGGCAGAAGAAAAAGTTTTCGAAGCATAAGGAGAGAAAGAAAACTTGTGGATTTTCGCATCTCGTGTTGATTTCATTGTTTGAAACCTATCCACCCACTGTGGAACCTGTACCAAGTTTGGAAAGAAGAAGTTCTTCGCCTGAGAGGATATTAGTAATCCCAGTTTGAATTATCGTTGACATCGTTACCCATACTCCCCAGTTCCGAAACCACGTGTGCCAATATCGTATTAATACATAATAATAATATTAATAGCATATACATATATATATTTTTTGTGTGTGTTTTTTGGGAAGCGATCCGCTACATAATATCATCCGATTGTGTGGATTTTTACGACAGTTTTTATCACGACGCGTCTGTGTTGTCGACAAGTTGAGAAGAAGATAAAGGAAAAAAATATATATACACGTAGTAATCATCGTTATTAATAATATGATTGTGTTTATCCACGGAAATACCCCATAATATTTCTCGCAACCCCGAAGAAAAGTTCTCACGAGTTCTCCCGAAGGGATTAGAGGAAGAAGAAAGAAAAAATTTACCAGTTCGACCCCCCGGAAAGACCCCACAAAATCTCTCTCCGAACCCTTCTCTTTCTACGCTAAAGAACACAAAACACCCTCTTCAAGCACTCCTATACGTTCGGCCGTAGGAGTGTTCAAAAAAGCTCTCCCGAGTCGTCTCAGTAGAATCCGAAAAATCGGGGAGACGGCTTCCCATCTCCACGCGGCCGAGGGGGGAGCCGAGGAAGAGGAAGACAGAAGACGATAGCGATGCAGAACGCCCCGGCCTCCGGTAGCATGGCCCCATCGCAGGGCCCTCAGCAGGGTCAGGGGTCGCAGGTCAACGCCGGTCAGGTGGCGGGCGCACAGGCCCAGACCTCGGCCGCGGGTGCAGGCGGCGGCGGCGGTCGCGTCAGCGGCGGCCGCTTTGATTTCGACGACGGCGGGACTTACTGCGGCGGCTGGGAAGACGGGAAGGCTCACGGACACGGAGTGTGCACCGGCCCCAAAGGACAGGGCGCCTACTCCGGGTCTTGGCACTACGGCTTCGAGGTGTCCGGAGTGTACACTTGGCCTAGGTGAGTGTCATTTGGATTCCTATGGTGGTTTCTCTAGTTTCCGATAGGGGTTCGCTTTCGGAATTGAAGCTGTAGGGCACGAATATTACAACAGAGGTTCTTATACCTGCTTATAGATGTGCTGTCACTCATCTCGCATTTATATGGGTTTAGACAAGTCGTCACCAGCGTCGCTGACGAGTAGAGCGATTCGAATTTCACAGGAAATAAGCTATATTTTAATATATGACACGGTCCCCGGCGTTACTTTGTGGAACTACTTCTTCATAAAATAAAATAAAAACGCTTTGTTTAATTCCACACTTTATTTTAAATAGAACCACCCGGGTTTCTGGATATCATGCTATCATCAGCCTGATGATATCCTGATATGCAGTCAGATAGCATCATAAAATAAAATAAAAGTACTTTGTTCTATTCCACACTTTATTTTAAATAGTACGACCAGGGTTTCTGCATATTACATTATCATCAGGCTGATGATAGCATGATATGCAGAATGTGAAATAGAACAAAGTTTTTTATATTTTATTTTATGACGCTATATTTTGGGATGTTAACCTAAATTTATATTCGTGATGAAGAGATTGTAAGATTCACAACTTTTCAATACTATTCCTCACACTTTTTAGTATCAGATAGTCATACTAAAAAAATGGATCGCTCTCAACTGATCGTCGCCCTGGGGACGGTTTTGAAAATCGATTATAATGCGCTCCAAGTGGTGACAAATATCTAGCTTCTATGACACCCTTGCTACATGGTTCGGTGTGGGCCCTTAAGAGGATGCACGTCGTCCATTCAACTCATCGTGCTTTTTCTTTCCTACTGTATTACTTTAAAACTGAAGCCAAAATTTTGAAATATTCTGGGTACGTGGTGTTGTACCTTTTCTGCTTGCCTGAATCTGAGCTATGTAACTTTCATATGTGAGAAAAAAACTTATGTAAAATTTTCAGATTTGTGATAGGTACTGGAAAATGCTGGAAAAGTTCTTCTCTAATTTTTAAGCGTGAAGATTTCAAATGGATGTATATATTATCATATTATATAATATCTAAAGTTTCACGCGAGTGAGAAGAAACAAAAGAAGGTCGGTCAAGCGGAAGTGATGCGTCGTCGTAAGTTTTTCCGCTCAGGAATGCACTTTCGACACTAAAATGTTTCAGCGGTATGAATAAGGAATTATTTCCTCTAAAATTCATTTTAATTGACCGGAAAATTCAAAATCGTATCTTGCTGTTGCCAGTCAGGTTTGCCTTTAGTTTCATTTTTATGTCGTAATTCTTTGAATCGAATTTATTTGTGTTTCCTTTTCTTCGCGCAAAAGTGTATTACCGCTACTAGTAGCATGAACACCCGAGGAGGAAATGTCCTGCAAAAAAGTAATTAAACTTGTTTGGAATTATATCTTTCAATTGCCCGGCAATAGTGATAAAAGTTACGCCACCAAGTCATCATTCTTGGAAGCGGTAGTCTGTTTCGTTACCTTTGTATACAATATGAATGTTTTTTTTGAACGAATAAATTTTTGAATACTTGTATATGAATACTTGAGGATTATATTTATTATGAAAATTCGTTTGATCGGGCTTTGGGCACGGATTTCTATATTGCAGATCAGGTTTTTCACTAGTTATACAATGAATTCATATTTATTCTTTGCGTGCACCTTAAAGGTATAATCATTTAGTTGGTAGTAGTACTTGGTATTCATCTGCATGGAATTCATCGGTCATTTTGCCCATTGAGTTTTTTTTACCGTCTTAAAACCAAATTGAGGCATTAGGAGGAAATTTTCTTTTTGAGATTGTTCGCACAGAAGCACACCGTCAAACTGCGGTTAGATAAATATGCGACTTTGTCCACAAATAGACGAATTTTAGAAACATGCAAGGAAATACTTATGCCGTAGATACGGAAAGTGGGAATTTCATAGGTAAAAACTGCTTATCATGTAGATAACCTTTACAGACCACATTTTTGAAAGGAATGATCAACCTCCTCTCACCTGCAATCTAGCTTCTACGGGAACATGATGGAGATAATTTGTAGCGGTATATCCACAAATGAAACAACACTTGTGCGTAGATACAACGCGGGGAAAACTCAAATCGAGCTCATTTTCTTAATCTATATTCTTACATTCCGGCAGTTTTCGGAGGCCCTGAAGCCATTTTCGGCACCAGTATCCATACAATTCTCTCCCTGTGGTGCGCCACTTAATCGGTAGATTACTATAATAAATAAAAAGGGGTGTTATGGAAGGCCAGAGCATTGAACCAAATGGCCAAAATCGCATATTTTTAATCGCATTTTTCGCGATGTTCCACCACCTAAAAGTTATAGTTTCAATACGCCAGCCGAAAGGTACTAAAAAACACCTCCAGAAAACGTGTTTTCTTTTTGGCCCTCTCAAGCATATTTTATGAAAACATGCATTAGAAATTTTCAAATCGACGCCATATCTTCTTGTCCCGCTCAAAGTTCTTGAAAACAATTGGAAATCTGCTCGATTAAATAAGGTTTCAAATTCCGCAAACCGTATTAAAAAATATGCATTCTTGACCGAGATATTTAAAAAAGAGTGAAAATCGTATTTTCGATCTAGCCGGCCCTGGTGGACATCTAGCGGGCTGGAAATGTGGGGAGGTTCGTCCTATTTGATCCCAAATCGCATACCCCAAGCACGGGAAAAATCTCGGAGGGGGGACTTTTCACCTTCTTATCCGGCTATGCCCTTTCGTTCTGATCCGAAAATGAAGAAGTTGTTTATATGGTAGAATCATAGTAAAAATTATATGTAGTCGCGTAAAACTCTACTTTGAAACATTAGCCATGAATATTATGTCATTTGTCACCCTTTTATCCAGCTATTATCAAATTAGTGCTATGATTTACGTCAAATCATGTTAGTCATATGAAAATTGTGCCACGATCAAGGTGTCTTAAGACGTGAAAAATGATTAGCTAAGAATTAAACCATTGAATTTTGCAAAATTATAATGTAACCTTGTTTCGACTTTTAGCGTTAAAGCATGAAAATTATCGATCAGGGTCGCGAGTTTCGGTGAATGAAAGCTATTCATATCCTAAGTTTTGTAATATACCGCATTCAATCCTCAGGGCTGCAAATGAAGCCTATTAAGAGTACAAAAACTTTCAGGAAGACTTTAAAAACTCCTTGAAACCACAAATATACAAAGAATAGTTTTGCTATCACCTCAGCATTAATGAAATCGTGCTCAATCTATTTATCCAAATTTAAAAGGAACTCTAAATAATTTAACACAATAATTTAGTGCAGTTTATTATTTTGTGGTAAAGAAAAACTGTTCTTGGTATCTGTGTAATTTAAATGTGCTTTTCAGTGTTTATGAAAGTTGTTGTGGCATAAATATAATTCATACTTAGCCCTGGTATATTATATCCTTAAAAGTAAGCTGAGAAGAGTAACATTTACTTGAATGCTTTTATTTACTTCCTGGTTGACGTATTAATAATGAGGTAGATTGCTAGAATACTGTAAAAATATTTCCAAGGAAAATATGCGTCATGTCCTTCATTTGCTCTGTGGCAGTGGATGGCCAGTGTAAAGAAGTGGATATGCTGGCATTGGTATTGTATTGTATAAACCTATTTCAAATTTTATACATTCTTATACATTGCCATTGTAATGTATAAGAATGTAAAAAAATTTGAAACAGGTTTATACAATTTTTTCATAGGGATCCCTAGCGCGGGGCAATGTATTTTCTCCATCAGCATTCCAGCCGATGATTGCCTGACGGTATGCTTGGTAGCGATTGATAACAGGAAGCCAACTGATAAGATAGGATTCAGGACGAAGGAATGGTGGTTGTGGAGTTAGATTATCTGAATGCGTCTCAATGGTGCAAGGTATGAAATTCTTGCATTACTTTCGGTAAGATAAGCGATATCTAAATGTATGTATGTAGCCTTGTTTATACGCACTTAAGGCCGTTAAAGCTTCTTGTAAAAAGGTTGGAATGGTAGATGGTCGTGTGGTGGGGAAGTGCCTACTGTTGACTTTCATAAAAAGGGCTTTAGATATCCCATGACCATTTCGGTATTTTGGAGGTACTGTTCGCTGTACTGCGCGATTAAAAAAGAATAATATCGGCGTATGTTATACTTAAAATTTCTGCAGTCATAAACAGCATCGGGGTCAAAAAATACTTGAGTACATAAAATATGCATTATTTAATTTTAACATTTAACAAATTTACGCACCTCCATGTATATGAGACGCTGCGCTGTTTTCTTGAAATTAACGTGATTCAACTTCCATTACAGCCATAGTTTTATAATAACTCATAAAGTCCTGTAATTTGAGTGTGTTTTATTTTTATATAAATTTTTATGGTATGACGAACAGTATATCACAATTTTTGTCCAAAGCGACATATTTATTCCAGAATTAACCACCAATTTATAATATTTGGACGAGTACCGACGTAAGAATCTGTATTAACTTGCAATATCTTGAATACAGAAGGCAACAAAACTTTAGACAGACTTTTTCTATAGACGATTTATCGTTTCCAAGGACATAAGTAAATATTTTAACATTAACAGGTGTTAGTTACAAGGCAGCGTAACAAATGGCAAATGAATACATTTCAATTATGGGGACTTTTAAATGCAACAGCCAGAATTTATAGCGCGGAAAGTAATTTTAATCGCCGTCAGCTTATCAAGTTCAAATAAAAGAGGGTACATATATTGAAATCTTCATGTACAAATCCTTTAAAATTCAAACCAACGTATTAAGCAGCCCACAACATTCCCGCTCAACCGGTTTATTTCATGACATTTTGACTTACTTAAAATTTAAGATCTCATCTTGATATGCTCAGGGTGTATAGGGTAGACTCAAGGTTATTTATTTACTTAGCTATTATTACATATAGCTATAAGTTGGCTCTTGCCTTTTAGGGATTTAAAATAAACGAATGAAGATTCCACATACATTAGAGCACAGTAAAATGACAGATCATACAATAATAAGACGAAAAATATGTTAAATTGAATAACATACAACTAGCTAATAACGTTTGAACCAAATAACCCAAGTTCAAACTCTCCCTAATATACCACAATAACATAAACCAAGAATTGAGGAACTCTTACTCTTGAAAATTTAAATATTTTTTTCTTAAAAATTAAAATTTTTCCATTTTTATATTTGCCTGCAGCTCAAATATGAGAATCGCGCCTCACTACTTTCACGATGCTTAAGTTTTTAAATGCGCAATTCTTGAAAATGTGAAAAATTCCCTTTTATATTTCCTGAAAATATAAGATGATGGCGTTAAGTTGTAATCAAGGAATGCGCCACGACAATGCAAAATACGGTTGATCTAGCGGGAATGATGCGTCTTCTTAAAATCCGTCGGAAGGGAATTAGACCGTCCACCATTCACGCAAGGCCTGCGTTAAAGTCAAACGGCGTTGTTTATTTCCATTCGCCGGCATTTAACGCTCTTGTCTGTCAATCCAATCGCGTCTCCATTTCCCCACCCCTCCTAGCAGTTCACTTGTTTCAGCAGCGCTCGGACCCAGGTTTGGCCCATCTTCATTCTCTCCAGCGAACACATGCGTCCCTTGCCCCTTCCACCTTTATTCACCACGTGCCCCCTATTCCAGCGAGCCAGCGCATGCGCACATCCTGTCTTTTGATCGCGATTGTACGTATGCATGCTTATAAAGAAAAAAAAAACAAAATAATCTCCGGTTCGGGGGAAAAAAAGGCTAATAAATCGCGAGATTGTCCTCGGGTTCGTTCGAGTTTTGTTTTCTTTTTTTCTCGATTGTTTCATTTCTTCGAAGCCATCCCTCGATTTTAAATTTCGCGGAAGTTAGAATTTTATTTCGCTCAGTTTCATTTCCGACCCATACGTGTATCGCTTATGTTAGGCATTGTGTGTTATTGAAGGGGATCAGGTCTTTGATGAAGAAGCGTTTCTCGGGATTCATTGTTTTTTGTAGGTTTTATGTTTCTCGCTGGGTTGAAGTGTTTTTTTGGTTCAATAATGATTAATAATCGGAGAAAAAAAATATTTTGGCACCTTGATAATCGGGTATTTTTCTACTTGTTCACTCTTTGCAGCTCAAGGAGAGATTACTGCTGATTGGTTAAAGAATTATTTTGGCTTTTTAGTAGGCATTGAAAGATATTTCTATACAGGATTGGCTATTTTAAAAAGCTCATATTATGTTTGTGTGTAATAATTACTTGCGACTATTGCTTTCCGCAATGCTAAGCCAGAAGATGTCAACTCCAATATTATGATTTTGCTTTGGACATGAGAAAAATGAGTTATATTCCTCAGAAGAAAGGAGAAATTTAATTTAAATATTTCCTCGTGTACATTGTATTTTTCCATTCTTTCGTGTCGTAAGAGTCAACTTATTTTTAATTAAGCTGAAAGTGAGACATTTAATTTGAGGTGAAAAACCAGACGTATTTTACGCGTATGTGTTATTGAAGGGGAATTGCTTTTATTGGATGTCCTTTTGCACAATTTTAGCGGATTTATGTTAATTGGATTTGGGTTGATTGGTTTTTGTATTGAAAAATCATAAATAGTTGTTGAGATCATACAGAAAATAAAAATATTTTACGTCATTTAAGTGCATTTCGTGGTATATTATATGATTGGAACCCTGCTTTTCATAGATTCATTGTCGGCTGAAGAATTATTTTCTTTCAGGTTTCGGTCAGGGTAAAAAGTTCCTAGAACTCTCCCAACGGAGAGTTATTTAGAGCAACGAAGAGTACTAGGAACACTTTGCATTAAAAATTATAGTTGCCAACATACATTGAGATTGCCCATGCCATAAAAACTGGAAGCAAGAATAATGATCCGAGATCCATCCGATTTGTTTTCATCGCTTCGTTCCTCCGAAGCCATCGTAAATTGTATATTTCACGGAAGCTAGACTTTAATATCTTATTTTTGTTTCATTCCGCGTTGTTGAATGAAATTTGATATATTTGATTGTTAACGCATGTTCAGTTTTTCAGTGTTCATTTTTTCGGGTATGGATTTTCGTTGAGTAGAATATTCTCTGGTTGGTCAATGGTGAGTAATTGGTGAAACCAGAGCATTGATTATATTCAGAGTGTCCTATTCCGACAGCATTTTCCGTGGATGATTTATATTACACTTACCTTGATTTGAATAGGTTCGCTCTGACGGAAGACTCATTAGATCAGTGATACATTTTCTCCATTGTTATCAATCAATTATTGCCTTGCAGGAATTGATTGCAATACAAAGCTCGCATTACATCCTCATGTACAGCTCATATACTAGATTCCAAGGGTTTTTGGATTTGTAGGTACATCGAGGAGGCTGCCAAGGGCATTAAAAACGAGGATCCGTCTCGGGATGAAAAAAGCCTAATTTTGTGCGAGATTGCCTTCCGGTTCGTCCATTTTTTTTCTGTCGTTTCGTTTCGTCGAAGTCATCTCGCAGCATTCCGCGGAAGTTAAAATCTCTTTTCATCCGAATTTCAATTGTGACATGCACATTTTACGCATTTTGCGTAACACATGCTGCAAATGGGGTTGATTTTTAATGGATTTGTCGTTCCTCAGCAGTCACGGTTTTATTTTTCGGTGAGATAAAAATGTGTGCTTCTTGATTACTGTCGGATAATTAGTAATTTCATTGAATTGTGATCATTTAAAAATAATCATTAGTATTTATTATTGTATGATTTTAAACTATATTTGCCAACATTATTTATGTTCAAAGTATTTTTTTCTTAAGATTTGATGAAAAAACTTCCTCTTGATGAGTTATCTTTCCCATCACTGAGGAATAATTTTGATAGTGAAATATTTCTTTCATACTGGGTTGTCTCCAAGAATTAAGTGAGGAGGCAGTAATCTTATTTTACTCACATCAGAACACGAAATATAGTTTGGAACGCAGGAGTAATGCTAAATTTTAATATCAACAGACCCGGGCTTAGGAACACAGTGCCATTAGTTATAGAAAATGGTTTTGAGGTGCCGAAACAGGGGTCGATTAGAATTCGGTGTGGATTATTACTACTGCGTTACATTGCAAATACATTTTATTTTTGTGATTCATAAATTTCACACTAACCAACTCTTGCTGATGAGGAGAGAGCACCTAGGGTTATGCGGATCATTTTCATAATTTTATACAGTGGATATAAGAGTTGTGCTAGTACCATGGTCAACATAGACTAATAACAGCCTTAGAGGGATTGGATTCGAATCAAGTCGATAGTTTAGTCAAGTTTTTATTTGAAAAATTACGTGAAAAAAGCCAGAAGACAGCTGAACGTGGGAACAATAGAATTATAGTGATACTTATGAACCACAAATGGAGTAAATAGTTATTCTCACGAAAAGAGGATGCAAAAGAAGCCTTTTCGATGTCACTGGAATGAAGAAGGAACAATGTAATTGGTCACATCGTGAGATATAATCGCTCCATGACGGTTTGTAATCATCGAAGGACAAGTGGGTGGAGAGATCAGCGAACGATAGGATCATATTGGTATTGGAGAACGTGCGATCAAGTTTGTGAAGAGAAGAGAGGAGGAAATATCTTGAGGTTAGCTGATATGCCATCCTCGCTGCCCTGTCTTTGCAATGTGATAATAAGAAACCCTCGCGCCAACAGGGGATGATAATTATTTATTTATTTCCCAAGCGCTTAATTGTTTTTCTCCTGATAAGTGTTATATGTTATTCTTTGCTAAGTATGAAATTTGCCTAATGCCTACATGGAATTTTATTGCTGACAGTTATTCTCCACAGAAGGTTATAGGGTCGAGGTTTCCTTGACGGAGTTGGAGGAGGGACGGGTATTTGCTGCGGAGCGAGTTGAATTGACCGCCTAGGCTCAGGAATCTTTACATAAGAAATTCACGGAGGAGGTCCCTTAGAAGCTTGAATTTCGTTGCCACCTTGGGTGCATTTGGGAGCTTTCACAAATGTTCGTAAATTCACATTGTTCACAAGACTATAATTGCAATCCCCAGGAATAGCGCTGAAAATTAATGAATTTTGTAGGTATTATCATCTTATCATAGAAGGAAATCGAACAACCTTATAGGACGTATCTTGAGGTAGAACGGTCTAATGAAGACAATCGCCGAAGGACAAGTAGGTGCCAAGAATGGAAAAGAAAGACCTCGAATGAAGTGTATGGAACATGTGAAGAAGGATGCGAGAAGAAATATGTAGGTGTGAAAAGATTAGCTGATAGGAGAATTTAGTGGAGAGCTGCCTCAAAGCAACCTTAGGATGAATGACCAGTGATGATGATCCTCAAAATGTAAAGTTCGAATTGCTTCCCTCTCAGTGAAATTTGGGTCGCACTATCAATCAGCGACTCTAGTGTAGACTTTCGTTAATTCATTTAAATACACAGTTGGTGTCAACACTTCTAGTGACCGAGTGGTGAGGGACAGGGGCGCAGCTAAGAATTAAGTCTAGGGGGGGTTTTAGGCACAAGTAATACTTACGGGTGTGGGGGTATTGCATACCCACCAGGGTAAGCAGGAGCTGCGGAGGCCCTCCTCCAGAAAAATATATAATATAATATAATATATATAATATATAATTTATTCCATTTACAATCAAATATTACATTTTAGAACATACTTAAATATTTTGGAATATATAGGTACCCCTTTTAGTAGTTTTGGGGCTACCATCATAAACTTTTTACATAGGTCTGGTGCTAGCACACATGAGAAGTAAAATTTCTTTGTATTCAGTTATTTGTTCTATTGCCGATTGCATTCATTATTACAAAACGTATTTCAAATATTTGGACAAGGATAACTATTTTTCTTATTTTTCTTATATAAACGCATAATTACATACATACAATATACAATATACCTTTTATTGTAAACTTTTTAACCCACCTTTCTTAGTAGAAACTCTACTTCCTCACACATCATAAGCCATTTTTTAACGGCAGATTTAAATCCCCATCTTTTTTCCGAGTTTGCTACATTACTCGGCAACATGCTAAACAATTTAGGCCCTAAGTAATTGTATGACTGTCGATAAATTTCGGTCGTCGGCCTAGGTATATGGAAGTTTCTCCAAGCTCTAATGCCATAGTTTTGTGGTCGGGCCTTTTCACCACTACGGTTATAGAATATTCTAAGGACTTTATAAATGAATAAATGCCTTAGTGGGAGGACATCTAATTTTTTGAATAGAGGAAATGAGTGGCTTTTCCTATACGATCGTGTTATAACCCTGATAACCCTTTTTTGCGCCACTATCAATGGTTTAATGTTGATAAAATATGCTCCACCCCAGCAGGCTATTCCGTATTGCAATCTTGAATTAACGAGAGCATAATATACCATTTTTAACACTGATTCAGGGCATATGTATCTGAGGAAGTAGAATTTTCTTACAATAGTAATCATTTCTGATTTTAATTTATTTATGTGAGACTTCCATTTACAATTTTGGTCAAAATATATACCTAAATATTTTATGTGACTAACCTGTTCGATCAAAATACATTTATCACAGGAAGTAACATTATCTTTTATACAGTTTGCACATTGATAGTATAGTTTACTTTTGTTTGAGGTAGATTTACTCATGCTAAACATAATATATTTCGTTTTTTCACTTAACAACATATAATTAGCCGAAAACCACATATTGAGTGTTAATAGATCACTTTGTATGTGTTCATATAGATCATCAACACTATTAACAGAGTAACTTAGTGCAGTGTCATCTGCGAATGACGTTAATTGACCTTTAAACATTTTATTTCATGAGAATAATGGTTCAAAATGGCGAGTTTTACGGCTTTCTGAGGGATATTTGACACTATTCTATAAGTAATACTGGTCTAAATAAGTAAAATAGATTAAACTTAAAAATTTCTCTGAGTTCCGGGGGGTTTATCCCCCAAATTCCCCCCCCCCCCCCCTCGCTGCGCCAGTTGTGGAGGGACTCATTGGTGATTTTAATTTTTTATTTACTTGCGGAGACTCTTTTATGTTGGCAGTTCTGCTTGCCGCGTGCTCACTTTCCCCTCCGTTCCCTTCTATTACCCCTCCCTCGCCACCTCCCCTATTCTGCGCATCTAGTGGACGTAAGCTTTCGCGAGGACCGTATCACGTTCTGTACGGTTGTGGAAGCTGTTACCCTGCCCATCCCCGTCTATACCATTGGACTCTTCCGCGTATAATTGATGCCCGAGGGTAGTGCGGTGGGAGGCTGTATGAGTGGGCGGATGGGAAAAGTGGTTCGGGAGAGAGGTAGTGGAAAGGTAGGCTGTGTGGGAACCTGGGGTGGCTTGGATCAATGACAAAAATTATTCCACATGAATCTCGTTGGCCTAGGTCCGGCGTTATGTGGAGCGGGTGCACTCCTAAATTTTGCAAACCAGTGCTTCATTTTAATAAAACAAGATATGATCTATCGAATTCACCACGTCTTCCAAAGGTTTTTAGAGAAGTATGCACTCGCGGTGCCGACGGCGGAGCGATCCGAATTTCTCCTCACTTAAAAGAAATATAAGAAAAATTTTTCTTTTAATTTTCCTTTAGACGCGGAGGATATAGTTTATCATTTTTATTTCTTCAATTTTTAAAACATATTCTTTGTTGCGGTAACCTATCTCCGCCCGCCCTCACTGACATTTTAATAAAAAATGAGCTCTCTTTAGAGCTGACTGAAATTTATAATGAAGACTATATATGTAGTATGTAGTTGGGGATCCGATTTTTAAGATCGCTAGAGAGTGGGTTTCTCGCCCAGTGGTCCCAGGTTCAATTCCCAGCGGTGGCAGACTCTTCTCGGAGGTTTCCCGATCCCTGCTTAAGGGCTATGTGGAGGGCACTTCAAGTTCAACACTCCTTCCGTCGAATGGTACATCAAGCCGTGGTCCCCATGGTGCCTGTCACTAAGAGCAGACTAATGCCGACGCCGGGTTTCTCTCACTGCTTAGTTTTGGCCAAAAATATCTGAAACGGTGTTACCGAACCTCTCAGGGAAAATTGGATTGGTTAAAAAAAAATTCATCGTTTTTTTGTAATATATTTGGTAAAATGTGACTCCTCATTGTAACTTTTATCCAAAGTTAAAAAAAACCTCGGAATTTTTCTAGGTCTTCGTTTTATAATAAAAAAACATGTGTGGATTAAATGTTTGGCTATGCGTTTCGGTAACTAAAAATTTAGAGATAAGTTGTAAGTATCACTTGCAGACTACAACCAATTTTTTGCTGAACTCAATAACTGAACTGAAAATTTATCTCCCGCTCCCATCGGTTTGCTAAATATTGTCAGTCAGTCGAGTTTGTAGAAAGAAAGCTTTTATATGCTATATTTATGTGCATGTTACCTGCAATCAAAATAATTACCCTTAATTATGAAACATACTCCACTCTTATATCTATGTTAAAGGAACCAGGTATCGGCAGCTCAGTGCCGTTTTCTTGGTCAATTCCGAGTGTGTTATAAGAAAAAGTTTTAAACCTTTCAAAAAGTATCGCCTGAGAGAATTTCTTATGTTACAAATGCCATTAAGTATTCAACATTTTTTAATTTATGAAGAGTCGAAATCACGCAAAAAAAATGCTAGGAGTCACTTCAGTGGATTGCTTATTACTCATGTTATTGTGTATGTGTGAGATTATTTTGCTGATTACGTTATTAATAGCTTTTCCATTCTCGGTTGTGTTGAGTAAAGCGTACCATGTTAACCTTACCAAATGGGTCCCTTCACATCTAAATTCTACCCTTAATAAGCTTAGTTGGAACTACGTAATGGTATGGCTTCGTAAGTGGACTCAGACTATTCTGCATTCATACGGTGGGTCAACGCATGTTGTATTTTTTCACCTTTGCAGCTAAGTTCGAACAGTTTACCCCTTCAAAGGTGAAAAGTCTTTACGCAACGGCAATTATCTCTTTCATGTTAATGGTCTCATTTAAAATCCATGCCATTCTTTTACACTGATCATGCAATGGACAAATTGAGTCTATGATTTCGATCAAAAGGAGCAAAGATTGTTCCCTAAATGTGGCCCTCCTTAACTGTTTAGATAAGCCAGATAAAGCAGAAATAACCGTAAATGCATAAATTTAGATGAATTTCCTATTTGAGTGACTTATTATCACAAACTCTATAATTTTATATTTCGGTATTAAATAACCACATTTTCCACAAAAATGTTATAATTTTTGCTGATACTCATCAGCTCTGCGAAGGGATCACAAGGAGTACTTACTTTAAATTGATTCATTTATTGTATTTGTCCTAAAGAGACGATTAACTAGATATTTTGATAAAAACAGTGTATAAGCAGCAGATAAAATTTTATAACTGCTGACTTCAGGCTTTACTTTGTGAAACCTTTCCATATTGGAAAGAAAGGAATAAAACTTTGTAAGGTTCACTATTATATTAATATGGGCACGACCCGGCTTTCGTAACGTAGTTACATCTTCAGGACGGATGATGTAACTACGTTAAGAAACCCGGGTCGTGCTAATGTTAATGTCATAGTAAACCTAACAAGTTTTATTCCTTTATTTCCAAGATAACATTTTGCTGAAATATTTAAATTTTAAGGAAAAGGGATGGAAAAAAATTCCTGACAGTTTTGGTTGTAAATTAATAAGGATTGTAAATAAAATTCGGTGCTAGTCGGCCGGTGTTGAAAAAATTAAAAATCTATGCGCATAAAAGGATTGATGATGCCTGGGGTAACTTTTTGAAAATTTATACATTTACTGAGTTGGCAATATAAAAATTTTGATGGAAGGCATAAAGATATACTCATGTTAAGTAAGCAATAACTTTTAACAATAACCAAAAATTCATTCCTATCATCAGATTCAGGATTTCGATATATCCCGTATAATTTAGACCATGTAGGACTATGAATTTGCTGTTTGTCATCTCTTACTAGTTTTACTCTTACTACTTACTAGTTTCAGGAGGAATCTATAATACTTCATGAGATGGGAGGGGAGATAGTTTGAAGAATTTGTTGTCCATAAACATGGGGTCTTTTCCTTAGTTAATGAGCTGTGGTGACTCAAATATTTTTTGGATGCGTTTTGCAGTTACCACGACAACGGCTTTTCGTGGCTAATCAGCCTTTACGACATTTTATTCAATACATCGGATACTAAGGTCATAAAATAATTAAGCTTGAACGAAAATGTGCGATTATAATTGCCTAAAGTAGTTAACCTCAAAATGGGTGAGATTACGTAATCGTATTGCTGATTCTCGCTCAAAGCTTTCGTTTAATTAAGCTCAAAGGTTATAAGCTACGATGCAACGTACACCGCCTTTTGAAAACACAATAGCCTAGCCACAAAAAGCTGTGTTCTCGCCCGAAATACTCATTACACTGTGTTTAAGGACAAAAAGGTATTTTTTTTAGTATAGTTTGCCGTTATTAAAAAAAAACTTCTCGCAAAAGAAACTATTTCCTATTACACCTTTGAACAGAGATGACACTGCTTTCCACTCGCATATAGAGATTTTCAGAACGATGCGGATTTTAAAAAATATTATAAAATGACTTGCGAATTCAAGCATGTATACTACTCGTGTGCACATGTGTATAAATATCCCATTTTCTCAACCGCTTCCACGGTCGACGGCACATAATGGAGGAAGGAGAAAAAAATGAGACTAGACTCATTTTGCAGTCGCGCGGAAAGTGTGGAACGTAGATATCCTCTCTTCCTTTTATCTCCAGCAATCCATCTCATTTCTCCCACTGCTCGCGAAGTTTATATATATTTATTTATTTGAAGGAAAATAAAAACGTATTGCGCATCGGATCGCTTCTTTTGTTCTCGTCCGAGTTTCGCTCTTCATCTCTTTCTCTTGTGGTTGGCATGGAGTTTTTGCTCTTTCGTCACGCCGACGCATCAAAGAAGTGCCCGAGTGGGAGTTGATGCGGCAAAAAAGGGGAAAGAGGTTGCAAGTACACGCGCGTGACGAAGAAAAGGTGATGATTGCGTGTTTTTTTCTCTTTCTCTACGTGCCTCGTTGCCAATAGCAATTCCCTTTCTGCGTAGTGACGTTTTAGTGATAAAAATTGCCGTCCAAGCTGATACTGTGACTATTTTGATGTTTTTTATGCAATCAATCAAAGCATTTATCAATAGTTTGATTAAATCACTGACCTGTTGAAAATAGAATATGCGGAAACCTATTTCAAATACATTTTCAGTATTTTCATTTTTACTGAGCAGCTCACGTCGGAATAGATTTGGGATAAACCTATATACTTACGACCTATCCCTTGAATTATTTTCACAAGCTATTTACCAACTGCTAAGCACAGTGATAAATTAATCGAGCATAATAAATGATCATCAGTCTATTAGAAGTATTGCCGTAAGTGCTTATTGGATATGGATGGTTTTTACATGACATTTTAAATAAAAGACGACGTTTTCGAGTTAAAAATTTCCGCGTAAGATATTTATTGTGAGTATTTTTCATGCGTTTAATCGAAGGATTAATCGATCTTTCGTCACTAAAATTAAAATTAAAACAATGAAATCGCCTCAAGTGAATCCAAGAAGTAGTGCATCTGCCCATCAGTCTAGTTGAAATATTACCATAAATGACAGTAGGATTTTGATGATTTTAAAATTTCCATAAAAAAATATAGCGTAGAAAGACCAGTTTTTTTGTATTGCATCGGCCGATGAAATGTACTACGAGAGACATATTATCGTGTCCTCTCGTGGACTGCTGGGCAAGGGGCGACCTATGCTACACGAAATTAGCAATCTACGATTAATAAATCTGTCGCCTTTGCCGTATTTTATTCGTTATAACTTCTGCAATTCCATTTATAAGTACATATAATCATATATATATATAAGTACATATATTTATAGGGCAAAAAAATATTGCAACACTCATTTCACCACAGCAACAACATTGCACTGTTTTCTTACCCTCCAAATTTGTTGCTCAACTTTTTTCAGTTTCGAAATCTGCCACTTGACAGTGGTGGCACTACTTGCAATCAGAGCAGGAAAGAGCGAACGAGCCGTTAAGATCGTAAGAGCACAAGAGCGTAGAGTGCACCCTATGAATTGGAACACGGCCTCAGACTTAGGATCTTTACCGACGCCGGGGGATTCTGGACTGCGAAGGTGTTCATCTCGGAGGGACAGTATCGGTGAGAAATTAAAGATACGGAGTTTGCCGCAAGGTGTGTATTTTAGACTGGGTCAATCGACGAGTTTCCCTTTCACGGCCCTCTGGGCGCTCGCTATGCGGGTCCCGACGCTTGACGAAATGACCTCGAGTGAATGATGCGTGCTGTTTTTAAGCGGCATCCGACCGCGTCCCCGCCGTGCCTTCTAGAACTTTCCACTCGTGCGCCATTCTTTTCTGAAAAGGGCACACGCACCGACTGTCATAAATGCATTCCCCATTATCAGCACAGAACAGGCGTAAGGGAATGTCCCAGAGACGCTCGTATTAAACAAAATGGCGAATAAGATGGATCGGGTCGGATAGAGCAATAGCCAGGCATCAAAAAGGATGCATAGATCGGGAATTGAATCGGACAATGCAATAGCCACGCATCAAACAAAGAGTATGCATGCGATGAGAATTTAATCGGCTAGGAAAATAAGTCGGGATATAAAAATATTATGAGATTATCTCAGAAATGGCATTTCATTTTTTTCTCGGTAGGATCTCCTTATCACTATAAGGACAGTTATGAGCCACCACCTAGAAGGATAATGGAATGACTATTGAGTGGTTTTTTTCTTCCTCTCCGTGCTATAAGCTTTAATCAAATCGTTCTCTTTCCTTTGAATCACTTCCACTGGCTGATTACCGGCTGCTAAGCACACTGATAAATTAACGTTGATGACTGAGGACGCAGAAATCCGATAATTTGTTATGAAACTTTGTGGACGCCTTTTCGGGCAAAAATTACCATCAATAGTGCCAATTTTGCTCAATATTTTTGTTTTTTTTACCCGCCTTATCAGTATTGATATTCATGATTAGGACTAAAAACACCATAATTAGTAATATTAAATTAATAATAATAATAATAATATATCGCAAAGGGAAGCTGAAAAATAATATTCTGCTAATACTATAATACAGTCCTATATTAAATAATATAGTACTATATTAATGCTGCGTCCTCACTTAAAGTAACTTAAAATAAACCGTACTTTGCATAACTTTGGGAGTCAATGCATTAATAATTATTGGAGAATGGTCTATAGTCTTTTCACTTTATGTCTGCGGGTGAGCTTTCGTGAGAGCCCGGACACTCTCGGACGGCTTCGTTGATGGGGGAGGGGTAGTATCGATGGAGACAGGAGGAACGAACATAAAGTTGCGAGATGTACATAGCCGCCCTACTTTGTCACTGAAAACGTGTGAGTCATAGGTGGCCACAGATATTTTGGTCCCGGCGCCGAGACCATATACCTACTCATTTGGAAGGCATTAGGGATAATCATTTCACAGGAGCCCATGACATTGTCAGATACCGCGCCGAATGAGGCACCGTTGGCAACACTGTTCCGCGAGCAGATTCACGATGTTCACTCGGCGGAGGTCTGAGAGCGACTCACTGAGGCCACGCCTACTGTTTGCTGATTGGCAAAGGCAAAGTCACATGTCGAGAAACTTTCCCTCCCCTCATCTCCACTTGCTTTGGCCACACCAGCTCACCCGCAGAGATAAAATGAACTGAGTACAATAGCGCTTGAATAGCCGTAATGTATCGGTTAAGGGGAAAGGATACTTTGGGAGATACTCTGTCATTTCTCCTCAGTTGGCTGTGTCACCGAAACTTCAGTAAAGATTGTACTTAACTATATCTGACCTGCTGTAGTGAGTTCGAAGAAAACTTGCATTTCCAGGCGTTCACCTTAAAGTTTTAGGATTTATAATGTTATTTGATTATTGTGCAGATAAAATCCACCAGGCTGAAACCTTTAAGTAATGGCTATCAATGATTTTTCAGTTCATTGGTTATAATCTATAATAAAAAAGTCACAAAAATAAATAAAAAAATTTGGCCAATAAAGTGAGTGGCTACATCGAGGTTACACATTAATGTGATACCTAATGAAGGTAAAATGATTTAAGCTGTCCGGTCTCCCATCGTTCAAGTTTTCATTTTATGCGAAAAGCATGGATATTCCGACTGACCTTTTCACGTCTGACTCACATTCGTCATTGCATGGAGTTAAAAACGAGTGCTGTCTTCGCGTGGAAAAAGCTTCGAATTTTTATAACCCTATATTTTTTTCTCTCCG